>NC_134954.1:27136927-27437213 GCF_965638725.1 Aptenodytes patagonicus
GATAAGTAGCAGCTGCAACATCATCTTGTAACAGACTAGTTTGTCTGGGTTTGTGTCTGTTTTGAGCCATAACAGCAGAATAAACCAGCTATGTTACATGTGTATCTATGCCATGTTTTTTAACATTAGGCTGTTTCTTTTTGCCTCTGTTCCTGGCTTCCTTGCAATTTCAATTAACTTTTATAGATGAGTGGTATTTCCAAAGACATGAAGTTCCTACAAGTTTTGTGAAAAATCTTTAGCTGTATATAGGAAAGAGACAAGCTACCTACTTCCGCGAGAAAGCTAGGTAGGTTGAATTCTACCATTCTGGTATATGCAAATTCTTAAATAGAATATTAAATATTCTGATATATACAGTTATATATAGACATACACATACATATTCTTATCTATTCTGATATATATAGTAGTTAGAGATGATGAGTCATCCCTGGTATAGCTTGAATGTTGTATAACTGCAGATACAGGATGTGAGGGAGGGAGTTAGCATTGGGAGCACGGTAAAAACATGGGAGTTATGTGGAGCAGGGGTTGAATTCAGGAACACAGTGTACAAATCTGTACAAACCCAGGCTTTGTTAGTTTTGCTGTTCACAGAACAAAAAAAGTGTTACTTGTCCAGAGAAATTGTTCACGTAGCATAGGAGTACATACAAACTGTGAGTGGAATAGCACTAAGCATTAGTTCCTGGTGATAAAATTTAAAAGCAAATCTTTTTTTAGTCTTCATCGTTATTAGACTCTTTTTCAGATCAGGCAGTTATTGCGAATTCACAGCAACTTTTCGATCAGACTGTTACATTAGTATTAAGCGAGCTATTAAAGGGACAAACAAGAGACTGCGTTAAACAGTACAGCTTCAGCAAGGCTGCACAAAGGTCAGGTGTAATATGGGAGTATTTTCTTAAGAAGCCATACCTAGGTTTTTCTTATTCCTTTGTAAGGAAACAAAAGATGGTAGAGGTTTTCATGCTTGAGAAATAGAAAGAATAAAGACTTTTATTTTTACAGTTCATATTTGAATCAGCAATGATAACTTATGGTCTTGTTGCCTGCCTTTGCAAGTCAGTGGCAAAGTTACAGGCAAATTCATTCATGCCACATCAAATTAACTGGCCAAGAAGAAAAAAGAGAAAAAAGAAACCCTTTCATATATATTTACTCCTAATTGGTTTCTAATCAGTTTAGGTTCTTTTTGTAATCAGAGAAGCCAAACCAATATTCAGCTAGGCAAATCTGCTATGGAAGCAGTCTTTCCTGATGCCAAATATAAAAATAATGCCAGCTTGCAGTGTTATGACCTTTCTAATCTCACTATATTAACAACGCTGAATCTTCAATTTCGTGATTGCCAGGCTGTCACAGCGCCCCTCGCTGTGAGGACATTTTACTATACACTGACAGTACCTTACCTACCTCAATAATTGTGATAAAATTTCTTCTTGATAATGCTTGCAACATGTTTTTGAAGTAAAAGCTATTCGTATTTTACCAATAGGAAAACTAAGAAGGGAGAGAGGTTAAATTACTTGCTGAAGGCAAAAATGTAACCAAGTTGCAGAATTCCAATGCCTTTGCTGTACTCAGAATTACAAGCATGCTCCTCTTTTTTTATTACATTAATTTATTGATTGTTTCAAGGACAGTGGGAATATTTTCCACACACATGCTTTTATATAAATCTGCTCATCTGAAGAAAAGCACTTTAAAATCTTCATCAATATCATGTTTTTAATAGTATTTACATCTTTAATAATATGTTCAAAACCAAAATACTAATATTCACAGTACTGATATACTTGATTTGTATTTCTTTAAGATTCATGATGTATTAAAATATCCAAATCCTCTAGCAATCCAAATAACACTAAAGTCTGTCTGGCATCCCAGAATTGATGAGTTCCAGGTGCAAAAATCTGCATTCTTCACTTGCATTTTTTATTTAACAAATTTCTGTGATATACTTTTAGGCCCAGAATCTGTATTATTTCAAGCATTTTTGAGCAGCAGTGCAATATTTGTAATTGTTAAACTCACAAACCTACACCAAGTGGAAATAAAACTTATATGGGGCACATTTACAACTAATACTATGGGGTTTTTTGGTTTGTGGGTTAAACAAACATTCGTCTTATTTTGTTGTGGAAAAGATACTAATTCTCCAATACCAAAAGCGTTCAGGGAAAGGAAATATGACCCTCTGAATTTGTAGCCTTAGAGGGATTTGGCATGCTAGCCTCATCTTGTATTCTCTTGGTGTTTAAAACCTGTTGGAAACATTTTTCTGTAATACTCAAAGTGTGAGGAACCCCAGATTTAGTGAAATCACTGACCTCTGCCTGTCTTGAAGGCAGAACATTATATCTGGGTTCCTGATTTGGATTCATGTCTTGTATACTGCTGGGCAGCTGACTCATAATCTGTGGTAATAGTAAAGAGAATTTTTTCCTGTGGCCCTTGCATCTGGATGTCATTTATCTAGTACTTTGCTCAAGCATATTCATTTTCACCTTCTGAGGTAACTGTTGGCCTGGAGTCTCATTCATAAAGAAGCTAAGGCAAATGATCTTAAGAAGCATTCTTGCAAAGTTCTCACAGTAAGAAATTCTTACAGGTCAGACTCAAGAGATACCAGATGGCCAACATTACTGATGCTCTTTTACTGATGATGCTGATGTTATTGATACTCTTAACAACTGCTAATCAGGACCTGGGCCATGAAGCCTACAAACCCATGGAAGATATTCAGGACAGGAGGCTGACAATTGTGAACAACTGCATGAATCTACTCAACCATTGTGTAATTTAGTTAATTTTTTTTGCCTAGACCCTTGAGGCTAGATTTGTTCCCCCTTCAGGCAGCAAAACCTGAGGCATGACCAACAAACAGTGGTGTGCTAGGGACCTCCAAGACCCAGGGTTGCTGAAGGTACTCAGTAATTCAGCCAGGAGCTCACCTAGGAACCAGATTGTGGCAGTCAGAATGATGGCCAGACAAGGATAATTGGACTGTGCCTCAGAAATAAATCACTCGTGATTGCTCCCAGACCACTCTTTAATGGTAATATAAACATAGACATTAGTTGCATGGGACATTTTGAGAGTTATTTTCTTATTGACAAATATTGTATGAAGCCTTTGCATAATGCTTCAAGACATCGAGTCACATATCCATCTTCATAGCTCCTGCAGTTTCCTAAGAGAAGAGATGCACTCTAATTCTCATGAAAAGTAGAATAACAGCAAAGTTAATTTGGAACTTTTGAATGAGAACACCACAAACTTTTTGCACTGAGGTCTCTGGTTATTATTTCAAAATTTTTCTGGATACTGGATGTTTGGTAGCATCATGTAATTGGTCAACAAGAGATCTTACATGATGCTATGCACATGCCCAATTAAAAATATTAGTAAGGTTGAGAAATCAAACACTTCAGTGTTAGAAACCGCACAAATCATTGCTTGACCTAGTCATTTAGATAATAACTAAATGTATGTTCCACTCCTTCTAGGTGGCTAGCTGAGATTTTGAGGCCCAATTACGGAACTGTTGTTAAGCCTTAACAATTGTACTAATATTACTAGCAAATATATTTGTAACGCAGAAATGTTCCTGAAGATAGGTCTTTGTCATAACAAATTGGACATTTAATATTAGGTGATGTGGTTTTACCTTAATCTGGATGTTTCTCAGATCCTTTCTGTAATGTAGGTAATGTCCCCAGTCATCTCAGATGGGCATGTGAAGCTGTATTTTGTTCACGTATACAAATACTTTTTATTATTTGAAAATAAGGAATAACAGAAATTTCAAAAGGGCATTTTTATTTTTCTCTTCAGATCAAAATGGGACTAGTGTTCAGTAAATAAGGTCTTTCACCATAATAACAATGATTAAAACTATTAAAGAGATATTTGCTCCATAGGCATTGTCCATTCTATGTACTGGATAAAATGTAGCTCTGTGGTAAAAAGTACGTGTGCAATGACGTAATTCAATATTGTATCCTTCATAGCAAAAAAGGACCAAACTGAGGTTACACAAGCAACCTTTATTTCTGGTATTTTTTAAGTTTCAAATGTTTGCCTTTGTAAACATAAGGTTCTTTTCTTTCTTAAGTGCAGTTTTATATGGGTAAACTCCTGGATTTACAAAACAGTAAAATGACCCCTTGCCCTCGCTCTCCTCAAATTCCATCATCTGAGTATTGATGTAATCAACAAGCACCATTAGAAAGTTTATCACTTTAGCTAGTACTTTACGGTAGCATTCCCTATGTAGCCAGACAGTATAGGAAGGGAAGGGGTTTTGTCTTACCTTCAGAAATTTTTGCTTTCAAAAAAGAAATTACAGTTTAAGAAAATATCGGGTGTTGTTCCAGGCTCTGGAACTGCTGCTCTGCTTTCGTGAGCACAGACACCTCCTAAACTGCAGCAACTTCTCCTTCATCTTCTCAAACCTGTTGTTGTCCAGTTTCCAGTCTGTCTCACTCACTCTTGTCACTAGGCTCCAAGCTTGTGCTGTTCTGCTGCCTTGCTCCTCCTCGGTCTATGTCTTTTTCTTTTTCTGCAAGGATGGCCCTCGTGTCAGATCAATACAAGGAGTTGAGAGTGCTTTGAGCATGATTAGGGAGGAAGGAATCGTCAAGAACTGTATCTGTTAAAATCTGACTCTCCACTGACACCTGTGTGTTGTGACTTTCATTTCTGGGTTTTCTTTCCTTCACCAGCAAGAACATGGTAATTTTAGGGGACAGACAAGTGGATTATTCTTCATGAACTAGTAAGCATAAGTATGTAATGGTTGCAATTAAGAAATGAGCTTTGATAAATTGTAGTGCCTTTGAATAAGGGCAGTTAGCACAGGGGTAGAGACTGTTTTCTGAAGAGATTTACAAAGCCACGACCCAGTGTAAACTCTGATAAATTAAAAGGTAGCCTAGCTTTTAAGCTGTCCCCTTGCTACAAAGATCCAGTTACAAGTCAAAAGTATTTCCTTCTTAACTGAAGAGTATTCCATTCATTAGGAAAGATGCTTCCTAAATTCCAGAGCACTCTTATTCAAAATTCATTAAATGATCATGATAAAAATAGTGTCTTTTTCCCTGCACCATAGCAAACTCTTCACATGTAAAGAATGCCGTACTGGCCTTCTTTCTTGTCTTCCACCAAGCTTCCAGTTCCAGTTTTTTTAATTGTCTTCCAGTATTAGCACTCAATAGGATAACTCCAAATCCCAACTGCTAAAATGCAGTGCAACAAACCACTGTGCTGTGAGCTTGTCCAAATTATGCAAATATACCAGCTGTTGCCGAACAGTTAGCTTGGCACTGGAGCCCAATTAAGTATTTATGCCCATGTAAAACACTTCCCAGAGCTCTGGCTAATATGTATAAAAAAGCCTTTGATTTAAACAAAAAATAAGCTTGTGAGGCAGAGGTGAGGGTGAGGAAGAAACCTTGCATGCAAACTATGGCTTAAGCATAAGGAAATTCTATGCTTTTAAAGCCGCCATTAAATCAACAAAATCCCCATGAATGAAGAATTTTACCACCTTCTTTACAGCAGCAATATTTAACATTAAAGGCTGTGCCAGGTATGAAGGAGAGGTTTCTGCCTCAAAAGAAAAAGTTCCGTGTTGTGATTTTCATTTTTCAGCAGGAGTGTCTTTTGGGAATAGGAAACAGGGAAAAGGCATTGGAGAAAGTAGGAGGGAACCAAAAATGGGATGATTAATAGCAGGGTGTCCTTACTGGGAGGAGGACATCTCTGTGCCTTGGTTCCTCAGCTAGAGAGAACAACTAACACTTACTTTGTGCTTTTTTTCTAGAAAGTCCACAAGCACACTGTGCCAGTACCTATCCCTGGGTATCCATCTGTTGTATAGTGCACTGCAGTACTGCTCTAAGGCTTTACCTCTAAATGGTGCTATTACGGCAACACTAAGGGGAAGACTGATACAAAACATATTCAAGAGCAGTTTGAGGAACAGGGTGAGTTAGAGGAGGAGAAGAATAGAAGGGAATTACAACAAATGAAATGAGTGCGGATTTACTAGCAGAGAAGTGTCTCAGTGTTTTGTGAACTACTCTTTAGGGATAGGGGCAGCCCATACACGTGGGGCACTACAGCCAAAGAGTATGTTGCTTTGCATTGACTATTTTATCTGTGGAAATGTAATAAAAAGGAAGAGCAAGGATTTTATTTTGCTTACTACTTAGGAACATCATAGCCATGCCTTTAAGTATCTTGTGTCTCCTGAAGGGCCTTTTCCATATTCCGTGTAAGGGGGCTTGGCTATAGGTATACTTCAGGCTGTTATAACGTCAGGTACAATTTTAAATTGATGGTGTTATAGATGTAGTCTGAAATATGACTATTTAGTATGGGGGAAAGGTGGAGTATTTCTCCCATCTGCTTTAGGTTGTTGATGTATCTCAGCAGCAGTTGGCAGCATCTATGTTCAGACACCTAAGTTTATGATATAGTCAAAATAGAAACTCCAGAGGTTGATGCAGCATGCGTAAACTGGATGTCTAGTTAGAGACACTAAATCTCTCCTACTCCAGTATATTTTAGTTGAAAACACTTCTAAAAGACAGGCAAATAAGAAAAAAAAATCATATGACTGTCTTCATGTTGGGTTTATACTGTTTTAACAATAGAATCATATAATTTAGGCTGGAAGAGACCTCTGTAGGTCATCCAGTTCAGCCTCCTGCCCGAAGCAGGGCCAACCTCAAAGTTAGATCTGTTTGTTCAGGGTTAGTCCAATCAAGTTTTGTGTACCTCAAGGATGGAGATTCCACAACCACCAGCCTGCTCCAGTATTTCACCACGCTCTTTTCAGTTTTTTGTAATATCCTATTGGAATTTCCCTTGTTGCAATTTTCTTTCATCAATAGATATGCCTCAGTTTCATTCATAGCTGTTGTGCTATAGTATACCTACAGTATAAATATATAAGAGTTTGCTTTAAATGAGCTGGGTTTCGTATCAGAGCAGCTGGTTACAGCAGTGTGGAGCTAAGAAGAGGCTATAAAATCCACCTGAGAACCATGGAATGGACAGGCAAGGAAAGGACTGCATAATCTTTTTATCAAGAGGGCGTAATGGGACTAAACGGATACAATTCAATAATAGAGAATAGTAGGAGAATATTGGGTATTTCAAACACCATGTTAAGTCATAGCTAATTGGCATTTTATTGCCAAGTTTTCTAGTATCTCAAACTGCTGCCTCCTAAATTGCATTAAGTGTGAAATACAGGCCATATTCCATTCATCAAAACACTGCTAAAAGGCCAGCCTCAAACTGATTCCCTTTCAAAGTGAGCAAGGAATGACTGAGGCTGAACTAAAGCAGTCAGATGCGAGAATGGAGGGAATACAACACGGAGGATGGAGTTTGGTAAATCAACATTATCCAAGCAAGGTTGCAATGTTATCTGGGTATTGTAATCATAAAGAACTGGAATTGAAAGAATCACTTACAGATACAGCAAGTCTGTCCAGAGGGGAGGGATGTAAGAGTTACATGTTGATGGTGAAGAAGTACTGTTTGATTAGCAAAAGCTCAAAAAAATTGGTGGCATAGGGAAAAGGAGGAGTTTCCATTACTGAGAGGAGACGCAATGCTCACTTCCAACAGGGCCCTGACTCTTCAAAGCCAGGAATACTGAATAGCACAAAGGAAGCAGCTGTGTGTAAATGAATGCAAGCAACTAGTGACAAGTTAGGTATACAGATTTAAATAAGTGAATGTGGTGGTATTTTGGAGCCCTCTCAAATCTTGGGTACCATATGTTTCCAAAGAAGTTGACAGAAAACCTTAAGTGCTCACAGGGTTAGAGCCCTGGGAAATGGAGTTCTTAAGCTACTTGAGAGTACCAGAGTACCATCTAGGCAGCAGGGTCCTACTTCTGTGAATGTAAGGGAAAGAGTTGTGCCCAGGATGCTCGACAGAGAGTTTAAGGAAGAGGTTAGTGACACAACCTATAGCAACGGAGGAAAACTTAAGGGCCCAGGGATCCAATGTGATGAATCCCTGACACAATAGCTTGTTAAGTGTTCAGCTTTCTCAATGATACATAGTATTTTGAAACAATTAAATACAGTTACTTCTAGTATCAGCGTGACATCTTTATTTGACGTCTATGGCAGGAGGGCTTATAATTTTAATGAAATACAAAACACATTAAAAATAAGCAATATATAAAAACTTGGTATCAGCGACTTAGACCAGTGTCTAAAGTCAGATGAGCTGCTAAGAAAATGCTAAGAATATTCAGATAGAAAATCCACTGATTCATGATCTCAGCTTAATCACAGAATCATAGAATCATTAAGGTTGGAAAAGACCTCTAAGATCATCGAGTCCAACCATCAACCCAACACCACCATGCCCACTAAACCATGTCCCTAAGCACCTCATCTACACGTCTTTTAAATACCTCCAGGGATGGTGACTCAACCACTTCCCTGGGCAGCCTCTTCCAATGTTTAACCACTCTTTCAGTAAAGAAATTTTTCCTCACGTCCAATCTAAACCTCCCCTGGCGCAACTTGAGGCCATTATAATGGCCATAATATATCAGCAGGATGCACTGTTAAAAATGAGTAGTGATACAAAACACCAGATAACAGAGAACTCTTCTTTTAAGAGGTAGAGTTGAAGAGAATTTAGAACAAGATCAAAAGATGATGAGGTTTTAAGGAGTGAAGCATTACTACTTATAAAGCAAGAATAATAAAAAATAAATTTGCTGAGACTGTATGATTGCCAAGCTGCTTAACATAAACATCGTTTGGGGTTTTTTTGGCTATATTCACACAGATCTGTTAATTTGGGATAGCTTCATTTTCTTTTTCAGGAAAAAAGATGGTTGGTATGAAAATATTAAAAGTTGAAAGGGGAAACAAGTTTGCTGCATCTCAATTAGACATAGGAAAAAGAAATTTGTCTTCAAGAATGCCAGATCAGAAAGCATTTGCCTCTAATGGTTTAGTTCACCATACTGTAAAGATCAAGGCAATTTACAGAACTCTGGTCGGTCTTGTTATAGCCTAAATTTCATGTATGTTCAGTTTAGGCTTTGGCACAGACATAACTCTATTTTCACTGGAGTTAATTCTTCTCTTCCAGTGACCCCTGATAATCTTCCACTGTCTCTTTCTCCAGTTTTTTTTCTCCAGAGTTACATTAGCTGCCAGCTCAAAAGATGGGATGAGCTCAAATTTGAGTGGACTGGATTGTCTTACATTTTTTGACTACAGTAACAGCTTTGTCTGTTTAGAGGTAGTTGTTTGCAGGAAAACATTAAATACTAACTACCTTCCCTTTATTCTCTCCCATTATAATTTCTGTAAAAAGACAGAAGTAAATTTGAGTAAAATATGGTCAAAACTGGATATTAAAGTGTCTAAAGCTAAGCCACATCTGTGTATATGTGTCTGCATTTTCCATCCACACAGCTGCTATAGTGTAGGGAGCAAGGGCTTGTGCTTTGTGTAGGACTAGGACAAGATGGCACAAATTCTGGGACTTAGGCAGTTGTTCGGACTAAACATTGACTAAACAATCATGCCTCGTGGCCTGAAGTTCATAAAATTTACCCTGAGTTAGTAAACTTAAGAGCACAAGGTCCGGTGATTATCAAACATACCACAGTGCAAAAAAGGGAGTCATACAGGATATGACAGTACACTGTGATATGCCTTTAGTTCAAATATTTTTCTGAATATGATACTTTCTCAAAACTTCCCTATCTGTTACTGTGATTATCATTCTTTAGCCAAGGTCACAAGCCACTAATAGATTTCAGTTTTTCTAAACCCATTTCGGAAAACAGGCTTTTTGATCTCTTATTAGTGGTTGCACACTCTCATATCAACACGTTTAAAATGTTCCTATGTGCACATTACTCAAGTTGTATTTTTTAAAAAGCATATGATGAAGTCTACTGCTGAGAATTGTTAGTATGTGGATCTACAGCACGATCTTTTTATGGTTTAATGTGTAGCTATCATCTGCCTCAGAAGTACTGTGAGAAGGGAAATGTGTGGCAGAGCATCAATATCCTCATCTTGGTCCAGGGACAGAGTGGCACAGAACAGGCACAAGTTGTTCTTCTCATGGAGGCTAGTGTCCAGGGCCAAGATCCTGTTTCTTCCTCTCCACAGATTATCTGAAGTGGGAGGAAGGTGCTCATTTTCCTTCCCACCTCTTTCCTCCAGCATGCCACAAAAGTTGTGTCTGAATTCTTTTTCCCTAGAGACAAATGGCTATAGTTTTTAGGCTTGTCTTTCGAGGCTATAATTCTTAGGGGGGGTGGTCTACCTAGGGAGAGGTCTGATGATAATTTCTACTCTCAGCTTGCCCGCGTTATCTTTTCCACAGAGGTTCCTGCTCCACCCCAGTGCAGGAAGGCTCAGTTATTTGAAGAGCTCCCAAAACATTGCAAATTATAGCTGACAATAGGGAAAGCTAAAATCAATGCCAGTTAACCATTCTGTAAGTTATTATAGTTCAGCTCATACCTCTTAAATATCTAAGGGCACAGTGAGACAGGCAGCTGTGTTTGGAAACTGTAACAGTTATTCCTACTGGTCAGTTATGTACGTTTCTTGCACCAGACCCTTTCCCAGAATAAGTCATTTCTAGAAAATAGTCTTGAGGGACCTAAAACGAGAGATAATGAAAGAGTATTTTGCTTTTCCCATTCCCATTGACCCTCCCTTCCACAGCAACTTGCAGTTCAGTGGTGCAAGGGTACCAGAAAACAGTACATCTTCCTCCTGTGGCTACTGCCAGAGAACGTTGCTGATCAATATGCACATATGCTGCCCTCTGATTGTTGCTGGGCCAATCTGTGTCTGAGAACTAGCCTTCTACAGCTGTTTTCAGTACAACTGCTATAAAATCTGCCTTGAGCATTGCTGTCAAGCCAGAGACACTCATCTACTCAGGCTCCCACTGTGCCTACATGAATGCTAGTAAAGGTGGAATTTTCGTGGTATAACTGATATTGTTGGCAAAGAGACTACATCTGTTTTGTTGATTTCCAGTTGCAGCTGTTGATCTGTTGCTGGAATATGTGCACTTTCAGCTACTTTTTCTAGAGCTGAGCATCTTTGACAGAGGTTGTATTGGCAAAAGACATCAGGCACTGTTAGTCCAGGGCTTACAGCTGTTGACACGGTTGTGCTGCTGGAGTGCATCCACTTTGGCACTTTATCGGTAATTGTGTCAACTGTGACCTTGCATGCTTCATGCAGACAATGGAAGGCTAGACTGTACCAGGTTACTTCACCTATTTTTTGCACAGCTGCATAAAAAGCTGTGGTAACAAAACACGGCGCACTTTTCATTCTCTGCTGATCAAAATGTGTTGTACATCCAAACCAAAGCGGTCTGCTGACCAGTTTGATGCATATCCATTTCTCGTATGGTTTCTAGAATTTCGCATATGGAATTGTTGACTATCTAAAGGAATTCTTGCCAGTTCAGTGGCAACAAACATTATACAGAGGCTTGACCTTATCAGCAGGCAATTGTTTGCTCCTTGAAGCTATGAAGAGTAAAGTGCTAACCACAATTTACTCAAGTTTCTGCAAAACCAACACAAAACCTTCTCCAGGATTTATCTCCAGGAATGATGTGGAATCTTTTTCTACGATGTTTTGCTGGATTATCTGAAGAACAGTAATGAAGTACTCACAACCTCTTTTGGCTTCTGCTTCACTAGGACATTCAGATTCTTTTCATAGGTGGCAGCAGTAGTTATCAGCAAGATTCATGTATTCCTCCAAGGGATGCCGTGGACAAGTGTACTTGTACTGCCTTATTATAGCCTTTGCTTCAACACAACATACATTTTTCCAATTTTCATTTCTCTATCATGGACAAAGTTTAAACCCCTTCCTTCCTATACCCTCTTCCCTCAAGAAAAAGTCCACTGTTAACCTGGCAAGCCAGCAGCAGGAGCAGAGGAAGCTCTGAATTAAAATGCTCCAGTGCATTACCCAACTTGGCTTTTGCTTTTCAACAGCCCTAATTTTGCCTGTTATTTTGCATTTCAATGTTTAATAATGCAAATATCTAGCCAACTGTCAGTCTCTTTTCTGAACTGATGCAATAGTTCAACATTGATACAAAGCCCCAAACTCCTTAAAACAGAAGGTGTGTCACTCATAAAGTGGTTCTCCCTCAAAATGGAGCACTTCTATAATCTCTTCCAATTCCTAAATAAGCTAACAGCATGTCTATATAGGCAGTAAATGACCACAGTAAGAACTCCAGAATAGTTCTCTGTATGGACATGGCTCTAGAAAAATAGCTTGGGGAGGGGAGGTTATACCAAAACAAACTACTCTGCATTTGAAGTAAACTGATTATTCCAAAATAAATCACTTTTATTATAGAAGATTGTCCACACTGGGAACTATTATAATACATTTCACTATACTGCCAAGCACAAACTAGAAAGAATAATACTTTTATTTTAAACAATATATAGCCTGTGTGAACTCCTTTTATTTAAGGCTATTTCCATTGTAAGAATAGTATTAGACAGCCTGTTTCTGTTCAGGGATTCTTATCTCAGTGTTCTCAAAAGCTGTTTTCCAAGAGGTTACCAAAATGACAGATATGTGAAAAGCTTTAATATTCTGGCTGGAAAGAGAAATTTTTCTTCTTCCATTCCTTAGACAGCATACCTTTCCCTTAAGTTTGTTTGGTCCACAACAGAATCTTATGTACTGTTACGAAGTGCTTAAACCCTACCTTGTCCAGCTCCTGTGGAAAACACAACTGTGTTTCTTTGAAACAGATACTCGTATGATCTCTTGCCTCTAGCTTCAGTAGCCTTTTCATGAAAATTCTCATCAAATCTAGGAAACCAAGTTTGAAACAGTCATTGTTCTTGAAAACAATGGTGTTCCATACTTTCATAAATTCAGCCCTTTCCATTTTTGAATAAGAATATTCCTGTAACACTTTTCCAAACAAGAAGGCGGCATTTCCTTTCACTACAAATTAATAACTCTTCTAATTAAGGAAAGCAACATTAGAGCTGTTAGGTTTTCATCACAGGGCACAGTATATGCACATCAGCTCCACCTGAGAAAGTGGCAGGGACAAGCATCTTGTATTGCAGCAGCATGCAGAAGCATATATCATCAGAACAGACGCATTGCACTGTCCGTAACAAAGCCTCAGCAATGTACCCTCTGTTACAAATATGTTAATCCACTCTGCAGTGTAAGGGGGGAAGTTAATTGGTGATACACAAAACTTTACCAACTTGGAGGAAAAAAGAAGAGACATAAAAAGGCAAACTAAAAGAAAAGGCCCTAGTCATGTTAAAACTCCAATTGTTTTAACAACTGTACAATAAATGTATCAGAGGGAGGGATTAAAACTTGTGAAATTAACAGAAGTTGCTATCTATACATTCAGTTTCTTTCCTTTTCTGTGATACATATTTTACAGGAAATAGGTTGTTGGGCTTCCTACAGCAGAGTGCATGTGCTCTGTGTTTTTCTTTAAAACATGCTGGCAGGACTGGCTGGTCTTGCTTAGGTCCCATTTTACTGTCAGTGATGAAAAAGTCTTGGAATTTCTCCTGTTTCCATCCAGCATCATCCAGTGATTAGAAAGTGGTACAAGAAAGAAGGTAGCACTGCATCCTCTCAGGGAATGATGTGGAATTCCCTCCAGTAATGCTGGCTGCGAACACTTGCTGGTCATAACTTTTCTTCCTCCTGACAAAGGGGAATGCGGCAGGAATTTTTTTTATTGCAGCAAACATTTTTAAATGGAAGTATGGAGCTGAATGAATTGTACTGACAGAGGGAGGAATCAGTTAACTGAAATTTTCAGTGTCTAGGAGTCAAATCTAGGACAAAATTCAGCACAAGTTCAGTGTAGCTCTGTTGCGTTTTTTAACCATACAGAGTTTTATGCTTACCTGGCTTGTGAGACTCAGTGAAAGGGTAGTTAGGACTTCTATGTTTCCACTAAAATAAAATAATACATTTTTATGGTGTTTAAAAGTTTAATTCTCTGTTTCTGCTATGTATAGACTAGTAGGCTCAAATTTCTTTTGCTTTTCCTCTTATTGTTTTTATGAGTCCTTCATACCAACTAACTGTAATACCAGTGTACTGCATTTGTATGTATTTAGTTTACTTCTAGGACTTTTTATTTGTATAAAAATTGAAGAGACAGAAAGCTCTGTGCCACCAGGTATCACTGATGCTCAGTGTACAAATCAAAAAAAGAATTAAGAGATTGATATACTATGTATAATGCCTTAAGCAGATCAAGCTTGAAATATATAAGCCCTCACTCCAGACACTGTGCTGGGTCTGCAGTTATTTCCCCTATGTGCCTGTATCAGGCTTAACTGATGATCCACCCTGGAGCTGGTCACTCCTTTATCTGATGCAACTTTAAGTCGCCACTATCAGGTACAGTTTGGGTAGATCACTGGTCTAAGTTACCCTGTGGCAAGATTCAAAAAGGGATTAAAGTGCCACCTAGGACTGAACAGCCCAGAAAAGCAAACTTGAAATTCAGTCTGGGAAAGCAGCCTCACACTACAACCCTAGTACGCGATATTGGCCCCACTGTTTTCGTTTTAACCAAGAACTTGTTTGCCTGGTGGCATTTCAGCCTTTTCTCCCCATTTTCTTGTTGCGGTGGCCTAAAAATGTTTAACACTCAAGAGCTCCTTTTACGGTAGCTTTTCTTTAATTATAAATGTTGTGGACTTAATTTTGGCCTTGCAATCTTCATGAAATTCCTTTTCCTCATGCTCTCAAGTGTTGACTTGGTATCTTTTATAAAGACTGTTTTGATAAGATGCTGACAATCACAATCGCTGTGATAAAACCAACTGTGGAAAATCCCTTTGGTTTGCAGCATCAACAGGTCTGGGAGTGCCTGGAGCCACAGCCGAGCGCACTGCCCGGCGCTGGGCACCCGCACTGCACAGGCGTGCGGGCGGCAGTGCAGGGAAGCCCTTGATCTCTTGGTTCTCGGACATGCAGCTCCTACTACACAGAGGCAGCTGGAATGCGAACTTCTTCCCATTTCCTTTACCAATGAGCTAATTTTATGGTGCTCCAAATATTGTGAAACGGACGAGGTTTTTTATTTCTGCACTTTTTTTTCACATTAGGGGATTTTTAAGCCAGCGGCTTTTATTTGTTCAGAAAGTATTCAGACTTTTGTTGGTCAAGTCTACAGCTCTTCTGCTACATTGCTTGTAGAAGCGTAATTGAAAGAGCTGATCCTGTGGACACAAGACAGAGGCTGTGATTATGCACCGCTTAGCTTTGCGAGTCAATATCTTTTTTTAAAAAAAACCCATTAAGCATTGCACTTCAAATTCCTCGCACTTTTCAGGTGGTTGACTTCTGTCTAAAAGTCTTCAAAGAGCTGAACTGTGCACATCACCAGTTTAGCTGCACATCTCTAAGCATATGATTGCTATATAGCCAGTTTATTTTACAGCTTTCAGCTTATTCACTTCATTACATAGCTTCTTAATTTGGGGCTTAAAGGGGAACGTGATTAGTTACTTTTGTGCGTGTATCTCAGTTCTCATGAACTTTAGCGTCCCTGCTTTGTCTGTTCACCATTTATGTTACAACATCAGCAAGGAAGGATGAATGCCTGTTCTAATTAGTTCTTTCCCTGGAGGATCACACAGAGATCTCAAGTCAAAATCCTGTAAGCGCATTTGCTTTAGAATGCAGTTTCCAAACTGAGTTGTCAGTTTTTTGATCAAGATCAAGCAAACAATGGTATAAAACATTAAGAAACAGTGCATGTGTTAACAGGACATTTATATGTTTATGTAAGTCCCAATAGTAAAGGGACAAGGATCTTCCTCGTGCATTGTAGCATTTACTGAAGAGCGTAAAAATAAAATTATATTTCCAATAATATTTAGATTAATATGTATGACACAAAAAATCCATGCCAGCAAGCTTGGCCATAAGCCAATCTTAAGCTTCAGGTCACTGCAGAAAGTTACTAAGCTGTTCATACAGAAATTATTCCAGCACCATTTTCTGACTGTCTAGATACCTGTTACAGGTGTAGATAGAGTCAACATGCAGAAACTTTGCTGGCTGCGCTGACTTCCTTCCACAATGAGACGACCATCTTGGTGTTTCTAGATCCATGGCACCTAATGGTGACACTAATGTCCCTACCAGAAGCCAAGTGTTTGTGACCCATTTGTGTTCTGAGGGGTTTTACAGAGCAAGGCTGAAACGGTTACACTTGTTCCCTGCTAACAGGCATGTCACAGTGGACAGCTGCTGCATGAGAGAGAGTCGGGGGGAAGTGAAATCTTGTAGAACCCAAGCTCCCCTTACGTTTATTTAATCCCCATGTACGATTGGGTAATAATATGCCACCAACAAATAGGCCTGTCCTTTCTATCTAGCCCAGATAGCATCATCTTGCAGCTGTTGCAGTGCGAGTAGGAAAAAAAGAGCTTGAATAAGGAGCAGCTGGCACCTTGTGCCTTCTCTATGGACCCACAAACTCCACCCTTAGATGGATTAATACCTTAGAAACTGTATATGCTTCAGCTGCAGTCCCAACTCCCTGCTTAAACTTGTAGGCATTTGTATATTTTGAAAGCTCAGCTTAGGTCTTTCCAATGTTTCAACGTCCTGACAGACATTTGGGTCTGCCATCTGCAGTTATTATACGGCAGCATGTACATGCACCTTTGGGAAGTTCCACTTTTGCTTATGTTTGTCCACAGGAGATCTCGAAGCAGTGAGCTGCAAATGGAGGCTCATGGGGTGGATCTACTTCAACCATCTTCCCTTTGCAAGAGAGAAAAGACAATCATTATGTAACTAGCTCTGTCTTACCAATCATATGCTGACAGCTAAGACACAGATGTTAGATCCACAGCATCCACATGAGAAGAGGGAGTAGGATGATATCATAACCACATGGTCTGTGAACGTAGTTCTAAAACTCAGATTTGATCTCTGTAGCTGCTGAAGTTAGACTTTCCTTTGTTTAGGACAGCTGTTATTGGCTTCACTGTTTTGATTCCTGCCCAGGTTTCTAAGACTGTCTTTGGTAGCTTTCAAAGAGCAGACATTTCTAGAGGCCCTAAAAAAGTAGTGCAAGAGCCTGAAATCAGAACCAGGCTTGCCAGGTCTGATAGAATTTGGCATCTTCAGTACCTGCTTCCCTGACTGAAATGGAACCGTGTCGTACTCAGGGAGCAGCGATCACTTTGCTGGCTGTGAGAGCTCTGTGGTGTTGTGGCTAACCTACAGCATTAGTACTGAAGCCATAGAGTCTTTACACCAGTGCTTCCAAACTGCTATGGGTTTCCAACTAGGAGTGCAAGTATCACAGGAAAACGGTGTGTGAGTGCTGCCACTCTGTGCGAATGTGTATGGCTGGGAACTGCTACTGATGCTGCAACAGCAGTGGATGAGCCAAATAAGTTTAGAAACCCCTGTTCTACACTTTGCTATAGGTCTGAGCATTGATATTACAGGTCAACTGCTAAATCCTATCATTTGTGACACCTCACCATTCACTCAGTATATGGTACACACATATGTATATCACCAAAGCAAATGAGAGTATCGCATGGCCACTCTTCCTAAAGGAGCAGAAAAAAAAATCTAAATTGGACTAAACAAGGTAAGTGGTTTGTTTCAACCTATTTAGGGGAACAGGGAGCTTATCCTTCAGAAACAAAGTAAATACACTCTTTTTTCTTAATTGTGAGTAGTGGAACTTTATTTAAGGTGCCTTTATTGAGGTATTTCTTAGGGTTTGCAAGTGTTTAAAGAGGATATTTTTACTGCTTTGGTTAACTAAGTTATACTAGTTCACAGCAAACTAGTGTAACTTCTGTGCCAAGAAGCCTTTAGACTTCCCCTGCCTAATGAAGCTACCATTTATTTATTATGCTTTGAGATAAGTATTTCATTGAGGTTTTGGTGGCAGAGGTGGTATGTGGTTTACATGTTTCCTACTGCTGTTTGCTCATGGGAGGCTTTCTGTAATAAGCTGTACTCTCACTATATCTGAGTTTGTCCTCACTTCAGTATTAACTCAGGTGTTGCTCTTCATCTGAGTTCTAACTGCAAATACGTGTGAGCTCACGTGTGTGTTAGTAATTTACACCCAAACTAGTGGACCCATCCCATCATACAGGTCTAAGAGCTAAGCCTAAGTGCCGTTTGCTCTCACTGTTCGCAACCATGTGGATGCAGGCTAAACTGTCTGAAGGCTTAGTCCCTTAGTGTCTGCATTCTGCAGTTACTTGGAAAGAGTGGGAACGGGACAGGCTGCCATGCTGGGAACCAAAGCGAGGCCCTCAGAAGTCCCAGGTGAACATGGAGTACTGCACCTCGCTGTAAACCACTATGGCTTTGTAATGGGACAGCTTACTCCAAGTCAAACCAAAGCCACTACTCTCAGCTTCTCTGCAGGGAAGGCATAGCCCCTGTGGGATATAAAGCAGAATATTATATTAGATCTTAAGGTAAATATTTAGGCATCCAATGACCAGCAGCAAGCAATGATAAAATACTTTTCAGCTGCATTTGCAAAATTTGTGTTTATTTCTTGTTATCTGTAAGAGGATCTCTAATCTTTGTGTCTCACTCCTAGCAATATCATACCATGAATAAATCAGGAGCACTGGCTTAGCTGTCTACGTTTCTCTTGACTGGGAAAGTGGTTGAGTGTAGATCAAGCTTGGGTAACTTAGCTAGCATAAGCCTGACCTCAGTCTGATTTATTTTGTAGTGAGAATTCAAAGTTAATGCCTTCACAAATATGGGATAGCGTGAGGGAATGTACAAAAACAATAGACCTTTCAAATGTACCTGAAGTGACTTAGTCATGTGAAAATCAATGGAACTCATACTCCTAGATCAACTGGATTCCTATGAAAATGCCAAACATAATCTTTCAATTTGCTTGTATTAGGAGAGGTTCTGCTCAGTCTGACATAGATCTGGAATGGAAAGTCGCTAGATATTTCAGTTCTATGTTAGTATAAATGAGCAGAATTTGAGCCACTGCTAAAACTGGTCTTCTGTCCAGTGCCAAGCACAGAATAAAGGAAATTATATTGAACAAATAAAACACGTAGAGTCCATGTTAAGGTTTAATCTCCTAGCACCTAAGACGTGGTTTATTTTTCTCACCACTTTTTGAAGTCCTAGCTTGCATCAATGTAGATTTAAATACAATATGACCTTCAATCAGTTGATTTTGGAGTTCCTGCAGCTTTTGGTATGATTTTTAAATTGATTACCCAAACTGCTTGTGATGGTTAACTGTGTGGCTGATGTAACCTCCCTTGCGCTGGACATGAAGGTGATGTAAGATGTTACAAATTCAGAGATGGAGTATTGCCGTCTGAGGCTTGGTAGTGGAACAAGGGACGTTGGGCAGAGTGCAGTATGAGAGTTTCCATGTGACTTACCAGGGGCTGTACAACAGGAGAGAGACAGCGGATCCCAGCGTACACTTGAATGACTGCAACTTAAGCCATTAGATGACTGAGGGTAGGATTTATGCCAGGAATGGATTGCAAAATGTATTTTTCCAGACTAGAGTACAAAGGACCAGATAGACAACAAAGTGTCAAAGAACTTTTTCAGTGGGTGAAGGGGGGTCTCCTGTTTGCATTTGCTTAGAAGAATGCAGAGAGAAGAAGTCTGAAATGCATCTCCCCCAGTCCACAGGTTAGAGATAAAAATACAAATGTTTTTTTCCTCTAAAATGCTTTCATTCTACGTAAACATTTAGTTTTTAGGCAACTCGGTGATTGCAGATTGTCACTCTCACTGCCTCACAGGAAACAAGAGTTTTGCTCCTGGAGCTAGTCAGACCTACTGTGATGAATCCCAGATGAGACAGAGGAAAGCCTAGGGAGGTCTGGCCTGAGAGTGGAAGATTCAACTTGGAAAGATGGATAATGGCTAAACGCACGGTCTAGGTGAACTCAGAGAATAAGCAGGCAGTAGCAGTAGGTAACAGGAGGTAGCAGTAACAACTTGTATTTTTCAAATTTCTCATCTCTTTCCACTGTTGTTTCCAATGGAAAGGCCAGGGAAAGTGTAGATCTTGTTATTTTAACTCCACTCTAATCTTTTCTGATCTAAGAAACATGCTGGTCTAAACTAGCACTGATGCAGTACTTGATGTATAACTCCCTGTGCAGCAAAGAACTACTCTATCATTGGCTTCAGTGGAATTTTACCTTGAGTATAAATAGGGATTGATTTAAGTATTTGCTTAAGTGATCATCTTAGGTGAGTCATACCTGTAAGCACCTTTGAAATACCAGCATTTCAGAGCAGCATATAGAATTAGCAGGGAAGGATTCCACAGTATTTCAGTAAAAATAAAAGGGTTGATCCCAGAGCTTTGGTTTTGCAGTGTCTCCTAGGCAGGCTGACGTGTACTTGGGTGGGTGGGCGTAGATCAGAAGGGCACAGGCCTTCCCTACACTTCCAGCATGTTCGCCGTCCCCCACTTCTAGATGGAAGGTGCTGCAGTAAAGAAAACAGCATATTTTCAGCCATAACTCTGTATTTTCCTTTGCGGTCTGTTGATCTTTCATGGATCGTATCTTAGTACATTCTTTCACAAACTAACAGGCACTATACTTACGACAAATATAAATCAGTAACGAAATCCACTGGAATATCTCCATCTGTATAACTAAAGAAAAAGGCTAAAATATTTTATATCTTACAGTTAAAACAATTCATTAACAATAAATAGCTCATGTAACTGGAATTAATGGCTGATTTCTTCATAGTTCTGTCATTTCTAAATATTTAAACATTTATAACTGCAGGCAAACACATTGCAATCCTAAAATCTGCTCTGCATTTTTTATGCTGCAGTATATAGTCCGACCATGTATGTAAACCTCTGTATTTCCCAAATCATAATATGAATTTCAAATCTTCAGATTGGGTTTACACTATGCTCTTGGATCTAGCTGAACTTTCTGTGTAAGAATGACGTCATTGTTTCTGGAGTTACTAGCCTACATGAAAAGAAGAAAATCAGCAGCAGACTTTTAGGAGGAAAATATTAAACAAAATAAATGGTTTGAACACAATATATGATGCTTTTGGGTGCTATAAACATTTTATTGTTACTTGTTTGGGAAGAACTGCATAACTCACTGGGGCTCCACAACTTGTGAGAAATGCAGCCATCTCAAAATCTAGCAGATTTATCAGTCATGGTGTTCAAATGAAAATCTGGGATCTCATTTCCTCCTAAGCCCTTATAAATTTGACCCAGTGTTTAACAATGGCTCATCTGCATGTGTTTCCTTACACTTACATAAGACACAACTTGGATTAAAAAGTGTAATCTGATGGGAATATTTTAGTGCCGGAGCGCTAAAACCTAGTCATAACTTCCATTTTAAAGAGCACCGGAATCTTAAGAAAACTGTCACCGATAGCAGTAATTACAGGAGATACGGTATTTCAGTTAGAGATTTTTTGCTAGAAGTTAACAATTGCTCATATTATTAATTCTGCATAGACAATAACTCATGTCTAGATGAAGTGCCAGCATGACTGCCATTACACTGAGCCTCACTGTGCTCTTTGACACGGGCCATGTTTCATCCTCCACTTACAGGCAGCGGAGAGAGGTACCAGATGGTGACTTTCTGGGGTTGCCTGGACACGTTGTGGCAGTGAACCCCGCCTGCCTTTCAGCGCCGGGCTGACAGACCAGCCGCGGGACCCTTCTTGCACCTTCCGGAGAGGACTCTGCTTGGGTAATGTGATTAAGCCTAGCTGTAAACACACCAGCCGGCCTCTGTAGGTCCTTATTGTACTGTTCCTTGCAACAGCATCTCAACCTGCTAACTACTGCCCTACAGAGGATATCGCTGTAAGCCAGCATTTCAGCCTGCTACCTACTGCCCTACAGAGGATGCTGCTGTAAGCCAGCTACGTACCTGGCAGTTCCTGGGTCTTCCAATGTTTTGCTTCATTTGTGAGACTACTGTATCGCAAATGAATTCTGCAGCAGCACCGCTGCTGGATGGAAGGCTGCCTTCAGATCAGCAGAAAGCATTTCGCTGGAAAAGTTTTCTGTAAATAACAGCCCTGTTGATTTTTGCCTCAACTTCACCTATTATTATTATTATTTCCAAATTACGTGGCTGATGGTGTGCACAGGCTCCTTCCTGCTCGCGGACATCATCATCCTCTCTGTGACCGGAGCATTTTCCCGTTGCATCCAGTTGCCACATTGCAACTAAAGGCTTGTGATGTCCCATGCGGCGGCGGCAGCGGGAGCAGACACACGTGGGAAGACCTACTCCTATTTCCATGCAAATTTACTTGTTACTAATAATTGTTGTTTTAAAAAGGGAGTAGAAATCTAGCCCTCGAGGAGTGCCAAGGCTCGCTGTTTGGGATCAATATTAAGGTGGCATATAAAGACTGCCCCCGAAAGCAATGAGAGCCGAGTGCTTCAGGGAGTCGTACCCGCCTCGCAGCCCACCCGGGTCTGGCGTGCGAGTGATTTAAGCGGGGGCCGGGGGAGCGCCGGCGAGAGGAGCGCTCCCGGCGGCGCCCGCAGCTCCGGGCCGGGCCGGGAAAGGCTGCGGTCGGAGCCTCCAACCTGAGAGCTGAGCGCAGTGCGGGCCCGCCGTGCCGCTGCCGCCGCCGCTCGGCGTGCGCCCGCAGCCGGGCGGGCTCGGGGCGGCGGCGGCGCTGTGCATGCCGGGCGCGGGGCGGCGCGGGCAGGAAGCGCTCGCTCCCGGCCGAGCCGAGCCCGTGTGCAGCCGGCGGCGGGGGCGGGCGCTGCCGTGCCGGTGCCGCTGGGGCTGGGGCACGGCGGAGTGCCGCGGCGGAGGCAGTGGCGGGATGGGGTTGGCTTCCTGAAGCGGGGGGAGGGCGGGAGGGGGCTGGTTTTGCATTTCGGTCCCTCTCCGCCCCCCTCCTGCCCCTCTCTCCCAAGTTCGCCGCTCTGCCGCGGCCCCTCCGGAGCGGCCGGCTGCGGGCTGCCCCTGCCCGGCTCCCGGCGCTGCCCGCGGCGGGGCGGGACAGCGGGGAGCCGAGGTAACCCGGGGAGCGGCCTGCCGCCCCCGGGGAGGCTCTGCTCCGGGGAGCAGTGGGGGGGAGGCGGCTGGCACAGGCGCCGGGTTCCGCCGCCCGCCCCCCGGCACAGCCGCCGTCTGCCCAGCGCTGGCAGCCCCGGGAGATGGTGACACATGAAGCGTGCGGGAAGGACCATGGTTGAGAGGACCAGCAAGTTCTTGCTGATCGTGGCTGTCTCGGTGTGCTTCATGCTTATCCTGTACCAGTACGTGGGGCCGGGGCTGAGCCTGGGTTCCCCCAGCGGCCGCTCCTACTCGGAGGAGCTGGACCTCTTCCCCACGCCGGACCCGCACTACGTGAAGAAGTACTACTTCCCCGTGCGGGAGCTGGAGCGGGAGCTCGCCTTCGACATGAAGGGCGAGGACGTGATCGTCTTCCTGCACATCCAGAAGACCGGCGGCACCACCTTCGGCCGCCACCTGGTGCAAAACGTGCGGCTGGAGGTGCCCTGCGACTGCCGGCCCGGGCAGAAGAAGTGCACCTGCTACCGCCCCAACCGCCGGGAGACCTGGCTCTTCTCCCGCTTCTCCACGGGCTGGAGCTGCGGGCTGCACGCCGACTGGACCGAGCTCACCAACTGCGTGCCCGGAGTGCTGGACCGCCGGGAGAGCGCCGCCGCCAAGACGCCCAGGTACCGGCCCGCCGCCGTCTCCCCCTTCCCCGCTGCCCCTCGGGCCGCGCACCCCTCCGCCCGCCGCCGCTCGCCCGAGCCCTTCCACTGTTGAGCCCCCCTCCCTGTGCTTTGCAGCATGCTGCTAACGTGCTGTG
Source organism: Aptenodytes patagonicus (assembly GCF_965638725.1). Taxonomy (NCBI): domain Eukaryota; kingdom Metazoa; phylum Chordata; class Aves; order Sphenisciformes; family Spheniscidae; genus Aptenodytes; species Aptenodytes patagonicus. The sequence goes on from NC_134954.1 coordinate 27,160,861, forward strand.
CCCCAACCTGCCCTGAACCTTTCCTCAGCCGGTTCACCTGTCCTCCCCTCCCGTCCTCCAGGCTGTGCCCTGCACCTTCCTTCTGCATTCCCAGGCAAATACACGGCTCTTTCCCTCCCACGTACCTAGTACACGGCACCCTCAGCCCATGTTCTTCTGCTCTAGCAGCCTCTGTGGACCCTTTAGCAAGCCTATGTATTTGTGCCACTGACTCTCTTTTCTAAACATTTAGTCTTTATCTCAGACCTCACTTGCCTCCTTTTAGTACCCGTTACACCATACCCTAGTCTCAAGCTCAAGTAACCAGCTTTGCCCTAACCTGTGCACCCCTCTTCCTCCAGCTGAAATCGTTCTCCAGTGCAACTGAGGAGAGGTACAGCAGGACCACCAGCCCTCATGCCTACCCCCTTGTTTTACCCCCCTAGTCTGCCTGATAGTTTTTTGCACGTTGCAGAAAACATCCCTTAAACGCCCTTTCATATATTCCTTGCTGTTTATCTTGATGGGAGACCTGAGGTGAAATCTTACGGGGAAAGGAGCTACCTTGTACATGTTCCTTGTGTCTCCCTCATGTGTGCACCAGGAGAGAGGGAGAGCCATCCTAAAGCACCCCTCGGTGCATCCCCGCTGAACACCCAGTGTATTTCTGCCCTCTTATCTCATTATTTCTCTACCTTGGTCTCTTTATAAATGATAAGCTTCAGAGGAATTTTCTGTTTGAAGTACTCTGGTAAAGACAGTGGCTTATACCAAGATCTCCAAAGATTATGTTCTTTTAGCTCAATACACCTTTGTGTCTTTCATTTCAGGAGACAGGTTTTTTTTAATTGATCGCTATTATTTTAACACCACACGCACCTTCCTTGACATATCGGTGTTTTTATTACGACACTTTGTAATCTGTTTGCCTTAAAGTTTCATTCTTAAAGGTGTCCAAGATCTTATGCTAACATTTGCTTATGCCATATGCTTTATTTATCATACGTAATCCCTTTAGTGAAAAGTGGCCTTTAAGAAAGTATGTTGTGGCATCATACTGTTTTTTCTCTAAGTTTTTTAAAAACGATTTTTAATCATTTTTCTCTCATTGAAACTGCGTGTGATTGCTGCGGTTCTTTATTGTCTCTGTCATGATTGCTGCTGTTTTCAACGCGTTTCAGTGTTAGTCATCCAAGTACTATGCTCAGATTGCTGTCATGCTGCCTGACCCAGGAGCAGCAAACTGAAGTATGTACCTAAAGGACTGAGTGTTCAGGCTTTCCTGTGATTTCTTATTTTATTAATAAAGGTGCTTGAAAACACCTATAAGTAAAATATCCGAAGCCCATCTGGTTGCTGTTGAGATCTTTAGTTAAGTGTTGTAAGGAAAAATGCACAAAGTTCAAATCTGATTTAAAAAAGAAACAAAAAATTACCCGTTTTGCGAACCTTGGCACTCGGCTAGCAAACCATTAACCTTATATAAAGAAAGACCTGTGTAGTTTTATGAATTGTCTCGGAGCCTCGTGTGCTTCCGTTGGCAATTTTGTACTGAAATCTGCTATGTGTTCAGTATTTAACTGTCTCATCCTACTTAGCAGTTGTTTTTTTGTATAGGTACCTGACAACAGGGCACTTCAGGTTGTGAAGTAGCAATTAAATTCCTTACTGCAACTCATAGGAAGTTGAGAACCAGAAGCCTGTTGCCTCATCTCAAATGCTCGTAAATAAGATTTTCTTTGCCATTTGTTTTGGAACATCAGGAACTATATGCTTCTTAACTGTCTTGATTTTTGGATGTGCAGGAAGAATAATGAATCCTGTCCCATTCCCTCTGCATATCCAGAAATAGTTCTGCTTAATGTCGTCTCTACTTCCCTTAAATCTAAATTAGAACTTCATTTTCAGCGGTGTAAGAACTATGAAGTGGAAGTTTTAGGTAATATAAGGTTTATTGCCTTGGTCTGTTAAACAAAAAACAGAATTTACTGTTCATTGTATCTTGGGGGTGGTTTTGGTGCAATGAACAGCTGCTGGTTATTTTAATAATACTGTCCTAGGATACTGCTCTGTTGTACTGCAGTCCAGTTTAGTAGGCACCTTCTCCAAACCATTATTTATTTCGTGTCTAAGAAAATTGGGAATAAGAGGCAGGCAGTGCTTGTTTAAAATAAAAATTTGATGGATTTTCTTTGTTAGAAAAAAGATAGTCTTATGTCCGTTACACTAAGAACAATGTAACTTTATTTCTCCATTGTGAATGCTGGATCTCTCATGTTGAAACAGGACATGTTTTTACAGAAGGCATATGCTAGTGAGGCTACTGTTGTATAATGGAACTGAACTATGAAAATATCTCTCTCTCTCTCTCTCTCTCTCTCTCTCAAGAAAAAAAGAGAAAAAAGAGCAGTAAACAACCATTCCGGCAGGGTTCACTCAGATTCTAATATTATCCACTGTGGGTTTTGGAGTACAGTCTTCAAATTCAGCTTTTAAAGCTAATGTACTGGCCTCTGCATTTACTACTTAATGCGAAGTTTAAACCTTTGTTCTTGCAACTATATGTTTATCCCCCAAAACAAACCAGCTGACTTGTGATTACAAATAAATCTGCCTTCTAGTGAACGTTGGAAAGCATGAAGGTCATTCGGTATTGCCCACATGTACAAATCATGAGCTTAAAGCTGTTAACTTTGTAAGGAATGCAGTTTTATCACTGCACAGTGCCCTATTGCACTACATTCCATAACCCATGCATGGTACATAAATTTACAATGCAATTGCTCTTTTTATTGTTCTGCTGTTCTGTGTTAGACTTAATGATTAGGAGTCCTAGATTGCCGAAGACTGCAATTTTTTTCTTCTTTTCTTTCTTTCTTTCTTTCTTTCTTTTGCATTGATATAGTAAGCAGTTAGAGATGGGTGTTTTAGTTCTAATGGGTCAGCACTCTAAAAAAAAAAAAAACAACAAACCAAAAACAACCAAAAAAAAACCCAAACACAAAAAACCCCCAACAAAACCAAAACAACAAACTACTGGTTTTCGTCTTCCTCCCACCCCCTGCCCCTGCTAGTGACTTTCCCTGTTTTGTATTCAAAAGACTTCTGGACAAGCACTTCTTGAAGCAAATGTTATGTTTTATACACAGCCAGTAAAAGAAAGAGATTGATTTGTTTGGGGGCTGTAAAACTTGGAACTCCAAGGAACTCTGAAGCTGGCTACGTTTATCAGTTAAGTTACTCAGCTGCAGTACTCTTCATGGCTTTAGTAGAGGGCAAATTCCAAGATTTTGGGAATGGAGGCCTATTCATTCCTTGTACTGTTAGGCATAAATAACAGCTGGAAAAGACTTTTAAAAAAGAAGTAGATAATACTAGGATGCATGCTTTGAGTCATCATGATGATATTTCAGAAAGCAGAGGCTAAGCAGTTTCTGTGAACTGCTCCCTTAAATTTGTCTCACCTAAAACTGCAAGAGATCTAATCTCTTCAGTTGATTCTGGAAAAAAGCCAAACTTTTCTGTCAGCTCGGTTCTTTATCTTGACTTCCAGAATTAGAAAAATCTATGAAGTGATCCACTAGGAACTTGTCCGTCTCCTCCCTTAAAAGACTGAAAGAAAGCCCTTAGAGGTGGTGGAAAGGTTCCTTTGTTAGCCCCTGGAGGAAATGTGATTCAGTGCTCTTCTGGCTGCGTCCTTCTTCCATGCTCCAACACAAGAGCAGAGCTAGGTGTTCTGAAGTTGTCCTTGTAGGACACTGCATGTGTGAGCTTGACTCTAATGTAATGTGCTGCAGGAACAGTAAAACAAATAAATTACGCTGAAGGAATTCTACCTGCTTCGTTTCCCACCTCTTCTCAAAAAAACAAACAAACAAAAACAAAAAAAGAACCCAACCCAAACAACCTAGGCTTTGTTGCTATCCTGCAGGTTTCTTCTGTCTCATGAAAACAAGAGCATCTAAGCTGGCATTTTCCTGAAGACACATTATTCACGTGGAGAGGACTTTAAGGCAAACAGCTCCATTAAAAATATATTTCATGCCAGCTGCTTGTTGCTGTAGAGAACCCATGTACTTGGTAGAGTGTTGGAAGGGCATTGCTGGCTCTGTGCTCCCCCAGCTCACATGCATGCTCTGCCTTCTGTTACTCTCTTTCAAGCACGAGGTAGATTTCTTTTTTAATTTTTTTTAATGAGCCACCTCAAGACACTAGCTTAGTCTTGGCTTTATGTATGTGTTTCTGTGCTAGTCTGTCATAGAAGTTTGGTTTCTGAGTTCATCTATGGACAAAAAGATTAACAAAAGTATTTCTCTGTGATTTTTAAAAGCAAGTGCACTCTTCCAATTTCAATATTCTTTCTCAAGATTTCGTATGCTTTAGAAATAAAAAAATTGTAATCCACATACTTTTATGTAAGAAATCTATGGCAGGTTAGTAAAACCTGCTGTTAAACAGATCAGTCCAAGTTTTAGAATCTCTCTGATAAGCTATTTAGAGCTTATGTTTTGGGTTGGGGTTTTTTTTAAAGAAACAATTAACAGGGCTCAGCAGTTTGTTAGTTTGATTTTTCTGAAGTGTGAACTTTCACAGCTTCCAACTGCATATCTGTCCCTTTGCAGGGATCTGTTCTTGATGAGGTTTTTATTATATGTGTGCTTAGCAGAGACATGTTGTCAAGAGACCAACTGTTTGAGAATGAAAGGCTTTACCAAATCATTTTTATAATATTAGCATTTTTTAAAAGCTTAGGCTTATCATTCTTTGTGGATCTGTGTGTGCTGGGGGTTGTGAAATACCTGTCTGCAGGGAGCAAGGGGCACTTTTTCCACTCACCAGTTCAACTCAGACTAGTTTCTCTTAAGGACTCATGGGCAAGTATTAATATAAACCTTTTTTCAGTAGCCTGATTCTTCTCTCAAATCCTTAGTGTGTGGAGTATTTTAAAGCCTTCTAGTCTGATATAGAACCTTTTGCATCCAGTTGTGCTCACCCATAAAGCCAGGTTGGTCTTTCAGAACCGAACAATGCTGAAGGGCCGGATAGTTTTGTAGTGAAAATCTTTAAATTTGACATAGTAACTAAAAGTAGCTGAAAGTTGGAACTCTTCAAATAGCTGCCTTAAGTTTGAGGTACTGTATTTATCTGAGCTTAAGACTTTGGGCTAGTACACAAGGTTTAATTACTCTTACTATTTTTTTCTTTTGTTAGCAAAGCAAAAGGATGTGTCCCTGCTTGAGTATACTTATACTAACCTGATTTTGCAAAACTATGCATTTGGCTGTTTTTCATTAATCTTTAAACAAAAGTTGTGTCATAACATAGTAGTTTTGTTTTTCTGCTTAGAAGTTTGCAAACACTCTTTACCCAGACCTCAGATTTTGCTTTTTCGCCCTTATCCTTTCCTACTCTACTAATAAGAATGTATGCTATTCTGAGTAAAACCTTTGATAATCACCTTTTTTTTTTTTTTTTTAACCAACAATTCAGAAATAATTACTTTAAAAGAGCTGGCTTGAATTTTATTAATGACTGAACTGATGCTTTGATATATACTCCCAGTGTAAGGACAGTCTTTAAAGAATTGTCCACTATAAATGCACAGCAGATGTATTCCACCACACTAGTGCATGCAAAGTTTTTGAGGTTAATTACTTAGAGATTACAGTTTGTAACATTTTGTGTGAAACATCTTGGCCAAACCGATGCCATGCCCTGTTTTCTAGTCTCTGCTGAACAGTCCTGTTTTGTCAGTTTGAAATGCCAAATAGAGGGCCTGTTCTCTATCACTCGTTGAGCAATTTTAGTGCGTGTATATCTTTTCCAAACTAATGTGATCTTGAGCAATGCCACCTTGTGAACTTTATGTCGCATCTTGAAAGAAATATGTGATTTGAGAAAATTGGAGTTCATTAGTGCTGTAGGGGCTTTAGGTGAAAAATAACGCGTGATCTGCAAGTATGCGAATTTGATGTCGCCTGATAGAACAGCTGCAGACTTACCTAGTGTGACTGGGTGGGGCATGTCTGGGTATGTGTGTTGAGGCCTCTTCCCTGCAGGAGACTGGTGAAGGTCTTTAGCTGGATAGTAGGATGTGAACTGGAAGAGGTCATGTTACCTCTTAAGAAAGCACTGCTAGAAGAGATTATGTTATAACTTGGAGACTATTACAATGTTGCCTTCCCTCTGGGCCATCTGTTCCTTCTAGGAAGGAGGAAGAGATTAGCCTCCTCATGTGGCCTCTTTGTTCATTGATTTGCAGGGTTAGAATTAACGGCAGCCAGCAAAAGCTTTTGGCTGCCTGTTGTAGAAAGTGTAGGAATTGTAGAAATTGGAGGAGTTTTTGGGACCTGTTTTCTAGAAAGTAATTCAGGATATGCAGGCCCGGAGTTATTTAAGAAAACTTCTCTGTGAGTTCCTTTCATAGGTGAAATTGATGTGCCTTATCTGAGTCATATTTGTACGCAATGCCCACGCTTCTGGCTCTCACCAGAGTCCTAGATGACTCTTTGCCAACATGTTCCTAACCCAAATGTTAGTCACAACACCGACAAGCAGAGCCTCAGAAGAATCATGATAGAGGTTAGTCAAAGGGGTTGTGGTTGTGGCTGTGGTATTCTACTTACTTTGACCTGGAAGCAAAGAGTGACTGTACAGATAGAACACACCTGATTTTAAATTCATTTAGGAGTATCTGGCTTATCGAATGTATCACACATGTTCTGAGTCTACCTACTGTACATCCTACTGTCTTTTACAGGTTATGGCTTTTGTACATCTCAAAAAGTGGGAGAGCAGCATGGACAATTGCCTTGAGTCAGTCACAGAACCAAGGTCACTGCTTTGTGTCTCTTTATTGTAAGCTTCTAGTTATTCTGCAGCAACTTTACCAAACTTGTGGTAGTAATGCTTTAAATAGGTAATATTTTGTCAGTGAGCACTTGGGCTTGTGCTTGCTTTAGAAAGCCAAAGTAGCATAGTCTAACTCCACAAAGGTTATCTTTGTTTATGTTTGTATTTCCAGAAAGTATTAGAGCAGAGAGAAATTTTCCCTTATTGACTGAAATTGTGCTTTGTCAAGCAAAGATAAAGCATGGTTTTTAATTCCTAATAATCACAGTTGTGATAGCTGCTGAGTCAAGATTTTTTGATGGAGTCTTGCTTGATGTGGATGGAAGGGAATGATACTTAAACATCAGAAGCAAATGTCTTCCTAAATAAAGATGTTAGTGATAGTGTGTTTAAAGAGTATATGAAGCACAGGAGGAACTCAGAGCTGAAGTAGTCCATTACAAATTCTCTTGTTTCTGAAATGGTGGTTGTCCTTAAAAACAAAAAAATTCTCTACTTTTTCTAAAGGAATTAAAGTAGAATTGATGAGGAAAAAATAACCACTAGCATAGATTCAAAGCAACACAGTTTCTGTAATTGCTGTTCGATGTATTTTTGTTCACCCTTCTGTTTCTGTAACAGAGTGCTGAAAATCCAGTCTGAGAATCTCTCTGAAGAGTCCTTTGGAGATTATTGCCACAAAGACACAAAGAGCGTTAAACACCTCTGTACTGTAGCATGTCAAGTTTCAGATCTGAAGGGGATGCTTCAGATACTCTTGTATGTTACTGCCAAAGGAGGAGCTATTTACCAATGCATGGCTATTGGAGCCTGAGACATCCCATGATTGGAAAAAGTGTTTTCAGGAAAGGTCCATGCAGAGAGAGGTCATCAAACCAAAAAGCACATCATATACTTAATAGGGTTTAGTTGTTTCTACTTGTATTAAATGGCCTACATCCATTCTCATTTCTGTGCTTACATCATACTTCTGAGGCTACTATACTGAATGCTGCTTCATCCCTACAAACTGCTGTGTAGAGCTAAGCATATGAAATATTCTGGGGCATCTCTGTTTCGATGATGCAACCAGAAAGGATTAAGAAACTCCTGTTGTCCACCTCTAACTGTAACCTGAATTTCTTAGCAGTACTAGTTATATAGCTCTTTCACCTGTATGTCTCAAAGCCTCTTACAAAGTATATAGTAAATAGCACCTGGTGTTATATTCATTCACAACCTAAAACAACTTGTAAATGGTCTGTCTTAAAGCTGGCTTTGACCGTAGATTTCAGGCTTATATGTTAATGTACAGACCTTTCCTGCCCAGTGAATTTGTCTCTTTCAGAAGCAACTGGTTTCTTAGCATGTTATTACTCCTTTGTTCTGTACTTCCCTTCCTTCCATCCTATTAATGGTAAATTCTACATAATAGCTCACCTATGTTTTTATAGAGGAAATATTTCACAATTTCCTGCCAATTTAAACAAGAAAACAGTGATTTGCAATTAGCTTTTTATGGTCTGACTCTGTTTTTTGCTTCATAACTGATCGCCAGCCTATTAAGCAGAAATTCTTTGATTACACCTCACTGCAGATTGAAATATTATCATTCCTTTTACGGAGCTCTTCTGTGCGAGGGGGGAGACTTCTGAGCCACCTTTGCGTTTGTGTTTGGTTTTTTTTTTTTTTAAATATACCAAATTTCCTTTTTGGTTAGTGTTAATCTTAAAGTACTAACAAGATGATTTAAGATTTTGTCTGGCCAAATAGCATTGCTTAGAGTTTCAAAATGCCTGGTGACTTTTCATTGTCTAATTTCAGATATGTTGAAAGGGGCCTGGTTTCTGGACAAGTGCTAAAGAAGTAAAAGTACTGCCTTCTAAGAACTTCCATATATTGGAGTTACTGTACATTTTAGCCTTAGTTCTTGTGTTAATTAGACATACACATGTATAAGATACCTGATTACAGGGAAATATTCAGTAACTTTTGAAAGAAGATTTTGTGAAGAGCGTGCATTTTTCTTTCCTTTTTTATCTTACACAGCTTAAAGAAAAAAGTCTTTTTTTATTTTTTCCTCTTAGGACTCTCAGAAAATTTAAATGTCCAAACAAATACTGTAAAAATAGAATTGACTTTTTTGTTTAAACTAACAGCTCTTGCTGCCGTGACCCGCTTGCTCTCAGTAAAGATTTTAGTTAGGATACCTGTGACCCTATATCAAAGCGTGGGGAAAAAAATCAATGCCTCATAGCTAAGACAAACAGCAGCAGCGTGCTGACTCGCCAGTTTCCTGACAGGTTTTGCTTTCCTAGTGGAGATGGGGAAAGAACAAGGAGCACAAGAATCACAGAGTATAATCATAATCAGTCAACCAGCCCTTCTGTTAACATGCCTTAAATCATAAAAGACAGGATTACCTTCTTCTGTTCTTTGCCTCTTTCTCTTCTCTTTCTTGCCACCTGTACCTTTTTTTAGGTCTTTGAAAGAGAAAATACAGATGTGGTTTGGGTAGTTCCGCAAGGAGGCAGATTGAACAGATTTATCCTGGTTGCTGAAGCAAGTACAGTAGAGGTCATTTAGATGAAAGCCCCCATTAAGGGAAATAGTTCATCCATTGTATACTGTACAGGAAAGCCGGTACATATGCATAGGAGCCCTTTCAGATAAGGAAATGCCTTAGCATCTTTTCTGGAGGAACAAAACTGGAATTTCTTGTTCCAAGCATCTGAGTGGAGTTTCCATCACTGATTATACTGTTGTGGTTGGTGTTGTTATTTGCAATGCATCCAAAATAAATCATCTTGAGCCTTTTTTTGCCCTGAAGTTTTCCTTTGATTTATTTGACCAGATTTCCATATACGTTTAAAAATGACAGCATCTTTCTAGTGTGTACATAGCCTGACTGCAACAGAGCCTTAGACCTGGCCAAAGACTTCACCATTAATTTCACCATTATTGTAGTGAGGTCCTGTATTTTTAACAACCGTATTGTGTTACATGTATCAGCATTCCTACTGTTGCTACTGGTAGCTTTGATTTTGAAATGTCATATTACGCTAAAGACTAGTGACTCGATATTGCCTTTCTTTATTCAAGCCATTATTTGGGCACAGCATTTAATCCTGCTCTTTCTCTTGTACTTTGCAAACAGGCTTTGTCTGAGCATTGTGTTATTTCTTCATAATACCTGAACAACCTTTATTTTCCATTCCCTGAACTAACACTTTCCTCCAGGCTGGCATCTTCTTGTGCCTTGATTACTTCAGTACTATCTTCCTGAACTTGATAAATTAAATATTCCTCTTTCACTCTCTTACTGCCTAACCCTTCTCACTCTTAGAAGTTACTAAAAGTAGGACTTGAACTCTGAATCAGCCAGTAGTTCCCACTTCCATCACATCTTGAATTTTCAGGCAAATTCAGTCACACTTTATAATACGCCCAATCTGCTTATCAAGGGAGAAGTTTCCAGTGTTGAAGTGCAAAGTTCCTTGGTTGTTGTTCATGACTGAGAGCTCATAGACCTGCGCTCTCTTGTACACATGATGAATGCAATTAGCAATGGAAAAGGTTAGCATTGGTATTTTGATTAGACATCCTCAGAAATGTTTGGTGCTGAAGCAGGAGTTGAAATGCTAGGGTCCTTTTCTGTCCTATGCTTAGTTTACTTGAAGGCTGTGTCATCTTTACTTAGATGCCCATGACTTGACTCTTCATCCTGTGTGGTGTGCAAGCTATGGTCAAAGTAGTCCCCTATGCACAGAAAGTCCTACAATGTGCTCCAAACCATCTGATCACTTTTTGGGTGCTTCTAAAGTAATCGCTTAATAAAGAAGTGAAATCAGCTATATTTTCTTAGAAAGGCAAAACGTGTTTGTATTACTCTTGGATGTATTATTCTTTGAATGCTTTATACTCTTGCAAGACATCACATGCTTTGTTAAATTAGGGTAAGTCAGAAGAGGGTGAAATCATTTACTTAAACCTGTGCTTGGTTTTTGGGTTTTTTTTTTAACCAAGGTTTCTCCCCATAACTCTGTGTAATCACCTCCTTCCACCTTTCTTAGTCATGATGTGAATGTAGTCCATTTACGGTTCTCATGCATTTAAGAGTTTCTGAAGCTGAGTAGACTAGCAGCTTGAGGCCTAACATGGCAGGAAGTAACTACAAAAATATTCCATGTTTTCTATATTTAATTTGCAGATTTCTTATGATAGAGAGGATGGTCGTGCTCCAGCACTGTGAACCCCACATTTTCCAGAATATGAAAAGAAGATCCACGCATCTATTTTCAAATGCTTGTTGTGTCTTGAGATTTTTATTTGGGGTTTCTTTTCATTCTGATTCTTGAAGAGCCCTTTTTTTAACTGGTCAAAGTTTTAGGCTTACAAAACGTAACGATGCCAACATCAGAAACAACTGTTAATCTCAACAGTCAAATTTAATACAGTCAATACACTTAAATCTTTTGAGTGAAGTATTACCGTCTTAGGATGAGCCTCAACACTACTCAGAAGGGGTTGTTTTCATGACTTTTACTAAATTGGATGAAGCTGACACCTGTTTATGCAGCTAGTCATACATAGCAAACACATGTATTACAGAAACTTAAAATTAGCCAATTACTATTTTCAGCAGTTACACTTTAATAGCCAGTTACCAATTTTCAACCCCGAGTGTTCAGAAGTCAGTCAGGCTCCAAGCAGACAAGTGCGCTCGCAGTTTATATCAGAGCGTCATTTTCTTTTTTTAAGAAAATGCCAGCTCCAAATACTGAAATGATAAAACAAAAATCACCGAACGATACATGAGTTTTGGTTTTAAAAAAATAACCCTGCCGTTGACTGTTTCTGATAAGAGAGGGCTAGCTATAGGTGATCTCTTACTTGTGACTTGGGTATGTCAAGAAGGGACTGAAAAACAGCTGCCACAATTCTATTAGTATGAACTCGTGTTTGGTCATATGTCATGAGGACTGATGTGACTCCCACCAAAAAGGGAGTATGGGGAGGTTGTTCAATGGCAACTTAACTTACTTAACTTCTGGTTGTAAAAGCAGCATCTGAGGTTGGGAACAGAAGAAAAATGAGATAATCAGTCCATAACGGAGGATGAGGAAAAAAGAAGAAACCACACATACCTTGTGTTGACTAGGATTTTCAGGTATTAGATGGTTTGTTAGTTACCACTAAAGCTTTGTGTTAAATTACCATAAAGTCTTTGACTTAGTGAAGACAGAGTTTGAATTTCTTGCCTTTCTTTCCACCAAATTTCTTTGCCTTGGGAATTCTGTAGGATTTGACACTGAAACTGTGTGTAATTGTTTAAAGGAATAATATTGGACTACAACATGCAAGAAAAATACTTGAAAAGTCTAGTGTGAATAAATATAGTATGTGAGACAACTAGCTTAGTAAATTTTAAAGGCATTTGTCCCTGGCTTCTAAAACATATTTAGACCTTTAACTGGCAACTGCTAAGAATATATTTTTATAATATGATTTAGGGAACTCCTTGGAAGAATAATTTGGCAAGTTCTGTGTAACTTGTTTACTTTTTCCTCAGTGTGTTAGCTGCCTTGAGACAACTGAAAAGGTCATGGATTTGCCTTCAGCTAGTCTGAAGGTTTTCCATGCTGTGACATGCTGCTTATAGCAGCTTCTGTGTGCATTAAAGAAAGGTGTTTTTCCCTGAAAGCCTAATCAAAGCTCAAGGGAGGTCTCAAAAATCAGGATTAGTGCTTTGAAATGGATTAACTTGCAGTGGCTGTGATATAGAAGTTTTACACAGTCCTTTCAGTTTTCTCAGTTTGGGAAACAGGTTCCTGTGTGATAAGCTAGCGGCATGGTAAATGAGTGGATCAGTGTGGCCAAACATGGCATTGCATGAGGGAAGAGAGTCACATATCCTTGCTTGCGTGGAGGTGGCTGGCTTTGCGTGTCCTGGAGTATCCTGCTTGCTCAAGCAGGGGCTGAAGCCATTATCACTTTCATGGGCCTGTCGGTCAGGTGTTTGTATCTGTCCAGTCTTCCTTGAGCTTCCTTTTCTCGGAAACATTACTGAAGATTTCTCTGGATTATGCTTATGCCAGCAGTTCTTATCTAGGTGTTAATTTGCCTATGACAGCAGTTCCCGGGAAGAAATATTCCTGTAGTTAGCTGAATGTTTCCACAGTCCTTATAACAGTAGCCCTCAGCAGGAGAAATACACTAGTTTTGTCTGAACCTTTGAAATTGGTTGATGAAAACAATTTTGTTTAATCTAATAGGATTTCACCAACTGGAAAGGATTCGGAAATTGTCCATCCCATTTCCATCCCAGCAAAAGGCCCAGCCAGGGGCGTGGAAGTTGTGTATTAGAAAAGCTGGATTGTTGCCCATATTATTAGGTACTTCAGGGAAGCTAGTAGAAACTGTTCTTAACCCAGCTCTCTGTCGCAGCTTGCTCAGGCAAGTTTTTACGTTTGACAGTGCTAAGACTGGGTTATGCACACTATTTGCACAGCCTGCTTTTATGTTGCTAAACAGTAAGGTGATACATGGGGGGGGGACGACTGGGTTTTGTAACTGTTTAGCAGAGGTTTTATATTCCTCCCAAACAGTTGAGCTCTCAAGTGCAGGGGTTACTTCTCTCATGATGCCTGGGGGGAACCATGCGCTGTTCCCCACCCCCTGTCACCAAAGCCATTAAGAGAGCTTCTCCTTTGTGACTGGCCCAGGACAGCAGCATGTGAAGGGAGGCAGCACCCACAGCAAACTCTTTTGGTGCATAAAAAGGGAAGACTCTTGCTATACCTAGATATCAGTTTGTATTTGTGAATAGCCCAGGCATCATCTCTAAAAGGCAGCGGACAACTTTGCCTACTTTTCATATCCAGGGAAAGTGCTACTTGCCACCTGACCTGAAGTATTTTAACAATAGTTATTTTTTACTGATACACAGTTGCATGTATCACCTTGGAGCTCTTTTGAAATAGGTTGCCTGCACAAAAATGGAGAAATGTTTGTATCCCATTAGTTTGCCAGTCTTGAAACCACAGATGGCAAAGCCGTTACCTCGCAAAGGTATGTAAGGGCTGTTGTTCTTAAAGAGCATATACAGGGGATGTGTATGTGTGCACACTCTGTTTCTTCAAATTCCTCTACAGTATAACTGTTAATCCCTATGCCACGCTGAGCCGGGATGTTATGTGTTCTTTTTATAAATGCAGAAACAGAGGCAAAGGTTAAACTGCTTGCCATGGGATATGCCAGGACGCCGAATCTAGGATTACAATATGTGCGTGTTGAGTGCTCATCCATGTGCTTACACTAGTAGGTTATGCCTCAGCACGGGGAGGGTTGTACAGTACGGTCTTTCCTGCCTCTGGATCTGCTGAAGGAGTGAGCTTGGATTGGACTGTGTAACAAAGTAACTATGAGAAGATTTCCCATCACTCAATCAGATGCTATAAGTAAAGATCTTCTAAATCAGTTTTCTAAATATCCTGAAACAAATGCAGAAGTAAATCTTCTTGCAGACTGTCCACAGCATGACTACTTTCATTTGGAAATAACTTCCCCCTGAGGCTTTCTCTCGAAAGGCCTTATTGATGAGAGCATTTTCTTCCTTGTGCTCTAGCTAGTGTTGGAGGGAGAGGACTTGACACTTGAGGTGTAGTTGGACTATAATGACAATATAAATCACAATAGGAAGGGTGCAACTGCAATTTATAAAACTTGCTGGATGATCAATAGTTTCTCCTGTATACTGCGTGGATAGCGGTTGGCTGCGATAGAGCACTGGTTGTCAGTGTAACACCCAGCTGGAAATCTTGCAGAAATTGAAGGGTGGATTCTTCGAATATTTGGGAGATGTGGGATGCTTGGTCTGCCAAATACTTCAGGCAGGATGAATCCACCCCTTTCCTAACTAGGATATTTCCTGACTTCTGAAGTTATTTGGGGATTGTCATGAAAAGTCTGTTTTCTGGAGTGAAGCCTGGCCAATCCCAAATCTGGAAATAACTGCTCATGAGAACAAACAGAACAGTTATATTTGTCAACTACGCTATTGTGGGTAAGCAAGATTTAGAGATTCTTGCAGTCTCCTAGTGCAGAAAGGATCTGAGAACAGCTTTCTCTTATGGAAGTCAGTAGAATTACTTACACACCGAGGAATTTATATGGCTCTTTACTCCTTTTCATGGGAATATGTGTTTGTATTGGGATGTTTGTGAAAGTTTAAACCAAACCAAGTTAAAATAGATGCATTAAACTCAAGGAGGATGCTATATCTATATGAACCATTACCTTCTGAATTATTCTGAAAATAATTTTGTAATCTGTGCAAAAAAAAAACCCCTAGTATAGATCGGAACCAGAGCTAGTGAATTCCAAAGGTGTCAGCTATTAAGTTCTTGGATACTTCAGGATTTACTGTATAGTGCATACTGCTGTAATATTCCTATCTCAAAAAGAAAAACTCTTTCATGTGAAGTGGTCTCTCTGGGGTCAGTGAGGAGAGAATACGAGGGGGAAATGACTGGGCGTTAACAACTTCCCACAGGATAAAGCACAAACAGTCCTCCCTTCAAACAGATCCAGTTACTGGGTGTGAGTAGGAATTCTGAAACTTAGTGGATTCCTCCAATTAAGAATACAGGCCTCATGCTCCAGAAAATAATTAAGCAAGTGTTTATAGTGGTGGGGGAACTCAGAGTAGGAGCTGGTTATACCAATTAATTCTGGTTATTGGCCTTTCTTCCCCCTTTCTATTTATGACTAATTTAAACGTGACTAATGGCTAAAGCTAGAACTACACTATGTCACAATTTTTTTTTTTTCTTTCTTCCCCACCCTGCTTGATGATGCAAGTTGAAACAAAGGCCTAGTTGTTCAAGCTCCCTTTAAATTCTATAAAAGTTCACATGCTTCTAAGCCATGCTTTTAAGTCACACCTCCAAGCCTGTATGGGAAAGCTACAGGTAAGTTTTGAGAAATTCATTCTTCATTCTGTTCAGCACACAGCTGATGGTGTCACAGGAGAGGGAGGAGGAGTATAAGCAGGAGCATGGTACCTGTAAGTGCTCTACTTGGTTACAGATGGAGGTGGGACCAATGCCTTGAGGGTCATGTAAGGAGATATCGGGAGCTTTTTGCCCCCAGGTCACTAGATCAATGCAGAATGTGCTTAATGTGCTAAAAGTTCATATCCATCTGGTCAGTACTTTCAATGGTGCTCTTAGGTGACAGATGTCCTCTCTACAAATGCAACTATCTATACGGCACTAAATAGACCCCTATTCCTTTTGCAGTCTTAGCTGAGCATTTAAGATTGAATTAAATGGAGGAACTGAGCTATGTGAATGGCCAAGTCATTTATGGTGTCATAAGGCTTCCTCTGATTTCTGATTTCATCAGCTAGCCTGTCATGCCAGAGTGCTCTTCTGCTCTTAGTAAATAAAAAAATGATGGTAGAATGGGCACAGGTACAGAGAATGTCACTGCTGTTCGAGCATATCTAGAATACAGTGTCAAAACTGCAATCCTGACCTCCATGAACCATCTCACTTTAGTTCTGTGATACGAGGAGCATCCAAACGTGTATCCAAGTGGTCCTTGGACACAAGGACCAAAAATGTTTAACTTCAGCTTACTCAGGCTAGAAAAGTTGCCTCAAAGGCACGCAAAATGGGGAGTAGGAGAGGCCTGGCCTTTGAAATGAGACTTTCAAACGTAGTCACAGCGGGAGTCACTTCAGTAGCTTGGGCAAGTACTGGGTGCTCCTGTTTTTCCTTTCCTTTGTAATGGCATTATACAGCTCTGAAGAACTTTTTATGAAGACAGTGAATTGTAAGCTAGCCCAGGAAGACAGGAGCAGCTTTCTGGTATCAGTTGGCAGGAAGGCAGAAGGAGACACTGCATTAGTACCAGAAATAAACATGGATCTGGGCTTTAAATACGGAGTTCAGCTTCCTCAACATTCATATAGTTTTGTCATTTTGGTTCCTGTTTATATCTAATTTATATCTAATTAGAGTTCCCCTTGTTCGGGAGAAGGGAGGTGTCTTTGAAGTATGAGCTGTTAGGGTTATGACTCGTTAACAAGTTAGTGCAAGGTGAGGGCGTGGATTGCTGGCAGGTCATTGCTCTGCTCAGCCTGCCTGGTGCTTGCTCTTCTCCAAAGGTAAGGCGCAGTGTTTCAACCTCAGCGGAAACGGGTAAGCTGCTTCATGTCTGCTGTGTGACAAAAACATGCCCACAGGTTTCATGGCATAAGTGGCATGCTATAAATTTACATGATAACATACCTTCAAATATTACGATGTAAAACCTATTGTGTTTGGATTGAGGGGAACTACAGTACTACAGCTGGTTGCCTGCCTCAGAGGGGAAGGTTAGTGAACATCTCTGCCGTATTCTTGAGTCAAAAGTATTTGCTGTTTCTTTTGCTTGCTACAGCAGTCTTTACCAGAGGTAAGAACTGTGCCATCACAGCGTCAGGAGGTTGGTACAAATGTTGTACAGAGCCTCCATGCATTAACTCTGTTTCTCACACGCTGCAGCAGACATCCTTTTACAATTTTTTAATTTTTTTTTTCTTTTAACCATTTGGTGCCACCTCCCCTTCCCTCTTCATCTCTATTCCTCTATATCAGGAAAAAAAAGAATTGTAAATGCAGGCACTCACTAACTCTCAACCTGAGAAAGATGGAATTGGTTTATTTGGCTGGAAGCCACAGAACTAAGTGAACCTGTCCTAGGATTCTTAGCCACTTATGAGAAAAATCTGGGTTTAGTTTCAACAATTTAGTAATGAAATTCAAGCATGGATAACAGTTGTGGTTCACGGTCTCAGGAGAGGTACGCTAAAGGACTTCATTTCCAGCTCTCTCCTCAGAGCTCTTGCGGCAGTGGGAGAGCTCAGAGCTGGGCTGTGGCTCATCCAGCTGTCGGGAGATCAGGTGTCGCACTGAAGAGCGCTGTTGTAGTATTGATCTAATCTGGAGTGGACAAAAGAGGACTCATGTCTCTGACAGAAAAAAGGGTTGGGCTGTTCAGGAAAACTTGTAGCTCAGAGCAGTTGGTTTCACTGGCAACAAGACAGGCTCTGGTGCAATTAATCATTGTGTGGCCTTGTGTGGCAATGCTACTTGGGTTTATGTGCTGCATCTGATTGCATCCTGGTAGAAAAGGAAGGCAGCAAGAGGACACTGAAAGGTACCTTAGTTCACTGGCCAAGAATCTCCATTTGCCTTCAGGCTTTTTCTGGCTTAATTTTGCATGCCTTCAGTGAGGTTGCACTGTTATTCAATTCATTTGTTGGGTGCAGTCTCAGACAGGTTGTTGCCTGGAACATCCCAGAACATCCAACTTTCTGTTTCCATGAACAGAGAGATGTGGGAGGTTTAGATTGTGGGAAGCTTTGACAGGCACCACACACATGCCAGAGGTTCTGAAAAAGCAGATTTGGAACAATGGCTTTGAGGAAAAACCTTCTTGTCCCTAGTTGATCTTCTTTATGAGAATTGCTGTACACGAGCAGACCACTGCCCAATTTCTAAGCTTTTTAGCCCTGTCATTTTATGGTATATAGGCATAAAGTTTGGCGTGATCAGGTTCAGCAGCTCTGATACCTATTTACATGTGCAATCAATCCTCAGCAAGAAACAACAAAGGTGTCCTTCAGACTTTAGGAGTTTGGTTTTCTGTTCATTGGTTTTTTGAGTGAAGGAAGAGATAGTGATGCTCTCAGTAGCAAGAAAGATTCCTGCTTTTTTTATTTAATTGACAAATTTGAAGGGGTGGAGTAAAAGAGCATGGCTTATTCTTTTGTTTCATTCTCCTCTCCTTCAGAGAACAGATGTTGGAGTTATGTTTATGTCATTCCGGTGCTAAACACTTGCCTTGACTTAAGCAGCAGCATTACTGCAAAAGAACAAAAAGAATGAAAAGTTTTATGCCATGCCACAAAGTACGTATGAATTACTGCAGAATGTTGACTTGCATTTCTAAGTTTCGGCAGGAAATGCTTTTTTAGAAACCTTGTCCAAAGAATCTATAATGGTTCAATTTAATTATGTTGGCAAAGGACTCTGGAAAGGTGCTCGAGCTTCCATCAAGCAGTGACAGCATATCTATGTTTGCCAATTGTTGCCTCTTGCCCCACACACTGGCATTTCAAGAGAACAGTCAGTGTTTGCTGAATGGGAGCGTGGAGGCGGAGACAAAGTAGAGCAACATTTTCAACTCCAGTACAGTCTACTTGGGCATACAGCACACTGCCTTTTCCACAGGGATTTGTGTGTTCTGTGGAGTGTACTGGACTGAAATTAAGCATTTGCAACATTAATTGTAGTGTCCACTGTATGAGTCCGTTTATCTGTATAGACATGTGTGTAATGACTCGTATTGTTCTGAAGCTTTTTTGCATGCTCTTGTCTATGAACAGTTCGAACTATGTATGGAAGGCGTCACCAGTGCTGTGATAACATTCATGTTCTTCTGCTGAACTCTCTCCTGGTGTCCATCGTCCTTTCAGAACCCAAGGGCACAAACTGCCTCAAAGGTACCTCAAATTAAATTGGCAGGAATCTCATAAATTTGAGTGTGGTCCTGACTACTCCTCAGTTATAAACATTTATCTCTGTTGTTGCTAGGCTGTTAACAAGAAATGCAGACCTGGGATTTAGTCTGAGTAAGTGCCATTTGAACCTTGTATATAAACACTACAAATAAACTTACCAGGCTAAACAGAAATCAGACATGTAATTCCTTCCAAAGTATCTACATGCCTTGATATCTTTTCTGCAGGTAACCTGCCAGTCGAGAATTGAGTTGTTGCTTCCTGTCTTCATCTTGAAGGTTGTTTCTCTCCTTACCTGTATTACACGATTTCATTTTTCAGTGCTACTATCCTAATTTTAAATGTTTCTCTTGCTACTGGTTGTAACTTCACCCTCAAAAAGGGGTCATTCTACAAGACTCTTGAGGGACATCACTGTAGAGCAGACCTGATCCCTATGCTGCTTTTCCCATTAGATGTGAGTTAAGGTCCTCAGAGCTGACCTAAACCAGTCATGGTCTAAAGATGGAGACTTGGTAAGACTATTAAGGATAAGTATCTAACAGTGAATTACAAGTTCCCAGTCTGTAATGTTCAACTATTGCCACCCTTCAAAATAGAGTGACTGCATGCAAACTGTCTGTTGGCAGTGGTCGCAGGCCCTTGCTAATTCCTGAGCTATGCCCAAAATTTGTTTGTGAGATCATTGACTGGCCTTGACCACAACCACACCAAGGACTAGCAATTAACAGTGCAATAGAGGAATGTTTGTCAGGTGGCATAATCTAAGTGTGTAGGTTATTTTCCCCTCCTCCTTCTCCCTGCTTTATAGTGTCCATCATCCGCAGTGCATATTTAAGGGATTTAGAAGGGAAGTGCCGTATTATCTTCTCTGTATCCCACACTGCCATGTGGCTATCCCATACCTAACTGGGAATCTGCAGAGAGGCTAGTCAATGAAGGAAGCAACCATCTGTTGGAAATTGGAGACAAGTAACTGAAGTGGAAGCTGGGATTAGTATTGCCTCTCTTTTTCTGGCTCTACCTTTCCTTAGAAGGAAAATTAAAAGATTGTAGCAATTCTAGAAATTCTGAGAGTGGGGTTTGGGGTTTGATTGTAGAGGAAGTAAATGCTGCACAAAGGGGCAAAGTTAGTGTTAGCTTTTGCAGTCCAGCACCATTTCTGAGGTTTGGGAATGAATTTATTTTTCCTGACTTTGAATGACTCCTTGCTGCTCTTCCTTATCCAGGTAAAGGAGAGGCAGACCGGGCCTTCTCCATGTTCAAATCACAAATGAATTGAGCAGTCTTGATCTTTTTGGAAACAGCACAGTGATACAGTCTTCAAGTAAAATGGTAATAGAGCATAAGAACCCAGGACGATGACAGAGTTGCTTGATTACCACTTCTTCCCTCTTAACTCTCCAGCAGGCATGCCCGATTCTTCCTATGCTGAAATGTCTTTGATTTTGGAACAAGGAAAGAGGAACTGGGAGGTTGTTTGCAAGCATCCAAACTGTTTGCAACACTGAAGAATAGGAAGCTGGCCTGTGGTTTCCTTGGGTTTTGTTTGTTTGTTTTCCCATTTCAAGGAGGAAGAGGAACACTTTATGTCCTGCTCTGTGGGCAGCATCTGTATGGTGGGTACACAGAGTCCTCAGTGGAGATCAGACCCCTAAGGCACCTCACAAGCACCAAGTAACCCCGTACCACGTGCAAGGCAGTAGAATGCTGCTTCTTGCCCCATCCTTTGGCCTCTCAGGAGGCACAAATATCACATTGTCATCACAGAATGGGAACTCCAGCACCAGGAAGAATAATGTTACCCCTGCCGCCTTCTCACTATTTTAATACCTGTATTTTGATATTTGTTTTGGAAATAACTTTTATTTTATGCAAGCCTGTCCAAGCAGCATTGGTAACTGAAGAGCTGCTTCTCTCACAAGTGTTTTAATGAGGTATAGTGCAGCGTGTTTGTGAGGGTTGCAAACCAGTTGGCATAGGTTCTGTGTCTGCTTGGACTTCCTTAAGACAGAGTGGGTTTGATTCAACTTCACCTTGAACTGGCCCAAACTGGGTGTGTTTTAGCTGAAGCCAGTGATGTAACCTTGCTGCAAATAAGG
Source organism: Aptenodytes patagonicus (assembly GCF_965638725.1). Taxonomy (NCBI): domain Eukaryota; kingdom Metazoa; phylum Chordata; class Aves; order Sphenisciformes; family Spheniscidae; genus Aptenodytes; species Aptenodytes patagonicus. Next base: position 27,182,347 of record NC_134954.1, read on the forward strand.
AAAGAATAGGAGTTGATATAAAAGGAGTTAATTTTTCTAGGACACTTGATCACACTAGATTCCATTTGTCCCAGTGTAAATTTCATGGAGTTCAATTCTGGAGCCATCCTTTTCTGCCCCTCTAGTTTAGGGGGCAATAAGGAGCATGACTGCCTGGCATCATGGAGCTGCACAGCTGTCACCTGCCTAGTTATTGATTTTTTCCAAAGCTGTGCCTAAGAAAATATTTTATGACATCCAATGATCAGTGCAAGTACACAGTAAAAATCTACTACATTTATTTTTATTTCTAAGTTATAAAAAGAAAAACAGGCACATGATATGCTATGCATATATATAACATATATAAAATTGTGTTTAAATGGGAAACAAGCAGCTTTCCTCATCTTTCCTAGTGTGTTATGGTTGTTCACTCTTCACTTGCAAAAGACCAAAGGTCCTGAAACAAGCAAAGAGGGGGCAGGAGGAAAAGCTTTCCTGATAGAAGCAGCAGCGTTTAGTGCCTGCAGCCATGTCTTGTTTTAAATGTAATCTACTCATTTGTTGTCAGTGGAACAAAATTATCATATCACCCTTGGCTAATACTTCAATAACCAAATGAGTGAATATATGCAGGCTATGAAATGAGCTAAAACATCTACAAGTTCCCTCCTGGAGAGAAAAGAAGTAGGAAGACTAATTCAGTCTTGAACAGACTATACAGGAGCTGATCCAAACCATGAGTGCTTTGGTGGGATTCATCTGAGAGTGGTAAGCTGCATCCATAAGACAGAATTAAATCTTCTCTTCTGGATACTGTCACCTTTTGTATGGTCTGGTGGGGAGTTTTTCATACTACTTGTAGGCAGAAGCTGCTGTCTGTCTGGGGGCAAGTATGTTCTAAGCCTATGTCAGTGACAACCTTTTAAACAGTCAGTGGCTCCCTTTTAAACAGTGCCTTTGCCTCAGTTTATGAAAAATTCTGTGCTTCCTTTCTCTAGCTATCAAAACAAGGTGATGGTGAGCAAAATGAAAGTAATTGTATATTTCCTACCTCATTTTGGAAGTCTGAGTCAAGAATTGTTGCTCTCAAAGTATACCGAGACTGCATGCTGGGTCCTAGTCTGTAGCTCCATGCATGCAGAGCTCCATTTGTCCGCTTTCAGAAGTGGCGAAGCAAGGTTACTGGAGGCTTGGGTATTCGTTCGTGATATTGCGAGCAATGGCATTTTGTTCCTGAAGAGGAACAAAAGGCATGCTGCCTATCGGAAATGGAACTGATGTCTCAAAGAGTTTATGACAATTTATAGATTGTTAAATGAGGTCAAAATAATCTTTCTGTTCTGTTGTGTGATACAACAAATAGGGTATTGCAGAGAACAGAGGCTCAGACAGATCTTTAATCTTAAAGAGATTACGTTTGGGCCTATTTCACTTTTTTAATTTTTAATATTGTATGCAAAGCTTAATGTGTTTTGTCTTGGTTTCTTAAAAAGTACACAAGTCTAATGTAGAAAAATAAATTGGTAGAACTAAGAGGTATCATTTTGTAATGGCAATAAAGTGACAATTTCTTGAAAAGAGGCATGAGAGACTATTGCTTAGTGGGCACTTTTTTCAAGTTAATAATTGGGAACAGTGGGTTAAAATTCTCCTAAACTTCTCCTGTCCTTACTCTTCTGTGGCATGCTGGAATATTTGCAGTTTGGAAACATACATTAGTAGTGAGTTGCAAGGAATAACTTAATTTGTAATTTTACTACATTTTCCTTGCTATTCATAGAATGTCATAAAATATGCAGTTTAACTTGGTGGTATGTTTTTAGGCAGAGTTACTACTGAGAATAGGCTTGGACTTATGCCACCAAAATCACAGTAAGCTCATGTTTTTTCCTGCCTTGGAAGACTGCTGAATATCTCACAGGGCCAAGCCCTTAATAATTGAAAATCCTGGATACATAGGTCAATTTTTTTTTTCTTTTCCCTGCTCTAATTTCCTTTTCCTTTTTTTGCTATCTGAAGTTGCCAGTTCTTATTGTCTGGTCTATCTTTTGTCAATCAATTTTACATATGAAAGTGTAAAATACCACTTATTTTTATGTAGAATACTCAGAAGGGAACATGACAAATGTCTTCCTTATTCCAATAATGTCCTGGGTTAACCCTTGAGGCTTTTGACAGGTGCCTTCTTAGTAGTGAGTAATGTTAATAGGAAAGATTGGGAGCTCTTCTATGAAAGGACAGGATAGATAACTCACAGGTGATTCTTATTTGCCTGCCGCATCTTCCCTACAGTCCTTTGTTCTTAAGACATTTGATTTTCTACAGCTAAAAGATCAAGGAGAAAGGTGCTTTCTAGCTTTTTCATTTGAGTTCCCAGACTGCTGTGGGGAAGATGGGGAGAAGACGTAGGCGTTATTTCCTCTTTTTAATTAGGCCATTGATTTCACTATCTTTGTACAAAAAGTGTTTGAGCTGTAGCTGAGTCACTGGCAGATTTGTAAAGGCAACTTTATTTTATTTTGCTTAAGTTTCCTTGGACGGACAGATGTATTAGCTGCTAGGAGAGCATTCTTTGAAATGAAACTTCACTTCTGCGCAATTCAGTGATCTTGGCCCTATATGTCCTATGAAAATCTTTGTGCTTGGTACTGTTGAATGGTCCTTTAAAGATCTTTTTTATGGGTTGATACTTAGAATTCAGCAATGGTCAGCATAAGGCAGCTGAGTACAGAGTGTAAACTATGAATGTGGTTCTTTTGAAGTAAGAGTTTCAAGAATTAAATACGGAATGAGTTGGGGGAAGAAATGGGAGGTCAGGAGAAAAAGGCTGGCAGAGAAAATGGAATAATTGAAAGAGGATACCTTGTAGCTCATAACTACAGCTGGCATATCTTCATCTGTCGTGGCAGCTTCTTCTGTCTGATTTCCCCTCTGTACCAATGGTTACTGGGGGACTCTTTGTATTGGAAGAGAAGCCACCCTGTAACTGTAAAGCAAAGCATTTTAAAGAAATGGATGAAGTGTGTGTGTATATAGAAGTGTATATTTATAGTCAGAACACTTTTATCCATGGTTATTTCTAGGGAGTTGGGTAGGAACAGTACAGTGAGAGAAGAAAAGGAAGCATTTAAGGGAGATGTTCTTTATTGCCCATTGATTCACTACCTAAAAAAACCTGCAAAATGTGAGTATGCCATACAGCTGCATTGGGAAAGAAAGCCTCAGTGATTCATTTTGTTTGTTTTAATCGAACAGTAATAGGAGAAACAACTTATCTTAATAAGCTAGTTCAATGTTGTGTAGTAAACCCTTTAAAACTGCCATTATGTTTCTTCACCCCAGAGTTACAAAACCTGATTTTTACATCCATGAAACACTGGCAGTCACTGTTTTGAGCATTTTCAGGTTGGTATATGAAAAATCAGAAGCATTTAACAATTCTTGCAAGTATGTTTTTGATAATATATTGAAAACGTCATATCTGAAGTTTTATTTGGGTTGCATTAGCAATCGTATGTCCAAGGGCCACACTCAGACGCAGCTGGTGTCACCTCTCAGATGTGCAGGGAGAAGGCAGAGAAGCAGGACATGATGAGGTCTTTAGAGGTCTGTTTTATTTCATCAGAGCCTGTTTCACAAGCTGAAGGTAGCCAGAGCATGTTATTTTGTTGACCGTGTCCTTTTCTATGCTGAAACCATGTGTAGAGGAAGTGGAAATTTCATGTTTGGTTTTTCTCACTTTTCAGTACTTGGCTGTTCTGTCAGCTTCCTTTCAAAGCTGTTGTTTGCATGGAAAGCTGTGTGATATAATCACCGCTGTTTATGTGGTTGTTTTAAAGGGATTCTACCGTAGGTTATTGCTCCACTGTTGTGTGTTTCATATAGTTAAATTTGTTATATTTTTAAAGTTATTTTTTTTTAATTCACTTTTAAATCATTGCATGTAAGGTCAATGAACAATGAACTAAGTCTTGTTTTGCTCTGTATTAGGTGTGGATTCTCTTTCTGGTAGTTATTCTGAAATGAAATATAAGAGATGGCATGATTTAGTGGCAGGTCAATATAGAAAATAGTGTTATTGCAATTGTCAGTATCTTTTCAAAGGTTTTGGTGTTTGTCAAAAATCCTGCCTATGAAGGGTTGGTTTTTTGGTAGTGGTATTAGACTGCCGTGAGGTCTGTTGCTACACCACATTCACAGTACCTTCTTGCAACAACAGACTTCTATATGAAGGTTTCAGATTAAGAGTAGTGGGGAAAAAATAGAAATATAGCTATAGAAATATACTCTGCTTCTGTTTCTACAGAAAAAATAACTATAGTGGAGACTCATAAATCAAAAGAAAAGGAAGCATGCCTTGTGTATGTTAAGTCAGTTATGTGGCCTGAGCTTGTCAGTCAAACATAATGAAATTCCTATTTCTGCTGAAATTATTGTATTTTGCTTCAGAAAGGAACACAGAAGATTCCACAAGTTCATGAAATGCCATGAAATGTAAATACATGGGAATTCTGTGACTGCAAAAAAATTACTAGTGCAGTACAAGTACTAGTGCAATTCATCATATTCTTTTAATGCAAGGGGAATAACATCATGGAACTTGGCAGACACTAACTGATGTTTTTCTAACATTTTATGTGCCACCCAGTAATAATCCAGTGGTAGGAGAGAAAAACAATGGTCATGGGAGGGGATGTATTGTTGTTTTGGCATGTCGTGATGATAGCAAAGACTTGTTGTCAGTTTTGGTTTTGAACAAAAAACACATGAAATGAAGGGAAAATTCTTTGTAGTGTCTTTGTCGTCTTTGGGGGGGGAATGAAAAGCAAAACTTGGTGGGACGATAGGTTAATGAAGCACAGTAAAAATGGCTGAGACTTCTTACTAAGAAAACATGTCTCTGCGAAGTTATTAATACTGACAGCCACTTTTGTAAAGAAAGGAAGACTTCTGTGATTTCAGAGATTATGAAAGAGGAGATAACTTTGTTGTTTTAGCCAAACTGTTAACAAAACGCCATCAATGTGTTGTTTTTCTTGTTACCTTCAGCAGATGGTATTAAGCCAGTTTGTAGACAAGAGCTGGTAGACATGTCTGAACAGGGAAGTGTGCATTTTTACTGTGTTATTCAGCATTATAAAATTTTGCCAAGACTCTGTCAGATTTATATTACTTTTTCATGCATGGTAATTTCTTTTTGACTGTCCGAAAATGAGTGCACTTTGTATACAGAAGTGTCTTTATAGCCTTGCAAATATTTGTAACAAATGTTGGCACTAAACATACTCATTATGGACCCACAAGGTACCTGTCTGGAGAATACGCTTTGCTTTGGGGGAGCTGCATCAGTTAGCTTCCTGCGTGGAAACACTGGCATTCTCCAACAGTGCAATAACAGACGTACACTCACAGAGATACCAAGAAGATCATAACAAAATAGCAACCAGCTAGTAGCAAGTTTACCTCGTGTTCTTTTAGCCTCCCAGGAAGCGTGGTTCATCTTCAGTAACCACATAGCTGCAAAAGATTTGGAGGGGTGGGCAGAAAAGACAGGAATCCAAGCATCCATTTGGCTTAACGTTTTCTGCACAATAAGTATTTTCCTAAATGTAATTAAAACTTTGAGCAGCTACTGAAGAAACTGTAATCTCCACTAACTTGCTCTTTTGCTGTGTTCCTGTCTCAGAGCAAACTGAAATGAGTCCTCGCTAAGTTTTGGGTTGCATTAGAATGTTGCAGTGAAACTGAATATGATGTGCCCAATTTTATAGCTTTTGTTTTTTAACAACCAGTTTATTAACAAAGTAATGTCTTAATTTCAGAGACTTTCTTGCAAAAGGCTTTGGTTTTGAAACAAAGGTTCAGCAGGTTTGCCAGTAAAAGCTTATAGAAAGTGTGTGCACATAACTGTGGAGACAAGAAGTGTCTTTTGACTTGGAATTCTTCAACTGCTGTAAGCTAATATAGCTTTAACCTGCTCCCATGACTGTTTTTTGCTTGTTTATGAGCACTGGAAGGTAAGCGAGAGACAAGAATCTTGCAGTCACAGATTTGCAGAATGTAGCACATTTGCAAAACTGCTTTAAATACCAGGCTAGAGTCTATTGATGCATTCAGAGCTGAGGCTTTGTTTACAGAGAGTTAAAAGTTGTAAGCTCCACAACTGTAGTGTCCCTTTCAACCAAAAATCTTGACAGCTCTGCTGGACTCTGCTGGACCCAACTAACAGCAGGAGGGAACAGATGCTGGCTGAGCAGTGGGCTGATTTTTTCCAGAGGAAAAGTCAGGCTCCTGCCCAGGCCAAAAAAGAAATGAGGGGAGAAATGCATGCCATAGTGAACTGACTTGCTGATCTTGGTCATGACATCTAGCTCCCTGTTTTGTGTTTTCACAGCAGTAAATTCATTGTGTTGCTTACTTGTTGGAATGCATGGGAATTTCTTAGCAGGCTGTCTCTTACATAATATGAATATTATTTTTCAGGCTGAACCTACCTATTGTTACTGTGGCTATTCTCCTTTGCAAATATCATGGGACCTCATTTCCATTAAACTGTGGTTTCTCTTCTTCTACCACTGTGGTATTAAGTAACTGTCTAACCAGTGAGTTATTCCTCTGCCCCACACGAGTTGCCAGCGTGGCTGGGAGGCAGTCTTTTAAAAGTACCTTGCAGCTACTTTGTCAGTCAGGCAAACCCATGACTCTTTTCAGGTTGGGGTTTATAGGGACCTGAATCTAAAAATGTCTTCTGGTTTTAGTTTAACTATTATTTCTGTAGACTTTAGATTTTCAAGTCTAGACAAAGAAATTGAATCTAGCTTACAGTAGTTACAGTAAAACCCAGGGGTCAGTGCTGAAACTCTCAGACAGTTACAGAGTGCTTATTCTCTCAGCTCTGTAGCATGGTGGAAATGAAGGGAGTAGATGAGTAGGAGACCTCTTACTGTAGGGCAGCTTCCTGTTCATTGTACATATCTTTTTGAAATGAGTATTGGACCCTTAGACCTGTTGCCTGCAGTGTTTTGTCTGAAGTTGGAGGAAAGGCAAAAAATAATCAGCCTAAGTAGAAATGCAAACAAACTGTCATGCTTTTAATCACAGAGACAGTGTGGGAATCATAAATCGGGGAGATGGCTAACAGAGTGGTTACAGGAAGCACAGATGACTAGGAAAGGTTAGGCTTTTCTTTAAAGATACTTTAGCTGTTCGCTGACCCTGCACGTGCTAAATTTTTGCATAGCGAGTATGACGAATAGAAAACAAGATTATACAGAAATAAATCAGCATTATGTAGATTTTCTCATGCACCCTTCTAACTGCATTTTCTATACTCTGAAATATGCATGCACCTTTTACGCACATATGGTAGCAAAACACTACACCCTTCTGATTGCATGTACAATAGACGTGCACGCAGGATGCTCCTCTGTTCTGTTTCTTTCCTAATGTGTTTCTTTCCCTTGCTGCCTCTTAGGAATGAAAAATGGTTATAATATGATGGGGTTCTTTTTCCAGAAAAGAAACCAATGAGGTTTGAAGAGACCGAAGAACATCATAAAGTAGCTTTTTTTATTCATGTAGGTACAGTTGAGGTACCTCTTAATTTCTTACTTGGACAAGCAAGGACAAAATTGGAAAGCTCATTGTGTTTCTAGATCTATTGCCTTAGACACAGCTTTGAGTCTGGAAACACAGCCATGAGAATTTAGTAGTCAAGGAATGTATCACAAAAACATTTATATTTCAGAGAACTTATGTGCTCACAAACTTATATTTTTCTATGCTCTATCAGTTCTTTTAATCATAGAAATTTAATTTCCTTAAAAATCTTTCCTCCTTTTGCTTTTATGACCCTTTCTTAAGGCTTACAATGATCTTTACCTTTCCTTCTTGTAGTCATCCAAAATTGACCTACTACTATAACAGCACCTGGGGATTAAAGATTTCTAGGACCTATTTTCTGTTCTATTTTAGTTTTGCGAAGCCTTGGGCTTCTGACACAAGCCTTATCTTCAAAAATGTCCTTATTTTTAATATATCTATAATATAGTACTGAACTTGAGACACCTTTGGCCTGATTCTGAGAAGTTCCCAAGCTTCCAGCGGATGCATTGCAAGCAATGCATGTCCAGAGATTTCAGTTTTTCAGTTTCATTATATAGAACTTCCTGAATGTTTTCCTTAAGTATCTCTGTCTCACTTTCCAGTTTTGTAAATGGTATTAGTAATACCACTGCTGTCCTGCACTTCAAGGTTCTTGGCATAAGCTTTGTGAGCTTTTTTCATAACTCCATACAATGATAGCGCTTTATTTGTTATGCTTTTGAAGTGCAAAAATATTGTAGCCAACAGTTTCATTTTTTGCAGGTAGCTAATTTGGTTATGTCACTTGTAAAACAGAACCAGGTGTCAGTGCAGGCTCTGCCTCCAAGTTTACATTTAGCAGTTGAGAAACTGGTTTGAGATCAATCAGTGCCACTGAAGTCTTGCACATTGAGAGTCTCCCCTTTCCAAAAAGAGGTGCCTTCTCTACCTGTGTCTCATCCCACAGTCATTTCTATAAAATCAACTTGTAAATTTCTCCAGATCAGGCAATCGCATTTGTCAGCTTCTAGTCTTGTAACACCCCAAAGTTCAAGGGGTTTTCCAGAGTCAGAGAGAGAATGCAAAGCTCCTTCAACTCTGTATGATGCGCCTTGAGCAACAGGAAACTCTGGACAGTGCAAGCTGCAGGCCCTCACCCTGTGTACCAAATTTGTGTGTCTCCTCCTTGGTCCAGCACAGCTGAAAAGTTGAGGGAGGGAAGTGTGCAAGAGAGACTGTTTCACTGATGTATGCAGAAACAGTGTAGGAGTAAACTTTGATAGGTTTAAGTAAGCATTATGGACTTGAATCAGACCTGTAGGGCAAGAGTGAGGAGAAGGATCTGTGCAGGTCCACTGAGAGCTAAAAGAGTAAATTGCACCAGGTAACGACAGTATCAGAGAATGAGACTTCAGTCCTGAAAACCTTAATACATCTCCTTTGTTTTAGCAATCTGACTTGTCCTGTGATACACAGTTGCTTGTCTGCAGACTCATGTTTTAATTTTTGGGGGGCAAAGTAATGCTGTGAAAGTTTGTTGATTAGCAGTTGCAGCACAGGGATTATACTCTGGTGAGAGCAGAGTTGCTGTTGCAAAGTTCCTTCAGTCTTCTCGTTATGTTTGCTGGGTTAACAGTCTGTAAGTGATACTCGGATGAAGGGGTTTTGTTCTTATTTTCTTTAAAGCTCTTTGGTTGCTGTCTTTCTAGTTTGAGGGCTCTGCCTTATTGCTGGTAGGTGACCTGTTAATATTCTGGAAACTGGAGTTTTTTAAAAAGGATTGATGCCTTCAACATTAAAAAAAAAAAAAAAAATCCCTTTGCATTAGTCCAGTTTAACAGCCAAGGCAATTTTCCACATGGTGGCTTTATGGAAATGGGTTGCAGCTCTTGCTGACCATGACCAGAACATTACAGGAAATGTATTTTCATGGAAGATTTGCTGCAATTGCCAACTGGAGAGGGAGGGGGACAGGGGTTTGTTCTGGTAATGGACAACTGCGTGCTATGATGTGAATCCCTTCTGTTAAATTAAATTGGTTTGCACTTTCCACTATTGCTTGTTCCGTGCTGAAAGAAATATCACTGATATGCCATTTCCCTCTGTAAGGACCGAAGTGTGTTGGCGTAGCATGACACCTTATGCTGAAATGGGGTGAACAACAAACGCATTTAGGTATCTGACTGAGATAACTTAAGTGGTACAACCAATTGGAATATTTCCATAGAGTGTCTTGGTCAGAACCGGAACTAATAGAAATTGGCTTTGCAGCCTCAGTGCTTGTAGGTGGTAGTATCTTACATGATTTACAGTAGTACTGAATGAGATTTTATATCTGCAGATATTACTGCACAAGCATGACTTCAAGCATGTGAATAGTCTCTTTAAGTTAAAACTTTAGCATGAAAGTCTGAAGGTTTGGGTGGGGTTTGGTGTACTGTGAGTGGTTTGTTTGTTTGTTTGTTTTTCCCATAGCTGCTCCAGCTGAAAGTTTGATACTTTCCAAGTAGAAGCAGGAATGATATGTGGCCTTATTTATATGTGAAAATGTTATCTGTGCTGGGAATATATGATTGCTTGCAGGAAAAAGCACTGTATGACTGATTCCCGTATGGTAAATATTTGAATTCCAGTAGGTCTATTATTAACTCCATATGAAATATTTTCCGGCTCTTATTGCATATATAGGAGACGAGGACAAAAGAGAAACAGAAAAGAGCAGAGAATGAGCAGAGAACATAGGTACCATTCCCTAAGCTAAACTCCTTGTTCCTGTCAAAGTAGATTGGAGCTGCAGGGCAGGGATACCTCTTAAATACTCATGTAGGGTCTTACTGGCTTATATTTTTATTTCATTTTTCTGCAGCTTGATTTCAGTCTTCTCTTGTAAGGAATTTAAAGCTGAGCTCTATAATTTTGCATTGACCCTGACACTAGATAGGCAACTCTGTTGAAACAGAGTTTAATAGAGATTTTACTTGAAATTGGCAAATGTCACTCTAAAAAAGTGTATGAGTTAGGATTTGCTCTATGAGAGTGGAGCTCTGCCAAACTGGGGTGGGGGTGGTAAGCCCATCCAGATGGTAAAAATAGCGTTTGTAAAAATAGTTTTGGAGGGGTTGAGGTTTTTATAGTGATGTATGGAATTTTCAGTGGTTGTGTTGGTTTTCCTTTGAATTTACTCTAGAAGAAAGTTTTAATGTCTACTGTGTGACGTTTGTAATTACATGAGTAGGGAAAGAGGAAATGGTGAAGTAAGACTAATTTGATAAAATTACCCTGAACATACAATAGATGTATTTTTTGACAAGTTGCCAATCTGTGTGTTAGAAAACTTTCATTATTAGTCCTTTAATTTCCCATTCCCAACAAGGAGGAATTGGTTTAGCTAAGTTTGCTTGCTGAGCAGAAAAACTTGAATGTTCAGTTGAAGTTCACCCTTTTGAGGAGGTACTGTTTTATACTAAGAGTATGTACTGGATGAATATAGTTGATATATAATATGCCATATGAAGTATATTTAAAGTCTGTTTTTAATTTTGATCTTGTCAGCAGCATTAAAATAATCTTGCACAGCTTATTCTGCTATACCTGTGATGTTTTAACATTAAGTGTGTTATGCAGAGAGAAATACTGCAGTAAGTCGGAAGAAATCGGGAAGAGGGAGCATGGTGGAGAGGCAAGGGCCTTAGAGAAGATGACATTATCTTCCTTCCTCTTCGTGATTAAAATTAGGAAGTGTGAGGTATAGTGCTTATTTCTTTGTAAAGCTTAGTGATGGTAGTGAGAGAATCCTAAGGGTGGATGGTCTCCAAACATTTCTGTAGTATCTTGAACGTGACACTTAGAAAAATATACGTAAAACTCTTGACACTGCAAAAGTAACTTAATTCAGAGCTGATGTTGGAGAATCAGTCATGCAGTGCCTTATCCTGCAAGGGAACAAGGCAGCCTTTCTGTACTGGCCCTTATTACTGCTTATCTTTTCGACAAAGGTATGTGCAATGAACAACCTCCACCAAATGTGGTACTCTGAAACAGTGAGGAAGGGAAATGAAGAGGGAGAGGAAAGTAAAAATAAAACCTTAAGTCCTGTCTATACAGTAAATACAAACAGGGACTGAAGTCCACACATGCACTGTATGATTCCTGCTTTTTCTTTGCCTTTTTTTTTTTTATTGATGGGTAGCCATTCTTCTTAGTATAGATAATTGAAGTCCAGGCTACTTGGTGGAAGACTTGGAGTTCGATAAAGCAGTCAAATGAGACACAGTGAAATAGTGCAATCGTTTTAAAAATCAACATTCCCATCAATGCCTGACTGTTTCCACGTGACTGGCATGGCTTCTGTGGTAGATTATGACATGCCACCTCGTATCCCAAAGACAGAGTTATTAAACCAACATACCATGCATGAGTTCTTAACAATCCTCTGGTGATACTGTGTTAAATATTCACTGGGACAGGAAGAAATGCAAACTTTATGAAGAAAATCAAGCTCTCCTGTGCCAACTGACTATTAAAAACTTGTTGAAGAAAAATTACAGTTCAGCACAATTGCGCCACACTGTGCACTTGGAGAGCTATATATAGCTTGTTCCTTTTCTGAGTTCTGTTAGCAAGGCAGCTTCCAAAAGAGAAAGGGACTGTTCTGTGTAACTGGATGAAACAATGGATTTCTTTGCCTATTGGTAGGTGGATATGGTGCTTAGAAAAAAGTGGCTTTAATTGTCCGTGTGGTCAGTGCTCAGCCTTGAATAACTCTGAGATAAATGAGCCACGTGCACCTGGTGCTTGGTGCAGAGCAGTAGAAATGAATATGCTTTCAGCAGTCAACACATTATTTAGTTGATGGATGAGTGTTAGTAGATACGTGTTGGCATGGATGAATGTAGTATAATGCTTTTTGGGGAAGAAACAATACATTTACAATGCCTGTTTTAGGAATAAGCATTAGATGCTTGCACTGGAGATGACATTAAAAGCTTGATGTCAACTCATAAAAGTTGCGAAATGCAGAGTTAAAGCTTAAGAGTCCTTAAGGTCTTCGTTTGCCTTGGACATTACAGCATCTAAAAAATACAGCATTTTAACTCTCTTGCATATCTACAAGAGTGAATGCACGTAACAGAAGCCGTACAAGTAGGAGTAAATGACAGAGGGTCCATCTTTGATTTCTCTATTCATTGCGGTACTTCAAATGATGGAGCAGTCTGTCATTTTGCTTATGCAGGAAGTTTTCTCTTCAGCATCTGATTATCCCACTGACCTTTTTGTTTGGATTTGGGGTTTTTTTTGGTCATGATAAAGAATGGTGATGGACTCTTTGTCTTGAAATTTTCTGTGTTTTGTTGTCTTGAGTTTTTCTTGTTAAAAGTTTTTCCCCCTGGTTGGGTATCTAGCTGCAAGCACTGAACTAACATATTTTGGTATTTCGCTTGCTGCTGTAGTTCTGCAGTGAATCTTCCTCATTGGACTGGGAATGGCTTTCTCTTGGAAGTGAAAAATAATAGGCTTAAGGCAAAGTTTTGGAAGTTGCTTCCTGTTTTTTATCAGTACTTTACAAAGAGACTCGAGTTTATAAAAGAGACCTGCAGTGATCCACAAAAATCCCAGCTGGCTCCTTGCCACTTAAATTATAAGAAATAGTTCAACAAGCGGATGTTTTAGTTATGAAACAGCCAGCCCTTATCATAGAATCATAGAATAGTTTGGGTTGGAAGGGACCTTTAAAGGTCATCTAGTCCAACCCCCCTGCAATGCGCAGGGACATGATCAACTAGATCAGGTTGCTCAGAGCCCCGTCCAACCTGACCTTGAATGTTGCCAGGGATGGGGCATCTACAACCTCTCTGGGCAACCTCTTCCAGTGTTTCACCACCCTCACTGTAAAAAATTTCTTCCTTAGATCTAGTCTAAATCTACTCCCCTTTAGTTTAGAGCCATTCCCCCTTGTCCTGTCGCAACAGGCCCTGCTAAAAAGTTTGCCGCCATCTTTTTTATAAGCCCCCTTTAAGTACTGATAGGCTGCAATAAGGTCTTCCCTGAAGCCTTCTCTTCTCTAGGCTGAACAACCCCAACTCTCTCAGCCTTTCTTCATAGCAGAGGTGTTCCATCCCCCTGATCATTTTTGTGGCCCTCTTCTGGACCCGCTCCAACAGGTCCGTGTCTTTCTTATGCTGAGGGCTCTAGAGCTGGACACAGTACTCCAGGTGGGGTCTCACTAGAGCAGAGTAGAGGGGCAGAATCCCCTCCCTCGACCTGCTGGCCACGCTTCTTTTGATGCAGCCCAGGATACGATTGGCCTTCTGGGCTGTGAGCGCACATTGCTGGCTCATGTCCAGCTTTTCATCCACCAGTACCCCCAAGTGCTTCTCAGCAGGGCTGCTCTCAATCCCTTCATCCCCCAGCCTGTATTGATACTGGGGGTTGCCCCAACCCAGGTGCAGGACCTTGCACTTGGCCTTGTTGAACCTCATGAGGTTCACATGGGCCCACTTCTCAAGCTTGTCCAGGTCCCTCTGGATGGCATCCTGTCCCTCTGGCATGTTGACCGCACCACTCAGCTTGGTGTCATCCGCAAACTTGCTGAGGGTGCACTCGATCCCACTGTATATGTCATTGATGAAGATATTGAACAGTCCCAGTCCCAATACGGACCCCCGCGGGATGCCCCTCGTCACCAATCTCCACCTGGACGTTGAGCCGTTGACCACTACCCTCTGGGTGCGACCATCTAACCAATTCCTTACCCACTGGACAGTCCACCCATCAAATCCATACCTCTCCAGTTTAGAGAGAAGGATGTTGTGGGGGACCGTGTCAAAGGCCTTACAGAGGTCCAGATAGATGACATCCATAGCTCTTCCCATGTCCACTGATGTAGTCACTCCATCATAGAAGGCCACTAGGTTAGGCAGGACTTGCCCTTGGTGAAGCCATGCTGGCTGTCTCAAATCATCTCCTTGTCCTCCATGTGCCTTAGCATAGCTTCCAGGAGGACCTGTTCCATGATCTTCCCAGGCACAGAGGTGAGACTGACTGGCCTGTAGTTCCCCGGGTCTTCCTTTTTTCCCTTTTTAAAAATGGGGGTTATGTTTCCCCTTTTCCAGTCAGTGGGAACTTCACCGGACTGCCACGACTTCTCAAATACGATGGATAGTGGCTTAGCAACTTCATCCACCAGTTCCTTCAGGACCCGTGGATGGATCTCATCGGGTCCCATGGACTTGTGCACCTTCAGGTGCCTTAGATGGTCTCAAACCTGATGTTCTCCCACAGTGGGCGGCTCTTCATTCTCCCAGTCCCTGCCTTTGCCTTCTGTGGCTTGGGCAGTGAGGCTCGAGCACTTGCCAGTGAAGACCGAGGCAAAAAAGTTATTGAGTACCTCAGCCTTCTCCATATCCCGGGTAACCAGGTCTCCTGTTTTGTTCTGGAGAGGACCCAGATGTTCCCTCGTCTTCCTTTTATCCCCGACATACCTATAGAATCTTTTCTTGTTGCCCTTGACGTCCCTGGCCAGATTTAGTTCTATCAGGGCTTTAGCTTTCCTAGCCTGATCCCTGGCTACTCAGACAATTTCTCTGTATTCCTCCCAGGCTACCTGTCCTTGCTTCCACCCTCTGTAGGCTTCCTTTTTGTGTTGGAGTTTGTCCAGGAGCTCCTTGTTCATCCATGCAGGCCTCCTGGTGTTTTTGCCTGACTTCCTCTTTGTTGTGATGCATCGCTCCTGAGCTTGAAGGAGGTGATCCTTGAATATTACCCAGCTTTCTTGGGCCCCTCTTCCCCCCAGGGCTTTGTCCCATGGCACCCTACCAAGCAGATCCCTGAAGAGGCCGAAGTCTGCTCTCCTGAAGTCCAGGGTAGTGAGCTTGCTGTGCGCCCTCCTCGGTGCCCTAAGGATCTTGAACTCCACCATTTCGTGGTCACTGCAGCCCAGGCTGCCCTTGAGCTTCACATTCCCCACCAGCCCCTCCTTGTTGGTGAGAACAAGGTCCACCATAGCACCTCTCCTTGTTGGCTCCTCTACCACTTGGAGAAGGAAGTTATCGATGCATTCCAGGAACCTTTTGGATTGCTTATGCCCTGCCGTGTTGTCCCTCCAACAGATGTTGGGGTGGTTGAAGTCCCCCATGAGGACCAGGGCTTGCGAGCGTGAGGCTGCTCCTATCTGTCTATAGAGGGCCTCATCTGCTTGGTCTTCCTGGTCAGGTGGCCTGTAGCAGACCCCCACCGTAATGTCACCTGTCCCTGCCTTCCCTTTAATCCTGACCCATAAGCTCTTGGTCGGCTCCTCATCCATCCCTAGGCAGAGCTCCATGCACTCCAGCTGGTCATTGACATAAAGGGCGACACCCCCTCCTCATCTCCCCTGCCTGTCCTTCCTAAAGAGCCTGTATCCCTCCATCCCAACACTCCAATCATAGGAGCCATCCCACCACGTCTCCGTGATGCCAATAAGGTCGTAGCCCTGCAGGCATGTGCATGTCTAACTCCTCTTGTTTATTCCCCATGCTACGTGTGTTTGCATAGAGGCATTTAAGTTGGGCCCCCGATGAAGCTGTCTTACTGGCTGGAGTTCCTTTGTGCTGCTCTTCAGGCGCTCTCCTGCTGACCTGTGTTCCTTCTCCAGGCTCTGGGCATCTATTGCTGGCCCTGGCATCAAACTGGTAGGAGTGGGATGGGTTGAGGTTCCCCTCCCCCGGCATCTCTAGTTTAAAGCCCTCTTCACCAGCTTGGCAAGCCTATGACCAAAGATGCTCTTCCCCTGTTCTGACAGATGAACCCCATCAGGCCCCAGTAGACCAGGTTTCTCAAAGCAAGTCCCATGGTCTAAGTAGCCGAACCCCTGGCTGTGGCACCAGTCCTGTAACCATTTGTTGACTGGCCCTTTCAAACCCCTTCCCTTTGACTGGCAGGATTGATGAAAAAACTACCTGCGCTCCTGAGTCCCTTGCCGCCACTCCCAGGGCTCTGTAGTCCTTCTTGATAGTCCTCAGACTGTTTCTGGCTGTGTCGCTGGTGCCCATGGGAAACAGCAGCAGCAGATAATAGTCAGTGGACTGTACGAGGCTTGGTAGCCTCTCGGTGACATCCCTGATGCAAGCCCCTGGCGAGCAGCACACCTCTCTAGAGAGTGCGTCTGGTCGGCAGTGCATCTGGTCGGCGTTATGATCAGTAACTCTCTGTTCTGAAAGGAATCATGACCTCAAACACATCTACAGTGGCTGCAAGAAGGAGCAATGGCAGTTGTGACTTGAACACAGAGTCTGCATGGTATTATTAACAGATGTGGCTGGCTTATTTTGAGCATATCCTTTTGATCTTATTATGTAATTGCATTTGTTGATAAGGTGTCTTGCCAAGCACCCAGTGAAGGTTGTCTCAAGTTGAGAAAATCTGTGGTGGTGATCTTTGAAATAATGATCCATAAAAGTCTACTGTTTGTATTACTGCAGTTCATTCTTTTTATACGTTACAGAATATCTGGGAAGAAGCAAAGTTTGTATCTTCTTGCAGTCTAAACCAAATCCTTCCCCTATCTTGGATATAGAGAAAGGGTCCTGTGCTGCTAGAGGTTACGATTGAGCGGCACTGGGAAAATGCATAGTCAGCCTCATCAGATACTAAATAGAATTGAAGGCATAGAATTTATACCCTTCATTCCTCTCTGATTCATTGCTTGATCACAGATTGTCCTGTCTGTTGTTAATGTGAAGAGAGAATTCTGCTTTTCTGAAACAGCTGAGCGTCTTTGGAAGTTGGGTTTAAACAGGGCTATTTTACAGATCGGTTGGTTTTCTGCTTTCTCTTAAACACTTTGCTTACTAGGTGTTTGTATTTGCAGCTGAACAGCTGATGCTTCAAAAGAGAAAAAGGATAAGAAAGAAAAGAGAAAAATAGCTGTTTTCTCAGTTGCTATAAATTGATGTAGGTATCCCATCATTAACCAAAGTTACTCTGTCTTACTGCTGAGCTGAGGACTTACAGCTGAAGACTCAGAGCCAGCAAGCTTTCCTGTAGCAGAGGTTGAGTGCTCCTCTGCCACATGCCCAGTGCCTGCATGCTGTCATGTTGCATGAAGGCAGATTTGGCATAGTTTAGCTGGGAGTGGTGATTTGTTTGTGTAGTATTCTTAGTGAAAGTGTGAGCAGTGAGGCTCGCTGAAGTCTTGTATCCTGTAAGTTAATAGGAAGTAGTAACACTGCAGTGCATGGGATCTGAGGCTATCTCCTGTCTTTTTTTTTAAGGAAAGAAGAAAGAAGCTTTTGTCGTTATCTAACAAAATATGGTGTAACCTTACTACTTTTGACTGTTGTATGCTAATAGAAATAAAATATGGAGAGAGAGTGCTTCTTGCAGCTGCATTTCTTGTTTGGAGCAAACATACTACAAGTCAGTGAAGCAGTGTTGGTATCTGATACCCTGGAGCCAGGGTCTTACCTGAGTGAAAAAAATGTCCCAGCTTCTATTTCAGTACATAATTAGTGCATTTAGCCTCCAGCAACTAGAAAGACAGAGGTCTGGTGCAAACAAGAGCTGTGGAGGTGCTGATGAAGGGAAAGACAGATTGACCATGTTAAGCTGTTTCCTTTGCCCTTAACATCACTGTTTAAGCTCTGGATTTCTGATCAAAGAAACCTCTTCTACCCAGGGCAATGTTGAGACCGTTAAAATCAAAACTTGACACTAAGATTTGGTATTTTAGGGTTATAAACTAACTCCATTGAAAAATGCTTTCAGTGCTACTGGAACAAGGCAGTGTGCAGCCTGGAAAGTGTGGAGGAGACTTCTGTGTTACATGGGTAAGATCTAGGGCAATAATGTCCACAATAAATAGAGGAATTTCATGGCTGTTCAACCAGAGTTGGGCACCTTTCCTAAATGGAGTAGAAGACACAAATGGATCATTCATCCTTTCTGCAAACAGCAAATTAAATAAAAGGCTTCACTGGGTTTTGTTTTCCTTTCTTCAGGCAGCAGCTGAATTAGTTATACTTAGATCTTTTTTCATATTATTAGAAGGTGAAAAAAAGCTATTTCTTATTCCAGCATTACCAATTCCGACATGAAAATGAAAATGTTTTACTTTTGTTACAGAGTTTGAGTGTGTGAGCCCACTTGCATTGCCACCAGTGGCAAAGCTCCTATTGATTTCAACGAGAACTGGGTTGTCCTCTTGCTGGGAACAGGAGATGCTGTGATCAGTTTCATTTGTGACAGTGAAAAGTGTTCAGAGCCAAGGGATTGAAAAACAACCCACAAAAAATGTGGGAAAACATATTACAAAAACATCCAGCTATCATATCTGTGGGCCTGGTAATAATTTTAAGGGAAGTAAACAATGCCAGTGGACTCTGAAAACATGCAGTGATCAGTAAAATATACCAGATTGTTGGAAAATTCTTCCCTGAGGGAAGAAGTCTTTCTTTTGAAAATAATTATATCAAAACAAATATAGCCAACATCTTAAAATTAACATTTCCGAAGCATAAAATTAGAGGTGTGTGGATTTGGTATGGTGTAGTTTAATTTGTCTCTAGATAAGCTTTGTGGGTGGCAAGTCTAGTTATCTCTACACTTCCCAGCACGATGGGGGAAGAAGAATGTTAGTGCAGTTCTCTCCAGATGTGGAGGACGCCCAGGTACTGGGACCCCAATCTAAGCAACCTATCTATGCTGCTTTGTGCTCAAAGCTCACTGGTTTTAAATGGGGTTAGTTATCTGAAGGCTTGCTTGTGCGGAGTAGGAAACTGAGAATAACTAGTGCATTTTAAATTTGTGCTTGCTTCTCATGCTGGCAGGCATGAAGCAGAGCTAATTCTGTTCAAGTTTTACAGTGTCTGAGCCAAAGTTTATGTAGTCCATGTCTCTTCTCTTTGGTGAATAATCACCAAAACAAAAGTAATCAGTCTGTGTCTTTTTTGTTAAAAAACAACAAAAAGTCATTGTGAGCACCCTTGAAATAGAAGACATGAGAATACGTGTTGAGAAAGGAACACAAATGATTTTTGTAACTGTTAATGCCTTGTTGTAAGTAGAAAGCTTTTAAATTTAACCAACAGTTTTTTAAAGTGATGAAAAATTACTTAAATGTGTCCTTTACTCTGAAGATTTTGATGCGTGTGCTTGCTCTTGAGAATGAACTTGAGCAGAGCAGTGATAATTCTCCAACGGAGCTAACTTTTATTTCTTGTCTGGCATTTATATTTACAAACCCAAACCTTCAGTACTTACTCAAGATTGAGTTAATGCAACCCTGGTTTCATTTTGTCACTACATTAGCACGCCAAGGGAGGGAATGGGTTATGGCAAGGCTTTGAACAGGCACACAAGCTGCAGTGGTTGTTTGGAGAGCTCATTGCACCTAGGAGGAGCTTAACAGTCTTAGAGACCAATTCCCTTTTCAGTGGGCTGGAGCCACGCTGGGACTTGCTTTTGCCTTAGATCTGAAACTTTCTGCTCTTCTGAGAAGAACAGAGAGAGGGAAACAACTCTGTTAGCCACAAATGGATACTGGGCTGTGAAATGGGAGTTGGTGCTTCTTGGAGAGCTGAGAGGAAACTAATTGGTTTAAGTCCCAGCTCCACACCCTTGTTTCACTGCAAGAGTCAGTATCCCCTGGCTTCAGCAGCTGCTCTTCCTTTTCCTTGGGTGCAGCCAGGATTCATGTTACTCATTATTACAAGCAGCTTGATACTTAGTAATTCAGTCTGTCTTCTCCATGCTCATCCTATGCAGGTGGGAATGCAATTGCTCCCTGCTTGTTTTGCGTTTGGAGGTGGTGGAAAAGAGCATGAAGTAGATATTGGCAAGAATAGGCAGAAGAATTGGTTTGGGTTGGGTTGGTTTTTATAGTTTTGGTGGGGGTTTTTTGTTTGGGTGGTTCTTCTCAACACTGTGCATGTTCTGAAGAAATAGCATTTCACAGCGGGGGAAATGTCATTATTGCTGATTTCAGACTGGGTAGCTTATTTCATTGCTACCCAAATGGCACATCCCAGGTTTTTTTTTTTGTTTTTTTTTTTTTTTTAAATGCAGCTAGGTTAAACACCAGGTAATTTTAACTGGTTTTGGGGGGAAGGGGAAGAAGGGAAATGGCCAGCGAACACTAAAATGACTCTGTTCCTGATCTTCCTTATCTCCAGTTGCTGCAGGAATCCTAGTGCTGCAATTTCAGATTCTTGCTCAACTTCTTGGTCTTGGAAGTTTAAGTAGATTTGTACAGCTGCAGACAACCTACAGGACTGGGTTTTGGGGATCTTAAAGATAAAGATTTGCTTCTTATACTATGTTTCCTATTTTCAAATTAATGAACTTCTGGTGACTGAACGTCCCTTTCAATATTTGTGAGGGTGATCCCAGGCTCAACAGCTTTCCCCCTGTATTTTATCGACTGTTCTTTTTATTTAGTTTTGGTTATAATCCTGTCTATCTCACTATGAAGTGCTGCTGTCTGCAAGTTTTGATTCTTTCCATGACCATTTTTTCCCCTCTACAGAGAAAGGTGTGTCTGTAAGACAGGAATGTGTATCATCCTATGCAACCTCAGTCTCAGTGAAAAAGAGTGGTGCCAGAAGATGAGGCAATGAAATTCTGACCAGTTGAAGGACTTTACATCTCTCTAATGCATCATCACATGCTTTCCCCGCCCTTGGCCAGATTTCTGTAGGTCTTTCCCTAGACAAGGGATGACCGTGGCTATGTAGACTGCAGAGTTCTCAGACTGATAAGTCGTTCGGAATAAAACATACCAGTTACCACAGTAAGGTGTACCAAACCTGGGCTGATTTTTTTTTTTTAAATTTTTCTTTTTTTTTAATCATCAGCTTGTAAATTTGTGTTTCTGTTCTGAAGAAAATCTGATTTAAGGAATTTGGAAGCAAACCCTGTTTGGCAGGGAGTTTCTTGTGGAAGGCTTTTGTCTTGCAGCCCTGTTGGTTCCCAATTGATTGAAAGTGTTGGGAGAGGAGAAGGAGCACTGTCGTCTTTACCTTCAGCTTAGAAAACAAGTATTTCCATTACTTTAATTTGCTTTTCACTGTATTTTGCTCAAAAAACCAGATCTCTAAAGATCTCTGTGTTTCTGTGATCAGAAAAAAGTCATCCAGGCCTGACATCTTTAATTGAGTTTACAAAGCTGGGGAGATCTCAGGCCCCATGCCCCTCTATTTAGTGCTGGTGTAATTTTTAAAAATGTGCGTTGCCCACTTTACTCCACTGAATCTATGGCACTACCTGTAATCAATATTGGATTATTTTCTTCATTCACTTTTTCTGTCTAATTATATGTTTTCACATTGCTTTCAATTAGGATGCGCTATTTTCAGGGTTTGTTAGTCTTTAGCATGCCAATGATAAGCAATTTCTACATGTCAAAGGTGAGACAGTAAAAGCTGCAAAATATGCAGGTTCTGGACTGGCATTCAATATTCCTCCTCCTTTTCTGTACTCTTTCCACCAACAGCCCGTCAAGTGAGTGGTTTGAGGTGAAATGCTGTGGTCAAAGACACAGGCTGCAGGTACATCTGCACTGCAGCTGCTGTGATCACAGCTGCTGGATCTAAAGGTGAACTGCCTTTATGTAATACCTTATTTTTGGTATTGGTAGTACCTCCTGTTGCCTGGCACAAAGTACCTGCATCTTATCTAGTAGCATGAATAGATTTTTACAGCTCACACTGAGATCTCTGCAGTCAGAATTATGCTGTTACCGATAACCTCTACTTTCCAATTTACAGTTTGCTTTAACTGTAGACCAAGTGACACTACATACATTCTTCAACTGACTTATGTAGTTTCTTCTTGTAAGTTTGTTTTTATCCCATGCCATATCACCACTGTCTTCGTTGTACTTACACAAGTGTTTGGGGGCCAGACTTTAAAACAATATTGCTGAAAGAAACTGATTTAAATAGATTTTCTCTAATCCACATCACTTTGATTTTTACACAAGGTCCCACAAATGGCTGCCTCAACGCAGCTGAGAGAAAGACCAAAGTATGATGTTGAAGCATGGATGAAATCTTGATTTGGTTTTTCTTATCCTATACCCAGTGTTTTCAGTTGCTGTAGAGTTGCTATGTCCCAAGACCACTAACACAGCTGTTCATTCAAAAACAGGAGTTAGTGCAATGCAGTAGGAATATTTGGCTCTGCAAGAGTGAAGAGTGCCACAGTGCACACAAGCCAAACACAAATTGTGCATTTCCCTGGATGTGCTCTTTATCTGTTATCAGTCTTCACAGAAAATCAGCAACACTTAAAGTTTGCTTTACCTTTTTCACCTGCACATAGTCACTTACCATAGCGAAACTGAACCTGTGAGCCCAATGATGTCTGTATGGCTCTTGGCTTTGTCAATGTGTATTTTTTGTTACCTTTCCAGCTTCTGTTTAATCTACCTTTGTGATGGTAGGCAGTGCTGTGATAGATGGCTGTCATTCCTGGAAATGCTGCCTGTTTTTGCCTTATTCATTTGCCCATGCAATTTAAAATGTATACACCCTCTGGCCATTCTGTTATTCACCTCATCTGCAATATATCCAGAGCCTCCCAAGCTGGGCCTGCCACTGCACGCAATATTATCATTAGCACAGGACATAAAACTAGAGGGTTATTCCTAGCAGTATGTTAATGTAAAGGAACTGATGAACATCATCCCAAACCTGTGGTGTATCTTAAGGAGTTCTAACCTTCAGAATTGTGCTGAAGGATGCTTGTTCACAGTGTAGGCAGATTTTTATGTACAGCTCTGATTTCTGGTCTAAACCCCTGTGAATACTTTCTTATTTCTTACTGCTTCATCTGAAAAACTTCTTCTCGGGCAGTAATAGTTGTTGTTGAATTCTTACTTCATTGTGTGTGCATAGTTTTTATATACTTGGTTTATTTTATATATAAAGCACTGAAATAATAATGATCATTGTGTTCTACAGTTGATATTCTGCAATTTTAAGATGATAAATTGTCTAAAAAACTTTTTTGAAAGAAGGTATTTTTTTCTGCTGACTCTGTAATCTTTTTCGTCTTCCACGGAGATTTTGTAGCTTAGTATTTAAAATTCTGTGAATTTTGGCATGTAGAATTGTTCTTTAGGTGCTCCCCCCCCCCGATTATCTTTGTTGGTAATCTATATATAAATAGTCTATTATAATGCCTAATTCTTTGTTAAAGGAGACCTGGAAGGATCAATAGTGCTGTAAAAGAATAATTAGCTATTTTTTCCCCATTACCCTGAATTGAATTTTCATTCTGTGTTGTATTGACTTTTAACAGTTTATTGAAAATGGGATTTGAGAAAGTTTGACTTTCTCCCGACAGGCTAATCAGTCAATTGCTAATAGACCTGTGATGCTCCACAGCCACCAACTAATAGATTTTCTGTTGTTCCATCCTTGTTGATCAGATAATCTGTTTCGGTAGTTGAGCTAAGGCATGCAGAAATGGCACTTCTCAGAGCATGAAGACCCTAAAATTTCCTTATACAAAGCTTCCATTCATTCCTGCTTTGTAATTTGCCTGTTTCTACCTGCTTTTCTCCCCTTCATCTTCTAACTCTGTTTAAAACTGCTGCTTATTGAATCTAGAGATCCTGAAAGGTATGGGACTGACAGTTCTGCAACCTTTATTCTCTTAACATCCATGCAACAGCTAGCATGTGGAAAGCAGGAGCACACTTTCTTACCCTTGGCTTAACTGTGGTGAGTGTCAGCTTCTCCGTCGGCACTACCCTGCCATGGCTGTGGCTGCATTCACAAGGCTTCTGGGGGTCATGGCTGCTCCTTTCTGGTTGGGGCACACAGATGCAAAACAATTTCACGTGCTGCAGCTTTACTTTTGTTCAGAGTGCAAGTGACGTCAGGGTATGAGTAAAACTTTTCTCTGTAAGGAAACTGAAGTTTAGAGCGCTCCCTAAAAGTCTGTAATCTGCTGTGAAATATATGAATATAAAAATGGACCATCAGAGATGGACATTATTAACAAATGAGTTAATGCCAGTGAAGCATGAAAGGAAAGTAAAAACGTAGTGGATGGTATTGTTTCTTTGTAAGAATTAGACTCTAAAAATAAGCCTTTGAGTTAATGTTGCATATTGCTGCACATGATGGATCCATCCAGGAAGCTATGCCTCCTTGCCTCTGCTAGGACTACTCCTGAAATTAAATCAGGGTGAAAGATATAGCCAAAATACTGCATGAAAAAAGAATTCTGACTGTAAGAACCATATCTGGGGTCTGGAGATCTAGTATGAGCAAGCGAAGGTCCTTGGAGTTCTGTCAGTAACTCTGAAGTGAGCACCCAGCTCTGCTTCTGCACAGAACTTAGAGGGCACTGTTTTTAACCAGGATCAGAAGTCAGCAGCTCCTCCTTTTTTATATATAAGCTTAATAGGCCAATAGATTAAATCTTCAGGGGAGGGGAAGAAGAGTTATTTTTCAAAATATATAGGAGTAAATAGGAAAAAAATTATATTTGTCTCAGTGCATTGTTTTATGTACTGTGCATCCCCACCCAACCTGGCAGTTTTGACAATTTTCATTTTCAGAAATTTTGGCTTACTGAATGGTAAGCTGCTGGGATGGGGACAGAGACAGACACATGCAACCCCTCCTACCCTCCCTCCGCCCAGGGAATGAATTTTTTCATAGTAATTGATTGATGTGTGGACAAATTACTTACTCCTAACAGTGACAAGATATATTTTTAAGGATAACTCCCAAGGAATGTATTTTAAAAGAGGAAAAGTACTACCTTTATGGTCAGTTTTCACTTCCCTTCCAGAACTGTAGAAGCCATCTTTAAAGAAAGTATTCCACGTGGAAGACCTGGGAGTTTTGATGCAGTGATACATGCACCATCAGAAATTGTTTATTGAAAGATGGTTGTGCCAGAAACCTGAGTTTTAGAAACTCAGTAGAGACTCTAAATGTAGTTTCCTTTGTTGCGATGTTGATATGACTGTTTGAGCCCTGAAAGTCGGGGCCTGTTAGACCTCTTAGGCTTTGGTCTAGTTTTGTGTTCTCTGTGTAGCCTTCATTGCAATAACAGTAACCCTGCCCTTGATTTGAGTGGTGAGCTTTTAAAATTAAAGTGAAATGAAAATAGTGCTGAATTGGTTAAAATCTCTATTTCTGTTTAACATCAAGACACGAAGCGTAATGGCTTATTTGCAGTTCTGAGAGCTGAGTTTCAACCACGTGATGCTGTCAGGTGTGAGATGAGAGCAACTCCATAGCCAGTGTCTTGAATCAAAAGGGAGAGAAAATAAACTGATCCCAGTAGGTTTGCCCGGAAAGATGGTTGATAAATGGAAAATAAGTAGCAAAAGCTTCTAGGGATATCTGGGGGGGCGGTGGGGGAAAGAGTTTTCTGGTTAAGTGATATCTTAAATAAGCTCACAAACGCTTTTTCTTTCTTGAAGTTCTCTTGTTTCTGCTGGCTTAAGCTGTAAGTGCATAATGAGACAAAGATCTTTAGCTGATAATGTCGTTCATCAGAGTCTGTTAAGCAGCCAGCCAAAACATTTAAATTGTATTGAAAGATGAAGGACTGGACAACAGAAACCAGAAACTGCCCTGAAGGAACGACCCTGATTTCACAATTCCTTTTTTAACTCATTATCCTTTTTTAAAGTCACAGTTTTCATGATGTGCACTTTTAGAAGAACTCTTGGGCCTAACTTTTTCTTGAATTTTGATCATTATTTTGGTACTTTGCTGGGAGATTTAACCCCTTGAGCGCCTGCCCAGATACACTCCATGGGTGTTAGGTATGGTCCTCAACTTCTTTAGACAGCAGTGTTCCTGTGTAATGCTTAAAGCTCTTATAAACCTTTTGGGAAAATAGGTGTCATTGTTTTGTCCAAACATTGTCAACATCCTTCCTGAGAATAGACACTGTAAATACTTTGCATAAATGGGGACGTGATCTAATCCCACTCACGCTGGCTATGATTTTCCAGTGTAAACAACTCATGTGCTGTCCCTGTGTTTCCTACCATGCACAGGGGGTGCAGTGGCTGCCCTTGTAATTGCTGGCAGTTAACTATTGTCCCAAGTAGAGACTCCAAGGAATGGGCGCAATCCATGGTCTTTCAAGTCATCATATCTACGGATCTCGGTGCTAACACAGGCTGTGCTATGTAGTTTTAGGTCCCAGCTGCATAGATCCATTTGCAAATGGACCTATGCAGCCAAAGTGATTCAAAGACAGGAGCACTTGGAGAGCCTTAAAACTTCTCATGTATTAGCTTGCAACATTTCTGTTCCTGCACAAGCTGGCTAGCTTGCTGTGCTCAGTATTATATTCCTGAATTTCACATGTTATTGGATAAATATATATATATGTGCACATGTGTGTGTATATATGTATAAATAAAAGTGTAGAGGGAGAAATTAAAATAAAAAGCAATGCAAAAGATTCCAAAAGCTAGAAAACAGTGCAATTCATTACTTTTTTCTGTTCACAAATCTTGTGTTTTACATCATCCATCATCATTTTCTTGAGAATTTTCTGCCTGAAAAATGTATTGGCTAAGTCTGAATTTAGATCTAGTCTTAAGTGCCATTTCAGGCTGTAGAATTGCCCAGACAGCAGTGAAGGTACCTTCGAAGAACTCAGGCAGGAATGAGTTTGGATCCTTGATACTATGGTATCTGCTGCTAAAGGCAGATTTCATCATTCCTAACTGCAGCTAGGAATTACTTGACTTTGAGATTTACATTTTTTAAAAATGTATAAGATTCCATTTGAAGTAAAAGGGGGGGGGGGGAGATAACGTATTGGAACAGGAACACTGGAGCATCACATTGCCTGTCAAAGGCCCTAAAAGGTATTTTTGTCTTGAGGAGCACCCTCCAGCATCCCTGGACATGGGAAGGAGCATACCAACTTTTTCACCCCTTTCAGTGAATCTTCTTCCTCTTCCCTTTCAGAGGTCAGCCAGCCTGATTGGTTTGGTTACTCACAGGATAGCGAAGTGGGAATAAGCATGCCCTATTTCAAAGAGCAAAAAAGAAGGCAGAGTAGAGGTAGGAGTTTGGTGTGAGGATCCATTTGAGGATTTTGGCCAGAGATGTCTCATGAGAGGGAGTAGTTAGCCACCAGGGCCCTTCAGCACACCCCTCTTGGTGGCCACAATGAGCTGAGCCCACTCTGCTTCCCTGAGGAGCTGAACTCCAGCACTTGTAGTTGGTAGTGATTTAAAGAAAAATCAAAACCCTGATTGGATTTTGATTATCTGAACTGTGTCCTGGTGGGAAAGTGTATGTATGTGTGGAATAAAAAGGATTAGTGGTAACACTTTGCAGAAAGAGATTGTGGAGCTAAAACCACCCAAGCTGTATATGACCCATTCAAAGGCGGGAAGAAAAGGTCCCCTTCCCCTTTGTGGGGGCCAGGCACAATCTGCCATTCTGTGGTTTGAGTCTGTAACAATTGGCAATTTGTATTAGTCATTTTTTTTGAAAGGATAATCTCAGGTTAAAAACAAACAAAAGCTGGAAGAAGTCCCGTATTTTGTGATAGCTTTCCCAGCAGAGAGCAAATTTGTAAAAGAAACTGCGTATACTACACCCTTGTATTTTAAATGTATTTTCTTCGGGCACTTGTCTCACCTGACTTGGTGATTTCTGAGCACCTTTGAATGCTGGAATGGTTTAATTCTTAGTTCATTTTGAAAACTAAATCAAAGCATGTTTTGTAGAACACCACAGTATGGATTCTGACAACATTGAGTGCCCTTTCTAATTAAAGAATACTGAAACTTAGTAAGAGATTCCCAAAGATAGTGTATGTTTTCAATCTGGGAGTTGCCCCAATGATGAGCCATGTCTTATGAATACTTCCCAAAATGCCAAGTTGCCCGTTGTTCTTTCATTTTTCCTAGCCAACATCTTAGCACCCACCTGATTGTTTCTCTATACAAAAAGCTAGATATTGCAAGGCTGATTGAAATTCCTGGCTCACTCTTTGGGAGCTTGATGTTTCGGAAACCATGATGGATTTCTAAGGAATTCTCATTGACAATATCTGTCCATGGCAAGCTTCCATAAGAAACATTATGATCAAGGTAAACTGCAGAGGGAATATTCTCTGGATCTCTTTGGAGGTCTCCAAATATACTTATAACAGTGAAATGGAAAAGATTTATGTTTTCTAGACCACATATAAGCAGCTTCTGATTAAATCATCACTCTTCCTAACAGGCATTTAGAAGAAGAGGTCAATCAAGCTGCTGCGTGGCACTCAGAAGAGCAGGGCTCTGCAGGTTGGGCAGAGAGGGGCTGGGTGCTGTGATAGCCCAGCCTCGTCCTCCGGGGAGCTGAGAAAGGGTTGGCTCTTGGGAGCCCTGGTTTTAGGTTTCATCTCTCAGGCTGGGAAACCAGGAAACTTATTATTTCATTAATCATCTATCCAAATATGCTTGCATATTATATGGACTCCATTGTTTATAAAAGGAAATTATCTGTTTAATGAGTAATAGCAGAAGAAGGGGAGCGGGGAGAGAGACCCACTCCTGCATTCATTAAGACAAATTTCCTTGCAGAGAAAAGGCTTCCATTTTCCATAATGAATTCCTCTGCAAATAGAAACATATACTAAGTGCTCCTGCTCCTGCTATGCTAGTGGTGGAAGACAAGGCATATGTATACTTTATGTATATTAAAATAACTGTGCAATAGGTGTAGAATATGATTACATGCCACTTTACAAAGCCATTTATGTCAAAACATGGGGCAAGTTTAGCATGGAATATAGTAGCTCGAATTTCTTTAACTTTGTTAATTTGGTGAAAGGCCCCACAATGCCTAAGGAATCCCTTTATTCCTGTGACATTCTTCCTCCTGTTCCCACTACCTATTTCTTTAATGTAGTTATTTCTGAAATCTGTTAATACAAATCTAGTTATGAACATGCTAGACCTTTAACAGTGTAAGGTAGCAAGATGTGAAAAAGCAAATCATTTAAAGGGTTCTGTGTTACCTTCTGGGGGGGAGAAGGTGTCAGGTTGTTTGTGAAAATAGTGTTTGCTTGTGACATAGGTTTGTTGATTACTGTAACAGGGAAAGGCAACAGTGATAAATGGATAGTAAAAAAGAAATTTTAGACCACAATGCAGCACTTTAGCTTTCATAGACAAATTAACTGTAGAAAAGGGAGATCTCCTTTCTTAGACACAAGGTCACTAATTCAAACAGTAGACTGGAGCCATTGCATTGACTCGTACACATGCTTTGAAAGTGTAAAGCTGAAGCAACCAATTAACACATCTGACTGTTGTTGATCAGGAAAATATACCATTTGCTTGCTGTCTGCATCTGTTATGGTTCCCTTGAAAAGTCACTAACAGCAGGATGCAAAATCCTTCTTGGAGAAAGATGGGGCAGAGGGATAAAAGATGTAAGTGAGAAAAACGAGAAAGGTAGAACTGGTGTGAACAACAGCTACATTTCTATCTGTGCATGATTTGTCATCTTTCTAAAATGGTTTCATTGCGTTTGCCTGTTTGCAGGGTAGAAACTGTTTTCTTCCCAAGTCTCAGTGTGCAGAAGCCAAGTACTGGCAGTAAGCTGTCTTGAAATTTGGTATAGCCTATTGAGGCTAGCCTGTATGTGGCTTATACTTTCTGAATGTTCACCTGGGGGTAAAAAAGAAACAGAGAACAAATTGGCACCTGCTGGGGGTGGTATTATTTATGTTGTATCATCTTAATGTACCATTTGGTGGCCCTGTGAGCTCCACAGCTGTATTAGTATGAAAATAAGAGACTTTGCCATGGTTGTGGAATACATTTGCAAGTGATTTAATCTGTTTTCCAACTTTTGCACTTTAGAATATAGTTCAATACTAGATTACTGTTTCATCTGAGAGATTTTGGGAAACTTCACTCTCAGTAGGAGTTTCATTTTCAGTCAGAGTTTCTATCCTGAAATTTGGTGGAGGGGAAGGGTAAACTTAGTAATTCCAATTGCTTTCTTTGAATTTGTGTTAAAATGTAGCACTCAGCTTTTTCCACATTAATTTTTAAGTGCTGTAATGCTCTGCTCTAGTGATGGAGTGTAAAAAGAGTAGCTTTAGAGGAGGAGGAGAGACCAATGCTTTCACAGGCACTTAGTCACTTGTGCTATTTAGAATTGCCAGATAGCTCTGGTCCAGGGAAAGAATGACCTAACGAGCATCAGCGTGGAGCAGTTGGGTTGATAATTGCCTACCCTACATACTGACTGATGTGCAAATGGTTTCCGGTGAAAGCAAGGTACCTAGTGTTTTCATAGACCTTACAAGCCATTTACACGCATGGACCGCCAATCTTGGTTAAGATTAAATGGGTCTCAAATAACACATTGTTACTTTTCCTATGTTTCTTTCAATTTCTACAAAAAGCATTAACGGAAAAGTATAGATATATTTAGGGGAGATATCAAAAGATAGTGATGACATTCTTATGTTGAAACAGAGTTTAATTTTTTTTTTAAACTTAATGTGGTCTAGCAAAAGAGAAGATGACATTTTGAATACAAACATCACAGTGGAAATGGTCTAACAAGCACTTTTCTGCCTTCTTTACCCTTTTCTAAGCATTTATTGCAGTTGCTTTCTTTGCACTTAAATCAGTGTTTGCTGTCATTACCATACATATGTTGTTATTTAACCTTGCACTTCATTACTGACCAAAAGCAATAATTGCAAGCAAACAAATAATTGCAACCCAAACATTCTAACTTCTAAAAGGAAAATAAAAATACAATGTTTTTTATAACCAATAAATATACTTTCTGAGTAGTAGGATAGCATCCGTAAATCAGCATTCACTTCCCTTAGGTCAAGGAATTCTTTTGAGCCTAAATTGCCTGAATTTTTCTAAAGACTTTTTTAAAACAAAATTCAGTAGTACCCAAATGATTAAATGCTGCAGAAATCTAATACCATTGATCTGTGGCTTATTAAAAGTATTTAAAAATTTTCTTTATTGCATTATAAATTTGTTCAGGGGAACTTTTTCTACTGTATTCCCAAGGTTGTCACTAGGACTTCAGCTAAGGTTGTTTGAAATCACAGCGTAAGTTTAGTGTTGCACGTTACATCTTATTCCAGCTCTCTTCTCCTGACTTGTCTCATGGCACTGGGTAAGCCACTTCACCCTCTTCCCATGTTTTTCTTACTAGCATGCATGTTCTCTCTCACCCTCTGTTTCTTTCTTTCTTTTTTTTAATAAGTATTGTAGGTGCTTTGCGCCAGGAACAGCCTTTCTGCTCTGTGTATGTCCTAGCATGGTAGAATGACCGATCTTGCTTTAAAACCTCTGGGTTCTACTGTAACAGTAATGAAAATCATAAATAGTAAATAACAACCCCATAAGCACTTTCTAGTTTACCACAAACAGTTTTTGTTCATAATATATACCTTGCTTGTTTTTTAAATGAATTAAAATATGTGAAGTCAAGATAAAAATGTACTCAGATACAATGAGTACTCAGACACAATTAAAAAATAAATTGGCTCTCAGGAAGAAACACTGTGCACTTGAGTCACTTGAAAGAAGAAAGGAAAGTGGGTAGAAATGCTGTATTGCTGTCTAGATGGAAAACATGTCAAATATGCATGAAACTTGTGGCCCAGGGGGTGGGGAGGTTGAGAAATGGAATGCATTTTTTTATCAGCTAAAAGAGACCATTTGCTTTCAGCCTCACCTCTAATCCTGATAAAAGAGTTTATTGAACTCAGATGCTTTTCAAAGAGAATTGAAGGGCATGCTCTAATTTTATTTCTCAAAGTTGAAATGACTATGTTGCCTTCATGTTCTCAGTGCTTCTTCAGAGTTGGAAAAAAAGCAGAACAAAGCAGAAAAAACCCACCCTGTCTGCTCCCTCTTTCCAGGCCTGGTGACAGCATGTTTTTAGTACTTCCATGCCCTCTAGTAAAGTGACATGGAATTCGGCACAAGGCTGTTATATCTCCCGTTGCACGAACCACGGGGGGACAGCCCATTCTGCTCACTCTCTATATTTCACAGAACCGCAGACTCAAAAGCCTCTGAAGGAAGGAACCACGACTGGGGACTCTGCAGTTTCCCATTGCATCTACAGTGACGAATCTCTTTTTAAAACATCACCACAACTGCTGTTTCAAGTCCTGTTTCAGCCTTTACTTTGTCAACTCCTGTTGTATGCCAGGGCCTACTTCTGAGGGGTCTGTGAAAGACACAGAAAAGTGAGGTTGAATATGCTATGGAGAAGCTTGCATATAGTTTAAAAAATAAAGAAGTCCATATGTCCATTAGCAATTGCTTAAGGAAATAGCAATTGTGCAAATTGGAAAAGGTGAAATACTACAGCTGTTTCTTTACACAGGTTTTCTAGAAACCTTCCCCGTAAAATGCTGATGGACAAGTTGAAGACACTGGATGTACCTGGAAAAAGATGTGTGATATTACAATGGTTGCTTTAAAGCAATATTGAAGGACATCAGGTTGTATTCATGCAGCAAAGAGTCTTATGCACATATTATGGTCATGTGGGGATTTTTGTGGTTGTAAATCTTTACTCTCTTCCTTTTGGACGTCCACAGACCATTAATAGGCGAAAGGAGTTGGGGATCTGAAGGAGCTTGTCCTTTTTTGTAGAGGAGTAGGTTTTCCTTCCCTGTTTCTCTGCTTGTGACTGCTGAAGGAAGTCATACCTTCACGTCTGTTCTGGTTTTTTTTGTAAACGGGCTTTATAGTTGGTCTGTAATATACACTCCTACCCCTGTCATCTGAAACACCCCCTGTTCTGTTTGAAATTTATAATTTTCATATTTGTTGAGGTTAAAAAAAAATACTGCTTGTATACCTTTTCATTATAAGACTGGAATTATGTGAGAGGCTCTTTGAATGCCTTGATAAAGACCATGGGAATGAGCAAATGGCCACTGAAAGCTCAGGAAGATAAAAGGGTGGTATGAAGTAATTTCTTTTGGGCTTTGGCAGTCAGTGGATCAGGTCCTGTATCATTCATTACTCAGAGGTAGTGAACAATGCCTGCTGATTGATCTTTTTTGCTTAGTATGTAATATTGAAGAGGTGGGGGTTCTTCCATTGTATAAATTACTTCCGATTATTTTTTTTTAGTTTCCCCTAATCTTCCTGTAATTAAGAGAGGATGGAACTTTTCAATCAACTGCTAGTGGGGAAAGGTTGATTTAATAAGCTTGGATCATTTATCCAGCTAATAAGTTGTAATAGGAAATGTCATTACTGTGTTACAGTGTATGCTGGTTACCTGTTCTGATATTTGTTTCTTACCCAGTATTCACAACTTGTGAGCCATCTTTTTTGTTTCTAATGTGTTTCTAATGTGTTTTCTACCTCTTAGTTCAGTTTGCCAGTGCGGTAAATTCATCCTTTCATATGGCAAGTCCCGTCCCTGTATTATGCATGAATCTTCCTTCTTTTCAGGGCCCCCAGGTCTCCAGGTCCATAAATATTCCATGAATAGAAAGCCCCTTATGCTTCCTCTCTGGACTGGAAGTGGTTGGAAAGAGGAGAGGTTACAGAAGTAAGGGGATGGGGCAAATGCTAAGCAGTTCTTCAGTTAATTCTTTAAAAAAAAAAAAAAAAAAAAAAAAAAAATCTCCTCCCAGAGAATGGGAGGAGGAGGGATAACAATGGTTTGAAGTCATCTTGTTGTTAATAGGATGTTATTTGTGTAATTAGCCAGTGAAGATGTAATGATATAGCACAGAATGTGACTGTAGCATGCAGCATCAATAATAATAGGGGTGAAATATTTATGGTTTTCTTCTCCAAGTAACCGTTGTAGTTTTAATTGTGCATCTTTATGCATCCATATGATGCTTCTTTGTCTTCGTGTGGTTCAGTTGTTTTTTATGTAGCTTTTGTAACTCTTAACTTCCCTTCCTATTGCCAGAGCAGCACCTGCTGGCTAGAATCGATATAATCGCCATCTTTAGCAAATAATTTATCTCCTTTATTGCCTATTTGTTCAAGATATTGCCATATCTGTTTCTTTCCTTAGGTTTGAAGAGTTGTCCTAATTGCCAATGCAGAGAAATCACCATCAATACCTTGAAGAAGGGTCTAATTTTTCTGCAGGAAGTGTGAAACAGGGTGCAGTGATGAGGTTAAAAGTACTTTTGTACTCTCTTTTCCCTGATACATAAGCTTTTGCTCCTAGACATAGTGTAGAATCATAGAATCATTTAGGTTGGAAAAGACCTTTAAGATCATTGAGTCCAACCATAAACCTAACACTGCCAAGTCTACCACTAAACCATGTCCCTAAGTGCCACATCTACATGTCTTTTAAATACCTCCAGGGATGGTGACTCCACCACTTCCCTGGGCAGCCTGTTCCAATGCTTGACAACCCTTTCGGTGAAGAAATGTTTCCTAATGTCCAAGCTAAACCTCCCCTGGTGCAGGTCCTATCACAGTTCTCAAGCCAAAACAGAATATCCTTGAGCTTCATCTCTGTTCCTTAACATATGTAAGCCAACTTTCAAAATGACCACATGATCTGATGTTTGAATCTGTTCAGTAGATGCCATTAGCTGGAAGAACAGTGATGGAGATACTGGAATGAAAAGCAATGGCTAAGTCTGTGTAGGGTATTTTTGTCTGTGTTGAAACGCAGTCAGTATTGAGTTCTCAGAGAAATGCTAATACGAATCCCTTAATACATGCTAAGAGAGAGAATACAATGATGAGGGATACGCTTCCCCTGCAATTCCCTCACTGCATTTGAACAAAAAAATTGAGGTACCCTTGCACTTTTTAAGTTATGTCATAGAAACATAGAATAGTTTGGGCTGGAAGGGACCTCTAAAGGTCATCTAGTCCAACCCCCCTGCAATGCGCAGGGACATCTTCAACTAGATCAGGTTGCTCTGTCCAACCTGACCTTGAATGTTTCCAGGGATGGGGCATCCACCACCTCTCTGGGCAAGCTGTGCCAGTGTATTCTGGATTTCTGAGAAAATTAGTTTTATCTATCAAAGTTATAAATAAATATGCAGAATGAAGTGGTGTAGTGCCAGCTGATGTCCAGCTGGGATTTACCTGAGGCACCATGTGGACATTTTGTTAAAGATCTGGATTTAACCTGCCTGTGGACACTTAAAATTTTGGGACAAGTTACCCTTGGAAAGTGGTGCAGTCTGGTACATGGCAAAGAGATAAAATGTGTCTGAGAAACATTTTTATGAGGCTAAGTATGAGGTTTTGTCTTTATCAAGTGTGATTTCATAGTACCCATAGAAAGGGAAGGGGAGAGCTCTGTTAGAGACTGGGAGCTGTCTCGTGTGGTCTCAGGCCAGGGAGCAGAATCTTAATGAGAGAAAAACATGAATTGCCCAGGAGTCTTCCAGTGCTTCCCTCCCTTGTGCTCACCAGCACTCACCGAGCTGGCTTAGGAGTTGCAGTATTTTAAGATCTTTATTGTAAAGCAGTGATTTATATGCTGGATTTTTGAGGAGTTTGTTTCTTAGGTTGGTGAGGAGTTATATGTGACAGTGGGATCTTGCTGGGTACTATATAAATGGTGAGCTGTGGCTGAAGCTCTACAGACTTTCCAGATTACGCAGAGACATAAAAAAGTGATGTGGCTTGTATAGTCCTATGGAAGAAGTTAGGGGCGATCAAAGACACAGTTTAGATCTGCCTTTCTCCAATCGCCCATGCTGTCTGCTTAAATCATGTGAAGGCAAAATAATGCTGTAAACAGTGATGACAACAAATACGGGATAATTAGACCTCTAAGAGCTTGCAAGTATCAGCTCGCAAGTATCAGCGCTGTACATAGTCTTCATTGTGATGGCTGTTGTACAACTACAGAAAATATGAATTTGGTCCGAAGAGAGAATGTTTACATTTAGAAACTCAAACTTTTCACCTTGCAGTTCATCGCTGTTCTTCCCCTAGGCTTCAGCTAGCTGTAGGTAACCACTTCCTGTTTTTTTCCTTAGTTTGAAACCTCAAATCTTAAAAGTAAACTTTGCATATCTCAGAAGTGTGCACATCTTAACCCAACCACCTGCTACTCTCTGCTCTAGAAATGAATTTGCCATTTCATAAGAGTAGGGTGAATGGAATGTTGAACTATTTAAAAATCTGAAATAAAAGCAAACAAAGTGAACAAATAATTTATTACGCTGTTTCATACTGAGAGTAAAAAAAAAAAAAAAGCAGCTCACTAAAGAGGTAAGAACTTCCTCTTATATGCACTTAACATTTTCTGTTGCTTTGCTTGCATATGAGATGACTTAACTATGCAGTATAGTCTGTGAATTTAGCTGCCCAGTGTTTATGCTCACTGTGTTTTGTCACCTTGTGTGCTTGTTCCCAAGAGGAGTAGGAAGGGCCAGACTGGATTTTTACAGAGCACAGCTTACTGTTCTCGTCACTGTTCAACTTAACTTCTAATTATTCTATTATCTCTGCTCCTGAAATACAGAGATTTTTCAGGGTGAGTGCTGGGGGCTGTAAGAAGGAAGGGAAAGAGTATTCTTAGCCAGGAATGTGGGGTTAAATCTTTTTCTTCCCTGCTTTGCCTGGCGCTGCCCTGACCTCTGATAAACTCAAGGGGAGTTCAGGACTGATGTGGAATTTGCTCACATTTGAAAGCTCAGTGTTTTGAGTTGAGAATAATTTACTGAGCCACTTTCTGCCTGCTGATGAATGACTAAGATGGTGAAATTTAAAGGGGGAAAAGGAGTTGTAGAGAGGATTAATGGGGGAGGAGGGGAGAATTTTAAAACAGTTCTGGCAGCCCCATTTACTTGGGAAATCCTGTGTCCAGCAGCTGTGTACTCAGTCCTGATGTAGTTCTTGTGAAGAGAACATAACAACCCAGCCCGGGTAACTAAACTGTTAATTAAGCTGTCAGGGGGAATGTGAGTGAAAGCCCTGGCATTACAGGAGTGTTTTTAGTATAATCCTTAGTTGTTCTTTGAGCAGTTGCCCAAATAGGTTTCAATTTGTGGAAAAGCTTGAGCATGCATGTGAGATTTCATCTATTTATTTGTATAAATATCAGTTTCCACCACAACTGTGCTTGCACCCTCGCAGCCTGCAGACCCGCTGTGTGTGCGCTGAGCAGCCAGAGCAGAAAAGAGCACCAGCCCTGCAGTGCTCACACCAGGTCAGCTCAGGTGCGCTAGCTGGGGGAGAGTTTTTTGAATTTCCTTATGTCTGCACAACAGCAAATACAAAAAAAAAAGATATTTTTTGAGCTCCTGATCTCTGGCCGTTCCAGGACAGGGAGCCGCTCCTCATACCAGAGGATCATCATGGTCTGTTTTGGGGAGAGGCGGGTGGAAACATAGTGCACTGTTTATTCTCCAAAGCACTGGGGAACTCGGAGATGTGCTTGAATGTGGCGTGGTTGGAGCAATCCCTCAGCACTCTCCACTTGTTTCCAAGAAGTTTGGCAAAGATCTTTTTACTTAGATCCTGGAAAGGTGCAGCTCCACCAGCAGCACAGCATATTCTTCTGGCTTTCGGAAGGGAGAAGTAGGAAGTGTCGGTAAGGATTTCACAATGTCTTAAAACATTTGACAGTGTGGCTCTTTGGTAGGAGAAGAGGACAGAGAAAACGGAAAGTCCAAAGGCAATACATCATGAAGTAGACCCAAAGAGGTTATGTTTTTGTTTGTGAAGGAGTGGGTTACTTTACAGTGCACCATGAATGAGGTAAAAACACTTGCAAGCAAAAGCTTGAACAAAAAGACCCAAGCGCACGAGAACCAGAAAGGCTTTTCATTGACGTATTTGTGATATAAGGCATTTAAAAACAATCTTTTTATTAATTCTTTTCTTCTTCAGGTTTTATTGTGTGTTTACTCCAAAATGGGCACTTGATTTTTGTGCCTGGTTTCAAGTCTTGTGATTTTATAGATACTGGTCTCCCTCTACTTTGGAAAAAGGTCAGTTGATTTCATAAACCTCTGCAATTCCTCATCTCACTTTTTAGGTGAGACTAAACACAGAAACTTTTAAGTCGACTATATAATTTTTCAGGCAGACGTAAATGAGCAGAAACTGGAATTCATAGCTTTAACTATAGTATTTTCTCTGAGAGTCCAAGATAGTGCAGGTGTTGTTGAAGTAAACAACAAACTGGCTGCTAGTAGTTAAATTTTAACATGGTTTTACAGGGAACTGATTTGAGCCAAGCTAGGTAAGCACAGGTTAACAAGCTCTTTCTGTGACCTGCCATATTCTTCCTGATCAAGCTCTGATCAGATGCTGCCAATTGTGCCAAAAGGTGGTGTGATTTTTGCAGCAACCAAGGAGCAGGACGGGACTTGCCAAATACTTGTATGCTTGTGACTGATGCCAGAACTAAAAAAAAAAAACCACAGTGGCTCTGGCTGCCTTATTGAAAATGTTGTTTTGTATTTTTCCTTCCTTTTTGTCCTGCTTTCTAACAACTTCGCACAGTTGCAATGGCAGCCTCTAGCTGTCCAAATATCTGCAGGCTTTTTTTGTTGGGTGGCTTATAGCAGGGGGTGGGGTGGGTGGAATCTGTGCAGAAATTCAGTCCTTTCCCTACCCCCATTCTCTGTTTCAGGAAGGGCAAGCCAGGTAGAAGATTTGGCACTCTTAAGATCTTTAATTTTTAAGCTGGGGGTTGAAGGAACCTGACTAAATTAGTCCATTAGTCTCCTCTTTCTTTGCCCTCTTTCTATTCCTGGTTTTTGTACGTCCTTTCCCCTTGGATTCCTGTCAACTAGTTTCTGTACCGTTTCATTGCCTACAGCCAATGCTGTGGCTCCCAACCCAGGGCCGAGTGCAGCAATAAATCACGCCCACTGCTGTGCACTGGGAAGAAGGATGCTTTCAGTGAGCTAGGGGCTTGTAATGCAGATTAACGTTTCGGCCTCTCCCGGGAATGCTGGGGAGAGCAGCGAGAGGGAGGGAGGCAGAGCTGTGTCTCCATTCAGGAGCCGTCTAGCTGTTTGTAACTCGCCTTTGTTGAGTCCCAATCAGGTCTCCCTTAGGTCACACATTTGCACTTGTTTTGAAAAAGGTAGAAGAACCCTTGAGAGACTGCATTGCCAAAGAGGGCGGGGGGGGGAGCAGGGAATGCATTTGGGGCTTGGGAAAGCAAAGGGAGGGAGAGCTAAAGCTCCTCGAGTGTGGCAAATGAAGGTCAGAGGTCTCCTATGACCTTGCACTGCCTTCGTGACCTTTTTAAGGCTGTTGACTGTGATGATTTCCCTGCCTGAGGGATCACTGGCATCTGCAGGCATTCCAGCAGCAGTTAAACACCTGTGCATTTGCTGCTGACATTTCATTAGGCCAAGTAATGAGGCTGGATATTAAATGTCTACCTTTCTGACTGGTCAGGAGAGAAAACGGGAGGGAAGCTGTAGCCTGTCTCAGGGCTTGTGAAATCCTCATAGGAAAAGTAAAGCACTCTTCCCTCAGCCCTGCTGCTCAGAGCAGAGCGTGGACAGCAGACCCAGTATCGCTGTGTCCTTGCCCTCCTGCACTGTGGCCATAAGCTGAAAACTGTTTTTCTGTTTTTATAGCCATGGCATAACTCCCTCGTGTCAGTCTCAGGTTCTTCCTAGAAGTATAAAAATTCAATAAAGCTTTCCTGGGATAAATGCCCACATCTGGGCAAAAGTTTATTCTGTAGCCTCCAGTTCCAGATAATTCTCCTCTGTGCGGGGATCCAGAGTTCTGCGTTGCCAGGTTGTGTCCTATAGTAGCATACAGAGAGGGTGTGAAGGAATGCCTGCAACAGCCTGGGCTAGGAAAAATGTTGCTCTTCTCTGACGGTGGGCCACGGCTGCTCTCAGCCAGCAACCTGAAGGGCTGGGAAGCAAGGTCAAAACATGGGAGCTTCCTACCTTTAATTTTCAGCAAATGAAATCCTAGGGGATGAAATACCTCTCTGCTCATTTCAGTTGTCAAAGAATTGTATGTGTTTTGAAGTTTCTTATGCAACTGATACTCCTATACCACAAACGCATACTTTTTCAAACCTAATAAATGTCAGGCTATGATTGGCAAAACAAACAAAACCCCAAGAGTAGGTTTATGAAAACTTATTCTTTGGAGAAGGGTGTCTTTACCTACAGTCTGATCTTGCAACAAACTACACATCCAAATCTAAATCCTTTTATGCTTGTATAGGGGTGAGTGGATTTATCCTAACAGAATCTAAAAGGGCTGGATTGCTGAGAAGGAAACGGGTGTCCATGTACACCTCTAATACGCCTGAAACCAATGCAAAATCTTTCTTTTGGAGTGCTTTTTCACAACAAAGGCGGCAGCTGTCATTATGCTGTTGCTTTGAGCTCTGCTGAAATGCGATCTACTGACTTGCACTGATGTTCAGAAAAATTGATGTCTCTTTGTTACACAGTAGCATAAAGATGTGCTACTCTTTACAGAGAATTGGCAGGCTCCTGTACTGAGCAGCTGAGCTTGAGATGTTTTAGATGCGCTGGTGGAGACGCCTTCCTAAATTTTGGGAGGTGCTAAAATTGTACTCCGCTTCAACAGGCAAAGATGGGCTTCCACAACCACTCCTATCTTCTGATAAAAACTTACTGAAATAAGTGGGATAGTGATATCCTTTTTAACTTGGCTGAGATATAGATGTGAACCTTTAAATATCCTGTTTGTCACTGTTAGCTGAAGGACAAGATCAATGTCCCTTGAGTTTGTATTGAGTTTAATTGGAGGCATGTTATGCCTCACTCTATCAATACGAAGTGTTCAAAATGAGTTTACCATGGTATAGAGAACAGTTAGCTGGGTTTTTTTTCTAGCCCTAGGGAAATTATTGCAAGATTATTTTATTCCTTTTGTTGCTGATGCACAGGACAATACTTTCATGAGCAGCATTTTCATTTCTGACAGTAGCTGGCCTGTGAACCACTTTGGTATAAAACTATTGTTTGGAATCTGAACGTTGCATGTATCTCATGTAACTGTGCTCCTGCCACCAGGTCAGGAGTGTATGCACAGAAAGTCTGAGGGCTGCTTAGACTGTTTTATATACACATGAAAGAAACGGTAATTTTTTTCTTGTTCCCAGGTGTTCATATGTTGATTTTGTTACGTGTCTGTTTTCTTGCCTTCACGCTACCACAGTCATTGCTGTCCTTGCAGATTATTCATGAAGGGCTGCATGTTTGTATGTGTTTCCTGTTTCACCATAGCTGTGCCGTATCCTACTAGGGCCCTGTCATGGTTTAACCCCAGCCAGCAACTAAGCGCCGCAGAGCCATTCATTTACTCCCCCCGCGGTGGGATAGGGGAGAGAATTGGAAGGGTAAAAGTGAGAAAACTCATGGGTTGAGATAAAGACAGTTTAATAGGTAAAGCAAAAGCTGCGCACACAAGCAGAGCAAAACAAGGAATTCATTCACTACTTCCCATCGGCAGGCAGGTGCCCAGCCATCTCCAGGAAAGCAGGGCTCCACCACGCGTAACGGTTACTTGGGAAGACAAACGCCATCACTCCAAACGTCCCCCACTTCCTTCTTCTTCCCCCCAGCTTTATATGCTGAGCACGACGTCACATGGCATGGAATATCCCTTTGGTGAGTTGGGGTCAGCTGTCCCAGCTGTGTCCCCTCCCAACTTCATGTGCACCCCCAGCCTACTCACTGGTGGGGTGGGGTGAGAAGCAGAGAAGGCCTTGACTCTGTGTAAGCGCTGCTCAGCAGTAACTAAGACATCTCTGTGTTATCAACACTCTTTTCAGCACAAATCCAAAACATAGTCCCATACCAGCTACTATGGAAAAAATTAACTCTATCCCAGCCAAAACCAGCCCAGGCCCTTAGTGTTTTCACCTCTGTTTGGGATTTCTGTCCCTCCTTGCTCTCCTTCTCCCTTGGCAGAGCTGATATACACACTTAATTGGTTCAGGGTTATGCTCAGTCTGAATAGAAAACTTCCTTGGAGACTAGAGTTCAGTCATTTTTACAGACAGCCGCTACGGGCTATTAGATACTGACTTTGACTGAGCTGTCCTCCCTGCTTCCTTCAGTGTGTCACAAACATCACTGGTCCCCAAAGCTTCCATATTCTCCTGGTTCCACCAGCAGTGATGTCTCCTGTGCTGCCTGCAAGTTGAGTGACTCCCAAGAGGATTTTTGTTTTTAACTCCCTTCCTCTTCCCCTTTCCTGACATAAAAAGTGTCTTGAGTGAAACAACCATGCTCATAACTGAAGATTTGTGATGGTGTTTCAGACACGAGAAGCAGTGAGCTGCTTTGGCATATTGTGTCTTGGGATGTTATAATTGGCCACTAGACCCTTCTCTGCTGCATGATCAAGTGAACAGGATAATGTCACAGCAGTCCCATGGTTTTGTTTTTGTTTTGTTTTTACCATGAAAGTGTGTGCTGGGCAAAGGCCTCGTGTGTGTCATGGCTGGAGTAGTTTATTGAGGGAAGTGATGGAAAGAGAAGGGGCAGGCATGTTTCTGTTTGCTTTTTGAATGAGTGATAAAATTCATGGTTCTCACTCTGATAAGATGTCAGAGGATTTGCAACTATCTTGTATTTCTCTAATTCCTAAACAAGAATGAGTGCGAGACGTAGGTGGACTTGAGGAAGTTCTGTACTGACAATGTTAAGACTTCTCCCTCTCTCTCTCTAAGTTTTAGAGCTGGATGCGAGTGTCATGACATGGAAGTTTACAGCTTGTTTAGATTTTCATACCTACTGACCTCTAAACCTTTTATGCTACTGTATCTGATTATCTGTGTCTGAATACAGGTTTCATCACCAAAAGGCATTGCAGAGTGAAGACTGAGCAGAAGGGAGGAAAACTCAGGCAGACCTTTTGAAAGACTCTAGAAAGGTTTTTGTTAATTAAGACTTTTCTTTCTTTTGGAGTGAACAAACAGAAAAAAGAAAAGCTTTATTTTAATGCAGTTTATAGGGCTGTAGGAGAAACCAGGCTGGTGTTTAAGCTGCCTTGCAACCCGAAGGCGAGTGAGAGCTGCAAGTAACCATGGACAAGCCATGAGTGGGGGAGTCATGTTTTCAGCACTGATTTCTTTGTCCTGACAATTGTGTGAAGCCGTTATGCGTGTGTACTCTGTGTGCGTGTAAGTCATTTTTAAGCCATTAGTACCACGGTGGAGGGAAGAGCAAGTGGACTTCAGATCATCTTTTCTTTAGCTGGTT
This sequence comes from Aptenodytes patagonicus, assembly GCF_965638725.1. NCBI lineage: Eukaryota > Metazoa > Chordata > Aves > Sphenisciformes > Spheniscidae > Aptenodytes > Aptenodytes patagonicus. The sequence goes on from NC_134954.1 coordinate 27,226,078, forward strand.
GGTTGGGTTTTTCCTCATATGGCTGCTGTCCCACAGTGGGGTTTGTTTCTGTTGTTCGTCAGCAAGTCTGGCACCAAAGTTTGGAAATGGCACAGACATCTAAGTGGGAAGGGCATTTCGCTGGCATTGAGTGTTGGACATGCTGACCTTTTAAACTGGTGATGACAGGCAGTGAGGTGGTGTGAGTAGACAGCAGCAGAGAGGTTTTCTTCTGAACCTTTGCTGAGAGCTCAGCTTCACCCATTCGACTCATCAGCAATAGCTTTTTGAAACCAGAGAAGAGCATATATAGGACACAGTTTACTTGCCCTTGAAGTAAAATTATGATTTCATGGACAGTGACAAATTCTCTGAAATAATAGCACTCTGGCTACTAAAGTGCTTGCTCACTCTGGCTGTGCAAGAACAAGTCTGCCGCTGTAGTCAGAGAGATTCTGAGAAGAAATACTGAGGGAAATCTGCAAAATCATTGTAATTTGGTGGAACAAAGTGGCATAAATGTGGGAGGTTTTTTTTCTGCTGAGCATCATATAAGCTTATGGTAACAGACAGTTCCTGCTTTCAGATGCCTGCAATCAAAGATGGGAGGAAAATAGGCACAGGAAGGTGAAATGATGCTGCTGTAGCTGTACAACAGGACAAGGATCTGGGAACCCTTGTGCTTTATGATCCAGCACTCTCTCAACTAGACAGGGCTGCATTTGCCTCTCTGTACCACTTCCTCTTCATTCAAAGCAAACCTTTTGGTCCCCCTTTCTCATAACAAAACTATTTTCTTAATCCTGATATATACCTGAAAGGAAGAAAAACACTTTACAAGAAAAGTTGGTAAAAATAGTACTAAATACTTTTGGTTTTGTAAAGTAAACATCTCAGTAATGAAGTAACTCTCTGAGCCATGCTCTGTTCTGCTCCTCAAGAAAAAGCTGCACTGAACGCAGGGTGGGATTCTAAAAAGTGCGGGATGTTGATCTAATTCTACGGTCACTGAAGTCAAAACTACTGATTTCAGTAACAGCAGGTTTATGTCCGTGCTTGCTTTGTTTGAGGAAAACAAAGAAAATTCCAGTCCCCCAAAACTGCCTGTTGGTTTCAAAGACCAAATGGAACAGCCAATGTATCAGAGTCATGATGGATCCATAGATTTTCTTCTCTGTTCTGAAAAATACTTTTTAGTGTTTAGTAAAACAAATATTCCAATATTGCACTTAAAAGCAATTCCATGAAAAAAAGGTATCACTTTTGTTGCCTGAAAAGCTAACATTTTTTGAGACATCCGATTACTATTTTTCAGTTTACTAAATATGGTAACTCCCAAAGTGGAATACTGAATGCTTTTTAAATGTGTATAGGGGAGAAAACTGTAATTTCATCAATGTCCAATATAAAATCAGCCCAGCTCACACAGTAACAGAAAATGAAAAATCTTTAGTGACAATTAAAAGGAATCAGTGTAGTTTCATTCCACACAAACCTTTTTATGAGTAATTTGAAAAAAAACCGTAGCATTTACCATATGGTTTTATTTCAATGAAATGTTAGCTTATTCTAGAAGCAGTGAAAGTCATCAAGGCTTTTGAAAAATGGTTTGGTTTTGGTTTTTTTTTTTTTTAGTGGAACTGGTTTTCATCTCCTTTTCAGATTGCACAAGGGTTGTTGGGATAAGGTCTCAGCAGGTCCCTTTGCCAGCTGGCCTTGCACTGATTTCTGCATCTGATGCTCTGTGAGGTCTTGCCTAGATCATTTGATATTCTGCTTTATTCATCCCTGCCCACAGAAGGGAGGCAATATTGCTGTACAAGTCTTTTGAGATTGAGGGGACACTCTGCATAAATGCCAAGCGATGATATCATTTGAGTCTGAGCTACGAAATTATTTGAGCTGTATTCCTCTGTCGCTCCGTGGCCAAGGCTTTGAACTAAAACCCTGCTTAAAAGCTGAAACAAGGAACTCTGCTGTCTTGCCACACCCAGCCAAGGCCCAGGTATGCAGAAAAGGTTGCCTTTTTATTTCTTTTCCATAGGAAATTCCTTGCAGTGGAGAACACTAACTGGGTTTTACTCCCTTATAGTGTAGTTGGCTGATTATCTGATCTGGGTGTGGGGACTTGTTAGTCCTCAGGCAGTGGGAATTAGGATTTTAAAAATGCAAAAAGAGGGAGTTTTAAATGGAGCATCATATTGTGTTATGCTGTAATTATTAAAGTCAGAACCTAAGATGGGAAAATGTTCACATTGTAGATGTCTAATTTTGTTGTCTCTTCCTCTTACCCATAGCTTTGTCTCCTTTTTGTTTCCTCACTGCTCCTGGTGCATCTGTGAACCTTGGAGAGCTTGCATGATTTCCTTGGCAATGCCACATACCTCTAATCTTAATTCCTATTACTGTCTGGCTCTGGGATCATATGTAGGTTTCTCTAATACACTGCAGAAGGTGGCCAGCAACAATCTTTCTTCTTTATACCTCTGCAGCTCTAATCCTGCAGAAGTCCTTGCTTGTAAAGATAAAGGTACATTTATCCTCCTTAATGAGGCAGCAGGTCTGGAACTGCAAATCGGTACTGAGTTATGTCAGCAGAACCATACAGTGACTAAAATGTTATTGCTGATAAAAAGCACGAGGTACTGAAGGAGCATCTGCACTTTACTTAGCTCTAGCCTGCCCTGAAGAGTTGCTCACGTTCATTTTTAAATTTTGTTAAGATTAAGAAAAAAAGCAAAGAAAATATTGGTTTTGCTAGCACAGAGTGACACAGAGTGTTATGTGGGCTGGTATTGAGGGGAGGAAGTCCTTCAAATTGGGAAGGAGAGGGTCATAATTTGCTTGGTTGGTTTTAAACCTCTGGTCCCAGAGAACATAGTCCCAGTTATGCAAAAAGGCAGATTAGGAAACAAGTGCTCTTCCCTGGGCAACGCACAGGGTCTGTCAGATGGAGCACTGATGTTGTATTGCTGCCCCTGCCATTCAGGCAGTGTAAGTCTCATCCTGATCCGTGGCTCTCATCTTGTGTTTATGGTTACATAAAGGAAGCTTCGTACTTTGGGTTCTGGATTATCTCTGGTTCAAAATTCAAACATTAATGATTAAGCCAAACATGCAGAGGTTATTTAGTTGGTTTTGAGTTCGGGTTTGGTGGTTGGTGTGTTGTTTGTTTTTTTTTTTTTAACTTTTTCTGATTAATCTCACGGAGTAAGAGGAGCTGTTCTTCCTTCCTCTGTAATCTTTTTTTCTTTTTCTTTTCCTCAGCACCTTTTGTCCTCATGAGCACCTGCCCTGATTTCTACCCATAGAGAGGCTTCCTGGAGAACAGTCAGACTTGAACATTTGAATACTAGGATATAGCTATCCTGGGTCAGATTAAAAGCCCATCTTAACACAGTGTCTCCAATGCTGGTCATAAAGAGATCTCTACAGATAACTAAAACAAGGCAAGGGTGTATGCTGCTTCCCCTGAGTAAACTCTCCTAGTCTCCAACTATTTCAGCTCAAGAGATTTCCTGAACTAGATGCAGTTTCTACTGTATTTAGTAATTCTCAATGGATTTTTCTTCTTTGAATTTGCCCAGTCTGCCATTAGTATGGCTATCCTTTAGCAGTGCTTTCTATAGGTGCCTATGTTTCTATATTGCCTACAGCATGAAGGATTTACTTACTGTTGTTTATTTTGAATTTGGCTCATAATCTCTTCATCAGCTCTGAGAATGAACAAGATGGATAATGGTTGATCCTCCTCTGTTCACTGAAGGTCTGGATGAACGTGATGGGAGTTGTTGACCATTTTTTAACACGGATGATTTCATTTGTTTGAGCTAACAAGTTACAAGGAAGTTTTGTATAAAAGCAATGGCAAGACTAAAGATAAAATCATAGTAAGATTTGGCAGGAATAAGGTGATGAAAATGAAAGACTATGGAAGAGAAGACATTGGGGATCATCTGGTTGTTGGAAATGTCCATCCCTGATTTAGGAAAAGAAAGCAGAAAGGTAGATTTGGCTGAAGTGAAAATGTGTATAGTTGAGGTAGATAAAACGCATCCTTTTTCTAGTTGACATTGGTTGCAATAGAAATGTAGGTTATTGTGAGTTACAACAGCTAGTGGAACTGACTGCTGTCTGTTCCCCTACAAATTCTTTGTTAAGAATTAAGATTTTTGCCATGCAATGGGATGAAAGAATAAGGTTATATTGTATTAAATAAATATCATTGTAACAGGAGCCTCAATAAGAAAAAAAAACAGTGCAAAATAAAGATATTTTGAAGATTACTCATTTTCCTGTATTTTTTCCTTTCCTCGTAATGCAATTTTTTCCCTGATTATTATCTGCTCTTGAAATTTGCTCCAGGCTTGGCACAGCTAAGAATTAATGGGCTCAATAGGAATCAAGTTCCTAAAACTGCTTAGCCAATGTCAGTGAGATCTGAAGGCAAAGTCAGGCCTTTGTGTGCCCAAGCCACCTGTGTTGAGTCTGTGCAGAAGCAGTCTCAGGTGGGCAGCTTCTGTGAGCCTTGCAGGTGGAGTTGTGTTCTGTCCATAGCACGCTAAGGATTTGGTTTTATTTCTCTGCTTTTTGTATTAACTCATCTGCATGCATCATGCTGCTACTAAACCAACACATAGCAAAAAGGCAGCACTTGAGTAGAATTAATTTGTTAAACTTTGCTCGCTCAAATAAGGATTGGGTCTGATTTGTTTGGGGTGCTCTTAGCTCCTATCATCAAGCTAACTGGAATTGCCTATCTTTGAACTAATTTATTCCCTCTTTTTTTTTCTTTTTTTCATGTTTCCTTGATGTCTTCTGACCTGAACCTGTTTCACCATTTGATGTGGTTTAGGTAAGTGTATATACTCTAAAGGAGTGTTGTTTTGTTGTGGGTTTTTTTTTTTTAATTCCCTTCCTCTCCCCTTTTGTACATCACACAGCATTTTCTGACTGTTTCTCCCATGGTTAGGAAGCAGGTTTTGCAATCTGTCACATTATTGTTCCATGGGCTGAGCTCCGATGCTACACCCTCTGGGTCCCTTCAGCTCCAGGTTTGGAAAGGAAGATGACCTTATAGGCTCTTTACAACGATGCCATCATTAGGCCTCCAGCCTTAGTGAGGGTAGCAGCTCCCTGCTGGAGCAAGGAGAGCATCTCTAGATAAAACACTCGGAGTAATATGGAAGTGATATCACACAGGGTTAGCACACTTACAGCTGACAAGAAAAGCTTTATGATGTTACCTAAATGATTGCTGTGTAAAAGCCACCTTCTCTTACCTAAATTCTACTCTTGTCATTTGTTTTCCCCCCCTTTTTTTTTTGTGCCTACAAATCAAAGGTGCAGGTTGCTTAGTATGGGACCTCCACATGTATTCAGAGTCTACACCACTTGCAAGCTAAGTAGGAGCTGGAGATTTTTTAAAATTCTCCAAAAACTTAAATCTTAAAAATAAATAGTGGTTCGTGAAGCCTTCCTTGAAGGGCTTCTTGAAAATCACACCCTTTTAGAAAATGTATTCATACACTTTTGAAGAGATAAATCCATATCACCATAAATGCAGACAGAAATCATTTTCCTATTGAATGGTAGGGCTACCATCTCATAATGACTCTAAAACATTATTATACATAGCCATTATTTTTTTTAATCCAAAATAAAGTGCTTTTTAGGTTTTAAACATACCTAGAGATAGAGAATATGCTGGCATCTATTGAGGATGTTAATATAGCCATGTGACTGAGACAAGTGAAGCACTTGCTATGGTTGGGGAACTGACTTAGGTACCTATAATCTACTGGTGATAGCAGCTTTAATTGTGATCAGTGTGCGACTTTTTTTAATGGAATATTTTCGTAAGAAAAAATACAGAATGTAGAGGTACTGACATACTAGGGCAGTGTTTTACTCTTACATGATGTAATAGAGTAGTTACTGACTTCACTGAATGACAGTGGATTTCCATTGGTAGAAATGAGGTATAATTTGAATTACAGAATAAGGATGCATGAACTGTCTTTCCTTCGTGAGTATTTATGTATGAGAAATATCACTTTACATGCAGTTATAGAAAGCCTGCATGCATAATTTGGGATCCCATATGCTTTACAAGAGAGAAAGTATAGAGGACAGCCTACTTGTTAGATTTCTTATGTAGGAAACAGATACCTTGTGGATTTAACATTGAGATCTTCTGTGCACAGCAAAGCTAGCTAGTTATCCTACTCACTTCTGTGAGGCTGCGAGGTGAGGAAAAAAAGAAGTGAAAAGGAAAATACTCCCAAGGGGGCCAGGTTCCCAACTGTAAACGTTGTCTTTATGGGCAAACCAGGACAGACCAGTTTAGAATTCACGTTCCAGAAATCCCAGCAATCCCAACCCATCAGCAGAGTGGCTGCTTACTGAAACAGATGGCGAGGCTGCCCCGGAGCCTGCGAGGCGCTTCACACGCCGGCTGACGTCTCCCTGCGCGCTGCATGTCTGTGTGCAGGCGTGGGCACAAGGCTGAGGCAGCCAGCGGGGAGGGGAGAGGAGGGGAGCTCAGGTCCAGAGGCAAATATGCACCCGCCCATGCCCTCTTACAAGGGGCAAATGGGATACTCGGCCTCTCCGTACAGGTTCAACTGGGAAACCAAACATGAGCTGGCTACTAGATGCCTGCAGAGAAGCAGGTGACTCTTTCAGCAGGTCTGTAAGCATTGCTATGGTTCTTTTCAGAGATAGCTGTTCCAACTAAAAAAGAGTTTTCTGCAGAAGGCGTAGCACTAACCACATCTGTCTCGCTGTGCTCAGAGAAACAGCAAAAGCAGAAGGGCTTTGTCTTCACCACAGAAAGTTTGCCAATTGGGCCCCAACACATCACACTGACGCATGGAAAAATGTATCGCTAACCAGGCACATTTACACAGTACTTCTGCAGGGACTGTACTTGCTTCAGCGAAGCTAAATGCTATGTCACACGCCATCATGTCATTTTCTACCCAAGCAGTAGCAGCAGATTCTGCTCGTTTGTCTCAGCTGTCCAACTCCCACAGTCCCATGTTCCCCAGCTACAGCCGAGGTGACATAGCTTGTTGAATTTCTGTCCCCACGTGTTCTTGTGGCATTAAACGAACAATATTTCATTACCTGGACTTTCTTGACAGCTCCAACTTATTACCCTCTGTTGTATGCTCTTTTAGAAAGCCTCTTTGGAGCCCATCTCTCAGAAGCTGCCTCGCAGGGAAGGATTTCGGATGACTGTGGGTTGGCTACTTGTGAGCATATGGTGAGAACAGGAGATTCAGCTTCTGTAATTTGAAACACCCTGTTCTGTGGCAGCCAGTTTAACTATCCGTGGTGTATCAACAGCTCTAGGAGTCATTGCCAGCGAGAAAGGAAAAAGATCTGTAGCTCCTATTAACAGGGTGGTTAGGAAGAGCAGAAGCTACTCTAGGTTATTAAAGAAAAGATATTTCCTTTTAAAAGAACTGAATCATCTTACTGTTGCCTGTCCTGTGTGTGGAGCAGTTCTGAGGAGCTGAGCGCCAGTCTGATGAGGGACCAGGGTAAAGAGGTCATCAGCCATACCGTCCAGTGTCAGAGCAGTTGTGCCTAAACCCATCCTGAGGTCTCATAACCCTGCTCAGGGGCTGCATGTGCAGAGACAATGAGAAGGAACATTTGTGCAGGAGGCCGCTCTGAAGGGGGCTATGCATCATTTATGCTGTGGTAGTGCTGAAAAGACTTGATTATTTTAGCTCCTGTGTTGTGCTAGGTTCAGAACAAACCATGTAATTAATGACTGCCTCAGCTTAAACTTGTCATCTCATTCAAGGATGAGACAAACAGGCAAGGGCTGGGATGAAGGAGGAGAGGTAACATGCAGACCATCCACAGACAACAGCAGCAACTGCTTTCAGCTCAATCATCGCAGCTTTAGCTGGTGGTGTGAGGGGCTGGTGTTGCATGTTCTATTACTTGGGAAACATGACCCGAGAATTAATGGTCTTAAATTTCAGCCAGGGAGCTTGTGTTGATGCTAGAAAAAATGGTGAGCTTAGGCAAACACTGGAATAGGTTTCTTGAGGGTGTGTGGGGGGAATTTGCCTAAAGTTTAAGGACTAGCTGGGCAAACATTTTATCAAAAAAGTTTTAGGTAGAGTTGAATCTGTCTTGGGAGCAGGATCTCTTCAGGGTCTTTAAGCACTCTTCATGCTCTCCTCCTATCCTCTTTCCTAAGTCTTTTTCCCCAACCACTTCTGCTTGTGCAAAAAGACAAAATGCAGTCCTGAGAGAGGAAACAGCCTCTCTCTATCTGATCTCTCCAGCTTTGAAGTGAAAGCAGAGTCTTCTGCCAGCTTGACCAGTTCTGGTGAGCTTTATCAGTTGTGACCTGAATCCATCTCTTTTTTTTTCTTTTTTTCTTTTTTTTTTTTTTTAATTTTGCAGGGTAGGGGGGAATGTCAAACGTTTGCTTGGCATAAAACACATTTCCAGAGGCTCCAAGACTCCAGATTACCTGACAGAATAGAAGCAGGATTGTTATTAGTGTGTTACCTCTTCTTTAAAACCCTCTCCTTGAATTTCCCCACTGTTGCCCAATTCCTTCTGTGGATTACCATGACACTTCATCAAATTGAAAGTGGAGCAAAGAAAACCAAGATTTCAGGACATATATTTCACTTCAAGCGCCACATACTTAGTGTGATATACATTTTCCTTTGCAATTAGGCAGTATGCTTATGTACTCTAATCTGCAGCAACTTTTGCTCTATTAATAACCTATTAGTAGCCTGCAGCATGTTCTCTATACATCACCACTTCACAAATTAGTGAACTTCCTCTCACAAGTTCATAGGAACTGAAAGAAATTATAGCAAAAAGGGTGAGAAAGATTGCTTTTTTAGAAAAAGTGAAATCTGACCTCAAGATCACAAACAATGACTCTTGAAAAATACAGATGCTGAATACAGCCCGTTTCAAGCCGTGGTACTTTCCATCCCCCTATGCAGTCATGCAAAGTGTGCATGCTCCAGTTTGGTTCACTTGCCTAGTGCCAGCAGCAGTCATGTAAATCACAGCCTCAGGTAGCATTGCTTGTCATTCCAGCTGCACTGCAAATCTCATGGCCCTTTGAGCCCATACCTTGCCCTGGCTTTTATAAATGGTGTGCAGAAAAGAGGCAGAGATTATGATACCTCTGCTGCTGATTGCACCGTCATTGTGCGTCATTAATCTCTGCCTGGCTTTGAGCCTTCCAAATGAGCACTCTGCTGTTGTTCTGCACCTGCCGCCACTGTAGCTGCATTGCTGCATCTGAAGGATCCAAGCCTGGCTTTGAGACCGCTGGGAGCAGCAAGAATGCGGGACTTCTGGCAATTGTGGCAAGAACAGGGTTCATAAATGTGTCTGTCCACTGGTGGACATTTAGCTGCCTGGTAATTGTCCAAAGTAATTGGTTTCCACAGAGTGACTTACCATGATGAGCTGTTGTGTTTTTCAGCCAGGGCAATCACCACTGATTTTTGTCCTATGAGAGAGACTCTTACACTGGCAATCTGAGACTTGCATGTTGAGGCTGGTGTCTGGTCTAGATACACAGGAAAATCTCTTTTACTTGAAGTTCTGTGGTTACGTCAGCTCTTCCTGAGCTGCTGACGGGCAGCAGTTTGGTCCTAGCAGCCAGTACCTATGGGCCAAGTGGCCCCTGGGACTCCATGGAGTGGGTTATTCCATAATTTGGGAGGTAGCCAGGGGCATCTTGTACACCTGACACCAATTCCATTAGCTGATGGCATTGCTTGCTGTCTGCCTATAGACTGTTCATTGGGCTCTCTGGCCATTGAGATTTTTGGCAATGACACTTCACAGCTTTGTGCAGAACACATTATCTGATCATTGAAGGAGTGCAGGCTTTCCCTCCAGTCTCCATTTTGAGAAAGTCACAAAGGCAAGTTAGTGTGGTTCCCAGAGCAGCCTTTCCTGCAGAACACTTTACGAGGTCTTGATGGCCTCGCTGACTCTCCCACAAGGCATGCCTGTGCTGGGAAGTGTGGAAAGAAGCTCACAGGATGGTCTTTCTGCGGTGGCTGAGCTAGGTATTCACGTGTGAAACAAGCAGGGCAGGGCTGGTGGAAATGCATACTCACAGCCCAGCAGAATTGACTAGGGGTACAAAGAGTTGATCAAAGGAAGGTAGTTTGTTGGAACAGATTCAAATGAAAATTTGGGCCAATATCGTTTTTAGTAGCTTTTTCTGCATTTCAGTATTTCTACTTTCTCTTCGTTCTCCTGTATATTTTACTTTTTATAGCTTTTTTCCTGGTTTTAGACAAACAACTCAATTATTTTGAAGAGTTGAAACAGCCTTTGTTCAGTTTCTGCTACTTTTAGCACCAGATTTGTCCTTCCTACACTCCCACATAATCTTTTTTTTCCTGTAGAGAGACTGCCTGAGTGTTTGAGCCAGGTCCAAATGCAAAATCAATAAAAGCTCATTGCCGTACATGTCATCGTATTAGAGCTCAGCAAGTGAGACTCTGGTGGGAAGGAGTTTTCTTCTAGCCCATTATCAGACAGCCACCAGGCTCCTTGGGTTTGGAGCCAGTACCCCACAGCACAAACGGAAAAGTGATGTTCTGGTGCTAAGCAGCAATGGAATTAACATTGCTTTATAATTTAGATGTTTTACCATCAAGTCACAATAATAATCTTCTTTCCTTCTGAAAATCAAACAGACCAGACTTCGGAAATCTTTTCTGTGGGGATTTTACTCATTGACTATGAGACACGATATCTAAACAAATCGTTCATTAATTATTATTATTAATGCACGTGTATGATGCCTCTTGACAGTTTTCAGTACTGAGTGCTTGGGTTTTGGTTTTTTTCCTCCTTTGGCCTTCCAGTTTCTTTCAGAAAAGTAATGTAAAAGAGACTTGCTTGTGTTTGGATTTTTTTTTTCCATTCCTTAATTCTGCATACTTTATTTTTGAGTCATCTATCTCTCCTAAGAGATTAATTTTGAAGGTTGTGAACTTACTTGGGAAATCCTCTTCTGTAGCCAACAGAGGCAGGATTTGTTATCTTCCCTGCAGTTCTTACTGGAAGGAGAAAATAAATGCATTTGGTGGGGAAACTGGTTCTGGGCAATGAGAACAGGAAGCTTAAAAAATTAAAACAGACATAGAAGGTACTGTAGCATCAAGCTGTATTTTAGATGAAATAGTTTCTGTCTTTTATTTCATTTCTAATTCCCCAAATGCAAATGGAGTTTTTACATATTCAAGGAGGCTTTTGCATTTGGAGCCTGAGTTTGATGTTTGGGGCGTTCCTCCCAAGAAATAGGCCAGAAACACCAGCTTCAAATGCATACGCTGCCCGAGGCGTTCCCCATGACCAGCATTTCAGATACCCACTGCCCCAGCTTGAGATCTATGGGGATAACATGTTGCCTAGAAAATGGTGCATAAAGAATGAATGTCGATTACACAACAGAAGTTGAATAAATAGGGTAGGGGGAGGTGGGGTTTTATGACACCATCTGGTTCTGTGATCTGGAGCCTCAATGTAAAATCGTGGCTCAAGCGCTATACTATAGGTTAACAAAAGCCTTTAAATAGGGTAACTAATGGGTCAAACATATCTTTGCTTGTAAGGTTAAGACCCACAAGTCATCGTTTGTAAGAAAGTGGGGGGTGGATTGGTCACTGGAGAGGAAAGACATTAAATTAAATGTGGTGAAGCAGCCACATGGGACCCCTTAATAGTTTCTGAGTATTATTTTTTTCTTAATGAAATGCAGCTTAATGCAGTCCCACCCTCCTGGCCTGACAAACATCGACTCTGGCCTTTTGAAGGTTGTCATGTCACTATTGCCTTTTAAATGATTCTGTGCACCCTCCACTCTCTGCTGCTTTCTTGTCACTTACAGCCCCTGGGTTTTGATGTAAACAAGGGAGTATGTCAGTGGGAAGCTGGAACTGTCAGGCCTTTCAGTTTTGCTTCTCACCTCGTTGCTTTCTTACAACAAAAAATAAGATATATTTAAAGTGGGGGTTGTACAGAGATCCAGTGGTGCATTAAAAACAAGCAGCAAAAGTGGGGAGAAAAACATCTGTGGAATATGAAATATGAATGGGTATCTGAGCCTCTGGAGGTCATGCTCGAATAGGCAGTGTTGTACGAGGTGGATCCAAGTGAGCCTCAGCCCTGGGTTCATCTGCTGGTCAGGTCTCAGAGAAATCATTGCTTTTTTGGGAGTAGTGAGAAGAAGTGGGTCAAATGCAGGCCACCTGGTTCATGTTAAGAGCCATTTTAGGAAGGCTGAAAGAACTTGAATCTTAAACATGTCTTTTTAGCAAGACCAAAGGCCACAAACCATCCTAATAATTTTTACGAGAGTGTGTTTAAACACAGCCAAAGCAACACTGCTACTGACCATTACTCATCAACAGCAGCACCTCATGGATGAAATGCTATGGTTTCTCCTCTAATAGCTCAGTCCTGGTTTCTATTAGTAGTGTATTTCTTTAATCTCCCCCAGAAGAGTTTGTCTCTTCACCTTCCCTAGCTTTCTTTGCAAGAACTGCCATTTTTCCTGTTCTGTCTTTGGTGGGGAAGGAGTGATCCTCCTTACCCTCCTCCTCTTCAGACCTAGAGATAAATTGGACCAGAGATTCCTGCACATAGCTTATCCCAGAACCTGGCCACCATTTGGGGAACACTTACATGTTAGTTTTAATGCTTCTGGGTCTCACAGCTGTTCAACTGACTGCAAAATATTTTCCTGCAAGTTGGCTCTTTCTGGAGGTAGCCTTCAGTGCCTGTTAACTGTGTACTTGGTGACTGTTCCTCCTGTTGCCTGGGCCAATTGCTAAAAGATCCAAATACGTACATCTCCTCATCTTTTCTTCCTTCACACCAATGAAGCACGTATGCTTCTGGAGTCTCACCACTATTTCTGGTCTCAAAGGCAGTGTTAGATGGAGCCATTGCTCCGCTTCGTGAGGCTGCACATAGCTAGCAGAGGAATTAGCGGGTTCTTTGGGCAAGAGCAGTTTGCTCTGTGTACCATATAGTGAGCACCCTGTTTAATAACTGAACGGGCAAGGAGTGGGGGAGAGGGTGTGTTATCACCATGGTTTGCCTCTTGTGACTGAGGCACAGAATTTAAATCGCTTGTCAAATGTCTGCAGCATTCAGGTGGTTGGGTTTTTTCCTTTCTCTATATTCAGTCTTTTCTTTCCCTAAATTATTATTGTTTTGAGGTGAAATGCTTTTAGTTCTGTCTGACAAGTTTTTAGGAATGAAAAGCTTTTGGCTTCCTCTTAGAAGTATTTGGGGAGAAAACTATCTAACAGTGTTACTGAGATAGGAGCTGAGCTCAGTAGGAACACGAGGGAAGCTAGTTGGAACTGAGAAGCGACAGGAAAGGAAAAGAAGAGTAGGGGTGACAACATAGTCCGAAAGATTTCTCATTATCACATAAGTATGTGTGGAAGAAGGTCAAAAAAATCTGTCACTTCAAACTAAACGTGTCTGGAAGTGGAATGTAACTGAAGTGTCCCACTACATCAGTATCCATAGTGCCCCTCATGCTATTGCTTTCCTGATTCACTTTGATGTTATATTAATTGTGCATATGCAAAATGAATGTATTTACCTAGGTGAGTCCCTTACTCATTATAAGTTAATGCTTACTAACACTGATAAGGATAGTCCGACAAAGTCTGACGAGTCCTCTAACAGTAAAAGTAGAGAGCACTTACAAACCTATGGAAATGGACTGTGAGACTTAAAACGACTCTCCTGCCCTGCTGTGTGGTTCAGCTATTGCCTAGCTTTAATTCTTGAGAAAACTGCTCAAAGTCTTCCCTTCCTTAAGGGCTGTGCTAATCAACATAATTTGCTGTTTGCAACAGGACTGGTAGTCTAATTGATGTGTCCATATAAAAGAAAACTCTGATAGTGGAACAGAATGTCATACCCTAGTTGGCATCTCAACAAAGAGGCATGAGACTGACTGGGCGTGAAATCAGAATTACCTTTATACCCTGTGATGGTGGTTCTCTTAGGGCATGGCCGCGCAATGGCAGGGCATGCTTGCAGTTGTGAACTTACTGCTTCTGGAGGCAGAAAAGCTGTCGAACCTGGCACAGTTTCAAAATAAAAATTGTCTGTGGAGACACAGCAAATGCTGTAGTCCAGCAGAATTCCTTTGAATACTCATCAGAAAGTTAAATGCCACTTGTTGAAAGGACTTGTCATCTACTGCGGTGAAAAAAATGTGTATCAGTAGCTGAGCAGTTGCACAGTCCAGAGTGCATATGTAGCAAATCAGTTTTCATATGTAGGAGAATCAACGCACTGAGTGCCTGTACCCAGGAACCCAACAAAGAGGAGGAGAATTTGTTCAGAGCTTTTTGTAAAGGTGGTTCCCAAGGGGCAGTTCCCTCTTGTGCAGCTGCTAATAAGGCTTTTGTCTCTTTTCCCATCTGCAAGAGTCCTTGGAACAGCTGCAGAATGTGGATTTCCATATCCCACCAGCAGACTCAGCTGTGTCCTGGGAAGGTCCGTCTCCATACTTCTCCTTAGGGAAAGTTGCTTCTTTGATTGCATGTGCTGTCCCACCAAGGGCTGGCTCTTGCTAGGGACAGTTAATAATGAATAGATGTCTCTAGAGAGGTCTTTAAAGCTTAGGACCCTCTGGTCGTTTTGGTAACATAAAGGTGAAAGGCCAGGGAATTCATCCATTTAAGCATCCTCCCTTGGGAAAGAGAATCTGTCATGTAATTAAATAACTGTCCACACAAGGTTTTCAGGGATAACAAGCAGCACTTAAAGCAGACACTTCCATAAAAATGATCAGTCTACCTGCTGCACTCGTACTATAACCTGCTTAAGGCAGGTAGAAGTCCTTGAGGTTATGGTGAGGGGATGATTTTGTGATTCTGGCCTCTTTTCTTTCTTGGTATAGGTGGAACTCATAGGCCCAAGTGTGGTCATAACTGGCTATGTGTGCAAACCCTATCTTGAACCTTTGAGCTTGTTTTAAAGCTAATCCATTTGTGCTTAATTTACAAACAGCTGGTTGATTTAAAGGGATTTTCATACTGGAGTAAACAAGAACAACATTTACACAACAAGTAAACTATCCTGCCATAAATTCTCTTTGCAATTGTTGTAGCTGTTTGTATTAGATCTTAACTTCCTCAGTGCAAAGCTAATCCTTCTTGATCCTATAGTGAAGTCATGATCCTGTGTTTGATGTCACCATCTGTTGCCACAGAAGCAACTGTGATGTTGCAAATTAAACTTTGTGACTTCATGGCAAGATAAAAGCACATCTTCAGCTGCTTGCAAAAGTAGTTAGGAATATTTCCATGAAGTATATGAAAAATATGCCAGTTTAGATTTTGTCTAAATACAGTTCTTGGGAAGTTTATGAACAGGGAGGGGTTGGAATAATGTACTGTATGAAAGGGGAAAAAAGAATCCCAAGGCTTGTATCAAATTTGAGCTTTAAAAAAAAAATCCACTGGCAAGTAATTCGTACTTGACATGAGCCCCACCTGTTAAAAGGTTAATATGGTTACAAACAGGATCAAAATAGAAACAGTTTAAAACTCAAGCACTGTAGATACCTCCTTTTCTGACTATAGAGAACAGTTCTCATGAACTCACCTGGCAGTGTGCAGCAGCTGTTGATAATGATAACTTAAGTCATTGTCACATAAATATCCAGTCAAGGATTATAAAATCTTGAACTAGAATATGATTTTTTTTTTTTTTTCCTGAAGCATTTAAATCGCTTGGGAAATTAAGCCTTGATCACACTTTTAGGTGTCTGACCCACTTTGAGAAAAATCTTCCCTTTCATAAATTAGAAGAATGTGTTTTGCCTAAATGGCAGGGGAAGGAAAGGCGTAAGTAAGTTCAGTGGTTGTGGAGGAGAGCAACAGTGATACAGATACATCTGCACAAGCGAGCAAAGGGCTGTGCACTCCTGGTAGCCCTTGCTCAATTCTGCCAACGGGAAGAGGCTGCAGAGAATGTGAGGTAAAATGCAGGAGGAGTTTTTGTTTTCCTTTTTACTGTACAGAAGAGAAGGAGATAGAAAGTGTAACATGTTTATTCTCTGCTAGCAGGGAGAAGAGCTGCCAAGTCCTAAATTAGGAACTTATTTATTTATTTTTAATTGGCCCTTTCTCTTTCCTGCCATCAATCACTTCCTTAAGATTTCCTAGCTACTTCCCTCTTAAAAATGGATATTGAGTTTCAGTATCTTCTAATTCTGTATCTTTGAGTGACAAAGACTAAGTCATCTTACTAGAGCAATCCGGAGTAAAATATCGATGTCAAAAATAACTTGACAGACTACTGATGATGCAATGCAATCTCATGGGGAAGGTGAAAGTTTCCCAGTGAAGTTCGAGTGCTCTGTACCTACATGCACCTGTTGGAGAAGCACAGGCTTGATTCTGCTCATCTGTCCTTAAACAGGTATACTGTACATGTCAAATACTCCATGTACTAATCTTCACCTGCTTACCCTTGTCTGTATTTGAGGATGGTGGCTCAAAATGGATGGTTTCCAGACATTGCTAAAGTTAAAAAGAAGAGGCAGTTTGTAGTGCTTACAGTGAGGACACAGAATCTAATATGTGGGGTTTGTTTGCCTTTCTGTTGAAGACTGAGCATCTTGGGGAAGAACAAGGTTGTATTGTCCATCCTGTTCGACTGCTGCAGGGTTGTTCCTGCTGATGTATTTGTGGTTAAATTATTTAGATCACTGAGTTCACTTCTCTGATAAGCACCTGGCTCTGATAAGTGAGTTAAAGGATTACTTGAATCATTTCTTTAAGGGAAGGCACTAATTCTGGATTCTCTTGCCATGTCTTTCCCCATCTCTGAATATCTCCAAGGGAAATAAAAGTAAAAAATAATATCCAGGGACCCCCAGCAGAATTAGGTTCACTTTAAACGTGACACATGCTCTATATCCCTGGGGCAGGCACTTAATTTTGTAGTGTTTCAGACTTTTATGACATGATGATTGATTTTGTAGAGGTGGAGTTGCCTTAGTCATTAGTTAAAAAGCCTGATAAAGCTGCACAAAGATATTAAGTTGTTATCAGTCATCAGTGTCTTTTTGTTCTCTCCCAACCTTTACCCCACATTTCAAAGGGAAGGAGAGAGACAGGCAGGAGGCTGTCTCACTTTCAGTCTGTCAGGGTTTTATTAGATCCTGGCTTTCTTGTCAGGCCCACTGCTGAAACCCAGGTTTGCACCAGATGATTAATGGGGAGCAGCATGCTCCGGCTGACAGGCTCATGCCAGGCTCACACGCTCCAGTCAGCAGCCTGAGCCGCGCAGCCCGGCCAGCCAGTCCTCCGCTTGAGCTAAAAACACTGCCTTGCCCACACTCCCTGCCCAGCCTGCCCTGCTCCCTTGCTGCAGCCACCTTTGCAGATGTGCAGTAGCCTACAGTTGAAAACTGTGAAAGAGTTTTGGGGTATTAGTTTCCTTTTCTCCCTTTTTCTGTTCCACTCCCTCTGGTAGGGTTTAATTTGTTCTTGGAAATATCTTCAGCATATGAATGGCAGCTCGAATTCTCCTGTGAATTTAGAAGCTGCCCAATGTGCACACAATTGATTCTTGCCTTGATTGCACGGGGTTCTCCCATTTTCTTTTAATTATGTATTTTCTCTGAATCAGAGGTATTTTTCCTGATTTCTAGTGCTCGATTTCCTTTGTCATTTCTACCATCAGTGTCCTAGGGGTTGGCTTTTTCATTCTGAATTTCCTTTTTATCATTGCCATTTGCACTTACAGACTATGGGAAATCCTCTCAGTACAAGCTTCTTGTTTGATTGTGGTTGGGAGTATTGTTCGGGTTATTGTAGGAAGAATAGAAGTATGTTTTGTGGATAGGATTTTCCAGCCAGAATAAGCATGTATCCTTATGACATGGCTAATGAAGAGATAGTGCAAGGTACAGGTGGATAATAAGTTATGGAAGGTGATCATCAGGTCACACAGTTGAGAACAGTAAAACTGTGCTTTATGTCTCCTACATGTATTTAAAAAAAATCCTGTTTTTTCAGTCAGCCAACCAAAGTTCCTAAGTGCTTCTCGAGCTTGTCCAGGTCCCTCTGGATGGCATCCCGTCCTTCAGGCGTGTCAACTGCACCACTCAGCTTGGTGTCATCTGCAAACTTGCTGAGGGTGCACTCGATCCCACTGTCTATGTCATTGATGAAGATATTGAACAGTACCGGTCCCAATACGGACCCCTGCGGGATGCCACTTGTTGCCAACCTCCATCTGGACATTGAGCCATTGACCACTACCCTCTGGATGCGACCATCTAACCAATTCCTCACCCACCGGACAGTCCACCCATCAAATCCATACCTCTCCAGTTTAGAGAGAAGGATGTTGTGGGGGACCGTGTCAAAGGCCTTACAGAGGTCCAGACAGATGACACCTGTAGCCCTTCTCGTGTGCACTGATGTAGTCACTCCATCATAGAAGGCCACTAGGTTAGTCAGGCAGGACTTGCCCTTGGTGAAATTTTACTTTTCGTGATGTAAGAGCATTTTTCTCGTTCTGAAAGTAAGACTCTTTCTGTATCCAAGTGCAACAGAACAGATCTATAAATGTGTTGAAAGGACCTGTCATACTTATGTTTTTCCTTCTAGAGGCCTTTCTCTACTGTAACTCCAGTGAAGGGTTCTTGAGTGGTACACAGATAACATACTAAAAGCCAATTTAAATCTGTTTTGACTAAGTTTTCTGTTTGTTGGTTTTTTAGGGGTTTTTTTAAGAATTATGTATCTTGCCAGACCAAAAATGTCTACCTAGCCCCCTGTATCCAACAGCAACTAGACTGAAAGCCTGGAAAATAGCACCAGAACAGGGCAAGAATATAATTATAATTATCTTAGTGGCGTTCCAACCTCAAAGACTTCCCTGAGTCAGAGGTGACATCTTCACATATTACTTCCGTTATTTTTTCCAATTGCTTTTTGAACTTGTAATTCTCTTAGCATTTACAGCATTCTGTGAAGATGAGTTTCAGTCTAACTAGATACTGTGTGAAGAACCACTTCCTCTGCTGCTTGTGAATTTGCCACCTGCAAGTTTCATTTGATGCCCCCAGTTCCTTTTCTAGAAGGTACAGTGGACAGCTACTCTCCCAGCATCTTCTCCGTGTCACTTGACATTCCATAGCCCTTGTCCCTGTGTCTACTTTGTCATCTCTGTTTCAGGCTGAAAGTATTTTCTAGTTCAGTTGCATCCTTTTTCAGATGGCAAGAAAACACAATCTTATTCTGTATATAAATCCATCATAGTTACTATTCCATGTTTGCTTTTTCTATTCGTAATTCCTGTCACTCTCTTTGCTTTTTTGACAGGGAGCACTGAGCTGGCATTTTTATTCAGCAGTCTCATTAACTCCCAAGGTTGGGTTCTGAAATGACCAATTTGTAGTCCATCACTGCATATGTAAAGTTAGGATTACATTCTCCTATGTGCATGATTTAACATTTTTCTACCTAAGTTTTATCTGCCCTTTTATTCCTCACACACTTAGTGAGGTCTTTCTGCAACTCATTGAAATTCTCTGTCTTTCCTGTCTTGATATACTGGTACCTGTGAACTTCGTGTTATTAGTCACCTATTTTCATATCATCTGAGAATATGTTGCCCGGGAGAGACCCCAGCACAGATCCTTGTGCAGTTTTCTGTGTGCCTTTGTGCTCTTAAGAAAAATGACTATTCTTATCTTTTGTTACCTGTGTTTAAAGCAGTTATCCTTCCTCCCACGCACCCACTGAAGCTTCTTTTTTGAGGCAGATTTTCTTCTGAATCTGCACTTTCCACTTTGAAAACACCGAGGTGCCCAATGACACAGGTGAGAGAGACTCTATGAATTCATAGAATGGTTTGGGTTGGAAGGGACCTTAAAGATCATCTAGTTCCAACCCCCATGCCATGGGCAGGGACACCTTCTACTAGACCAGGTTGCTCAAGGCCCCGTCCAACCTGGCCTTGCCCCCTCCCTGGAAGTGTTCATCCACAACTTCTCTGGGCAACCTGTTCCAGTACCTCACCACCCTCAGCGTAAAAAATTTCTTCCTAATATCTCATCTAAATCTACCCTCTTTCAGTTTCAGAATTAGTTGTAAGCTTTGGTTTCTAGATGCGCAGGCAGAGCAAGGATCAACTTTGTTGCTCAAATCCTATGCTAAAGAAGCTTTTCAAATAGGGAAGCCTTAGTTTATCAAGCATGAAAACAAGTTTGAAGAAGAGGTGAAAAATATATGTTTCTCTTACTGATGTTTTGCAGGTTGCCTATAGTTTATCTGCTGTTTATACATTACATAAATCTATTTGCCATATAAGTAGATTGGAGAATGCCAACCTCTTGTGTCAAAATATACTACTAAATTTAATTTAAACTCCCTAAGATGGATAATGTTCACTAAAGGTGCAGTAGAAAAGGAAATATTTCTAGCTAAAAGTGTCAAGATTTTCTCAAACTTCTCAAGGAGTTTATGATCCTCTTGCTTTCATCACCAGTATCCACATGCATACTGGCTAGTTGTGTAGAGCTGTTCAGAAGTAAGGCTGATCAGTGACTTATTGCTAAAAAATAATGCTAGTGTTCACTGTGGACTGAACTGTTTTCCAAGCCATTTTACTCTGTCCGATTTCAGCAAACATGACATTAATTCACAGAGTAATTTGGATAAACAGTTATTTAGAAACAGCTCATTTGAATTATTTTCTCTTTGGAATTGGTAGTGAGTGAGTGGTCTTACAAGTTAGGTGATGTTGCTCTGTTCTGATTGCATGATTTAAATTTCTAAAGGGAGGAAATGAACAACTGAGAATAATGAACATCAAGGTAATAACGGGGATTCTTGTTCTTGCACAAACAGCCTTTCAGCTCTGGAGAAAGCAGCCATTTCCCTAACATTTGTGGAAACAAAAAAATGGTTCAGTTGAACGTTCATGAATAATAATAAGGCATGAATATTATCTGTAACAGCTGTTTGGTGAGAACTAACATATAAAGCAGTGTTTTGAAGGGTTCACCTCTTTGTTCAAGAGCATGAAGTTTTTGAAAAAATACAACCATTAAAATCATAAAACTCTGGTGTCCAACAACAAAGACAAAAACTCGGACAATGTTTGAGGGGTTTGATATTTACTTAACTTAAGCACTCTCTCCAATAACCCATGGGAGCATGCACGCCTGCGCACATGCACGGCTGATTTCAGTAGCATATAGACCTCTGCACAGACTCCTTTCCGTGAAGTTCTTAAAGCAAGGAGGAAGCTTTGTAAAATATTTGCAATTTCTAGCTGGTGGGATAATTCTTAGAGAACAACTGCAGCTGTTTGCACAACAGACCAAAGGCTGCGTGTGTGCGAGGGAGAGCAGTAACTGACTCGGGTCATAGCACTGGTAAAGCCTAAGGGTCAAGAAATGTTTAAGCGGTCCTGCATGGGATTTAAGGAATGATACAAATCTGTGAATCATCAATGGGATTTTCATTATTGGGTTTGGGTTTAGTTTCTCACTGTAGCAAGTGAGCACCATTTCAAAGGAGTCACAAGCATAAGAAAGGCTGAACAAATGGGACTTAGAGGTCCTCCACTTAAGAGGACCTTGAATATTGAAAGATGTGGGTGAGTAATCAGTTTGATTACATGTCCATTTCAATGACCAGCTGTTTCCTGGACAGGCCGAAGTGAGAGCCCAGAGGATGCTGCAGTGCAACCACTCAACAGCCTCCTCTTTATCAGAGGACGTGGCAGAACATGCAGGCACCTGGGTGTAGTGTTCTATCTGGGACGGAGCGATTCCTGAGGTCACACAGCAAACCTGCTTTCTGGTAGCTATCAAGTGCATAGATCAGGCTGGTATTGTAAAGTTGAGAGAAGCTGAGAACTTGCAAATTGCGTATTTTCTGTTTGACTAGGCAAAAGAGTTTGCCTCTTACAACTGCCACCTTATTTTCAGTAAGACTGTAGTCATGTGTGTAGGGTAACTTCTCTTGCTGGAAGACTTATTCAAAAGATTGGTCAAAAGCAAATAACTTGGGAGTACAAAGGGAGGCTGATTTCTCCCCTCCACCCCCCCATTCATTACATGGTGCAGTTCAAGCTTGTTACCTCCCCATGTAATCTGCTCATTTTCCCTTGTCAGGAGGCGCTCGCAGCGCTGTATTTACAGCAAGGGGATGGGGATTAGGCTGGCAGCTCTCCAGTGATGCTGAAAACGGCCTCAGTGAGCCCGGTTTCAGCTGAGGTTGTCAGCGCTGATTGATTTTCATGGTTGACAGCATTTGAAATGCTTTCAGATTGTGATTTCTCACTGGGCCTGATGTGGGGGAGGTATTTTTATTATCATTATTAATAGTAGAAATAGTATTATCTGGATACTTAATGCAGATAGAGATTATGGGCACAGACTGGCATGAGCAGTTGGTGTCAAGCTCCATGTTGGCAAGGAATAATCTCATCAAGACTTGCATTGCAAAATGTGGCTAGTTCATGGTCTTTCCAGGGTAAATGAAAATTCACCATAAATTTTCATAGATTTTACCATTTTTGTCACTGTTGCTTAATAGTAAGAATACTGGAATTTGGGTTCTCCTATGGGACAATCCACTGGTTTTTGTAACTTTTAAAATTGTATGTTCTTAGTTTGATGGAATAAAATTCGCATCAGTTTCAAAGGTGAGTGTTTTAGTGAGGTTTTTGTAGAGCTGTTTTTGAGCTACTTCTGCTGAATAAAGGATCTGCAGGCTAATGAATTCCAGGGTGACTGTCCTTGGAATGTATACCATGTGCTTGCTTGTTTTCTGCCCATGAGCATGAATCTTTGTGTTTGTCCCTACTTTATTGACTTATTTGGGAAGAACTGCTACTCCAGGTAGGGATGATGTTTTTGCCGTCATCATTCATGCTTGAGCGTGGGATGGCACAAGATTTCTAAAACTAGTTTGGCTGCTTTTGATACCATCTCTCCTTAACATTTGGTTAATTGCTGCATGGAAAAGTAGTGTCCTGAGCCTTAGGTTTAGTGTGCTGCCTAGAGATAAATATGGGAAAGGAATTCCTTTTGAGTCTTTTTGTGAGTTACCAAGCAATGTACCTTGCCCTGCTCACTGTATTACCTGGTGTGGCAGGAGAGAGTGTTCCAGCTGAACGCGTTTGCATGGCTGGATGCAAGCCATGCTTTTCCTTACCTCATCCTCAGCACCTCAACTTCTTTTAAGTGTCTGGCCAACAGCTGGCTGTGAGGAAGCTGCCAGCTTCCATCTCCTGCAAATGTGATCTGTGGGCACCAAGTGGTCTCACTTCATGGAGCAACGTGATGGCTTGTACCTGTGTGGAGCTGATCGTGTGCTGTCCTGGGGAAGTGCTGCACAGGGCAGCTGAGCTTGAGCTCCAAAAATATGTTATTGGAACTATGTAGAGCTTGTCTTGCAGTTCTATCAAACATGACAACCCCAAGCTGTATGTAACATTAAAGCTAGAAGTATTTGAGTGATGTCTGTAGCTTGGTGGCGTTTGCTTACCCACAGCCCCTCCAGGTGCCACAAAGGGCAAAGCACAGCCTGATCTGTTGCTTTGCATCTTGCTCGTCACCAATCGTATCTTCAGACATACAGATGCAGGTTTTCTATTTGCCTGGTTTTCGCTCAGTCTTCAGAGCAAGCAGGTATTTTTTACTCTCATGTCACTTTGGGATGTCACTTCATATGACACATGTCTGTCCAGCTCCTTTTTCAGTTACTTGCTCATACACTGCACTCTGAGCAGTCCCAACTCAAGAGCATAGCCAGATGAGCATTTTATAGACTGCAGAAAAGAAGCAACAACTATCTGCTGGATCCTCTAAACCTGCACCTTGACCCAGGTTTTTCCCATGCCTTGTTAAAAGAACTACTTATCCCAGTTTAATTTCTGTGTAAGTAATGTAACTTCCAAAAATATGAAAAATAAAAGGAAAAACCCATTGAGGGCAGCCCAAGAATAGCATTAAAGTTTATTTTTAGCATATGGTACATCTGTCAGTTTTGTGCTATGAAGACACCATATCCTAATGCTTTGAAATTAGCTTTGTTACTGTTAAGCATCACAATGAAAAGCACACACACAAAAAAAACCCAAACCCAAAGGATGTCTGTTAATAGCATTGTTCTGAAAAACAGTCTGATCTTTGTGGGAAATACATCACTTGCGGAAATAGGAAGTCACAGTGGCTAATGAGAGGAAGTTTCAGAGTTGGATCAGTCTGCTCATCTTTGTTTGAAGGGATCCCCCCTTAGCCAGAGAAAAAGGTCTTTTTAAGTTCAAGGCTGAAGTACGCTACTGTTCATGCAATTTATTTTTTTTCCTACAGTATAAACATTAAGGAAAAATAATTCCTTATGAACATTTTAGTTTAGGGCTACAGTCTTGAGGATTTACACGTAATGTGTGCCCTATATCACGCCCTGAGGCACACTGGTGATAAATCTATGACCTTACTTCACTTCAGTAGATGTTTCCTGTAGTGCCTGTGGACCAAGAATCCCTTCTGTAAGTCATTGTATAAATATGTACCAAATACCAGCTGCCCCTTCCTCCAAGCTTTTATTAGCCTCTAGGTACTGAACTCAGCAGCAAGATCCTACCCATAGCTCTCAGAAGTGGTGGTGTTGGCTGAAAAATCCTTTACAGGGCAAGGCAGGTAGATACCTTGGCAGCTACTGAGTCCTTTTAAAATAAGGAGGAGATGAGCTGTGGCTTGGAATTTCTTGTTTTTTTCATGCTGTCATGAAGCATATTTAATAATCCTTTGGCTACATTTATGCAGTCAGTGCTGCTGTTGACATCACAGTGCATTTACAGGAGGCTTCTTTCTTAATTGTAGAGAATCACATTTTGGCTGCAGGTAGTTTCTTAATTTATAGACCTATAAATCTGAGACATATAAATGTCGAGTGAAATATTACATCTCCCTGCAAGTGATGGTTTTCTGTGGCAATCCAATGGTAGAGCCTGTCAGGGGCCAGTAATAGCTGCTACCTCAAGACTATGTATTTCTTAAAAAAAGAAAAGTAGTTGTCTATAGCGTGACATATGGTTAGGATCTGGCCAATTCTTCCAAATATCTGTGATAACCTTTAGGCAGTTTAAACATACAGATTCTCATCTCGCATAGATTCTGGACTGCTTTCCTCATTTAAGAAGGAGAAGCAGAGCTGAGCATTATAACCCTACTGGGCGCATAAATGAGGTGGGTAGATTGCCAGATTGAAAACATGCGCTGTTTGCTTTCTTTGAGAGCCACAGATGATTGCTTACAGCTAGGAAGGTTGTCGTCTTTTAAAGGATATGTCAAGAGACTCTCATTACTTGTTCCTTTTTGGACTTCACTAGCTCCCTGTGGGGGAAGTCTGTTGCAGGCTTTAGTCTTGAACTCTTGCACTTGTGCAGTCAGTCCCAGCTCTGTCAAACAAGGTGGGCCAGGTTCTGCTCTTTCACACCGAGAGACTTCCCGGTATCGGATATAACACTTGGTAAAAATATTGTTTTGACAAATTATGGTCACATCTGAGGTATTGTGAATGCAGTCTACATTTACTAACCTGTGATTGTCTGTGGTAGTTCATTTCACCAGAAAGTTCAGAGATGACTGTCCTGGTTCCTAACACTTCTCTGATCTAGATTGTCCTTCTTTGTAGAAGTGGTACTACTTAATCAGTCAGATGCCTCCTCTATCCTTTTATACTGAGACAGTAAATTGATTATTATTCTTTGTGTCTTTTATTAATTCAAATAAATGCTTCTTTTAAAAAGTCTTTTTAGTACCTATTTTTTCTAATAACTCCACACATGGAATTTATCCCTCTTACCCTGCCTGTGCAATGGAGAAGAGACAGGGTTTGGGTGTGGTAAACTCTTCATCTTGGTTGTCACTGTGACGTTTCATGTAATTTTCCCTAAACTGTAAGATTGTACATGAAAAAGGCATAGCGTGCTCTGCTTTGTTGCTATAGACCCTGTTCAACTCTGGAATGGATTACGTAATCATACACTGTATTACTGGCTGCATTTGTTTATATATGTTTCAGATCTTCAATAAAAATAGTTTTGCCTTTCTCATTGAACTTTTCTAGGTGATTTTTGGTTTGTAGATGATAAGATCCCATCAGACAGTAATAATCATGTAGAGGACATGCCACTGACTTACCCAGTATAGCATTTTCAATTTCATTGCTATCATTTTTAGTTGTCTTCATTCTGTCTCTGCAAACTGAGCAGAGCGCTGCCCATCACGATGTCCAGATCGTGTTTCTGGAAGGCTAATCCATCACAGCGTAAGCCAGGAGTCACAGATCCTTGCAGGCATTTCGATGCTTGTCGGCTAGTAATATGTTTTCAAGAGGTCAGGTTTTGCTGAGTTTTGTTTGGTTAGCTAGCTCTTTTCCTGAAGCTCCCCATTTTTTTTTTTTTCACTTGGGAGGCTTTCTAAGTCAGTTGGTCATAAGTAAAGGTATGCTACCGTATTCCCCCTCACTTCCAGATCTTCAAATGCCAGGCAGAACACTATTGAACCCGGTGGAAATTTTGTCACTTAGCTAGAAGAATACAGGGGTTGAGCCCAGTATCCCTTCTGTGCTGTGGGAAGCTCATTTAGGAGTTTTTCTCTGTTTATGCCTCCCATTGCTTAGTTTGTGACAGGATCTTCTCATTCTTAGTTCTGTGTTATTTTAATGGCCTCTTAACGGGGACTTCATGAAACTTTCATGGGAAATGTAGATAAATTATATCCTCTTGTGCTTATTTATCTGCCATACAGTTAATAATGTTAGAAGTAAAATATTGTGCTATTAAGCCCAAAGAATATGTATGAATTGCAGCTATAAAATAGAAGCAGATTATGATGTACACATTTATATTGGCTTACTATCTAAAAACTGTCACACAGGTGGTTTGTAAGACTTTACCACAGAGATACTCTGTACTCACCGATTGTAAGTGTCACAGGAACAGAGAGCAGGAAACCAAAGAGAGGATTTTATCTTTAGAGTCTACTTAAAACTCCATCATGAATGTAAAAGTGTCAAGGTCAGTTGAACCAACATGAAGAATAGTGCTTAAAATACAGGGCTTAAAATGAACACCAAATGTAATTCAGTCTGTCTACTTTGTCTTTATGTGGGTGGCTAATAAAGCATGTGTATGCATTTCTTCACATAGGATAAAGTTGGGTTTCTGATTCCTCCAAAGAATAGTTTTGGCAGCAATTATGTCTATCAAGAACCATTTATTTTTCCCTGCTTGCTCAAGGGATATACTTAAAGGGGAATGGAGAGAATTAAGCTCTTGTGATCTCCACTGTCAGAGCAATTCATGTTACAGTGGCAATGCCAAATCTTATGTGGGAGTGCTTCTCTTCCATGTTTGTATCTAATCCAGAGTACACGTAAGTGGGGTTCCAGTGCTCGCTGTGAGTCAGCGTGTCCTGAACTACCATGATTGACTGCAGGTCTGTGCAGCAGATTTTGTGTTTTAGCGGGTTTTGTTCTAGACCTGCTATCTACTTGCCTTCTGTAGGTGTTTATCTCGTAATATCTTTTATTATTTTAATTAGCTCTACCTTCTGCAAAGAATCCTCTCTCACAAATTAGTCACACTTTACTGGTTGTTTGACTCTGTACTGGTTGTACAGAGCAGGATGTGATAATGGAGCTCAAAAGTTCTTTCAGGTAAGGAGTATCTACCCTGTAGTGGTACTATCTTATTTAACAATTAAAAGAATATTGCACCTGCATGGTGAGGGATGTTATAGAAGAATTTCTTTGTGCAGGTTACCATATCTCCGCAGGCTTTGGCTTCAGTTAGTCACCTTACATAAAGGATATATTTTTTTTGTTTGGCTTGGCTTGAGGAAGCTGGAAGACAATGCTGCTCTGTTTTTGAGGGAAAGAACATGTAGAGGTGAATGTGGTGCACATACCGCCAAGCGCTTTGGTCCTAATGAGCAGCACAACCACAAACAGTCAACAGCCAGAGTTTTTGTAGAGTAACTCTTGCCAGAGAAATCCTATTGTTTCATTTGCTAATTTACAGAATTAGTGGCTGAGAGGAATGCAGTTTTAAGGCGAACGTGAGATATGCAACGAGGAGAGTGATTTATAGAGCTAGAACAGGAAATCAAGGAAGAGGAAAGCTTGAGAGGATATCGTGGGGAAGGAAGGGAAACAGCCTGACAATGAAATCGATTAATTTTTGAATAGTTCTGCCGATGGATGCGTAAAGCTCAACTGGTACAAATAATACGTATTATTCTGTAGGGAACAGATTTGTAATGGGAGAGACACAGTCTAAACTGATTTAGCCTGTTTAATGTGTGTCCTGGTTTCAGCAGGGATAGAGTTAATTTCCTTCCTTGTAGCTGGTACAGTGCTGTGTTTTGGATTTAGGGCGAGAACAATGTTGATAACACACCAATGTTTTAGTTGTTGCTAGGTAGTGTTTACACTGGTCAAGGACTTTTCGGCTTCCCATGCTCTACCGACTGAGAAGGCTGGAGGTGCACGAGAAGCTGGGAGGGGGCACAGCCAGGACAGCTGACCGAAACTGGCCAGAGGGACATTCCATACCATGTGACGTCATGCTCAGTATATAAAGCTGGGGGAAGAAGAAGGAAGGGGGGGACGTTTGGAGTGATGGCGTTTGTCTTCCCAAGTAACCGTTACGCGTGATGGAGCCCTGCTTTCCTGGAGATGGCTGAACACCTGCCTGCCCATGGGAAGTAGTGAATGAATTCCTTATTTTGCTTTGCTTGCATGTGTGGCTTTTGCTTTCCCTATTAAACTGCCTTTATCTCAACCCATGAGTTTTCTCACTTTTACCCTTCCGATTCTCTCCCCCATCCCACCGGGGGGGAGTGAGCGAGCGGCTGCGTGGTGCTTAGTTGCCGGCTGAGGTTAAACCACGACAATGTGTAACTGTTGTTTTGCGTAGTCGGGTTTTTTTCCAAAAATTTTTGCTGACTAACAGTGTTAACTTGTGAAAGCCCAGTTACTGACCAACAAACAGGAGCTGTTTTCCTTTTTGTTGATCACAGCCTGTTTCATCTGTCCTGCCAAAAGAAGCACCCACTTAACTTGATGGGGTGACAATTTTCATACATTACATTCTGCATTACTCTGTTTATCTAATGTGCAGAGTAAAATGAAAGACTCAGGATGGTTACACAGAGTGGTAAGCACATTTTTAATCCAAGATGATGCTCTGGTCATGGCCAGAGTCTTGAAGAAAACTTAGAAGGAATCAGTCTTGAAGGAATCAGTCTTGAAGAAATTTTAGAAGGAATTGCTACAAAACTTACAGAAAGAACAAAAATCAGCATCTGCCTGGCCTAGCTTTGAACTTAGCAAGTCCAAACCTTACATTGTCAACGAACTTCAGCCAGGTGCATTGGTAACATGCCTCAGGGTACTCTCTGTTACAACATGAGAATATGGCTGCAAGGGCTACACTGAAAAGTGAGTCCGTATTTCTTTCATCCCATGGCATGCCCTTTGAGAGGTGTATTTGCATTATTGGTTAGACAATACGGATTTTTTTCTCTAGTAGCCTGTAGTATTTAACTAGCTGAACACCTAACCCTTAAGATAACTGCTGATGTTATATGTTAAAAGTCTGGGTGAAACTTTCTAATACGGCTTCATCTTTTGAAAGTGCAGATCTTCAGTTTCTACGTAGATAGGTATGCTAAAACACACTGTTTCACTGCCATGCTGCTTTGTTGGTTTTTTGCTGTTTGTTTTCCGTTAGTAATAGAAACTGTTCAAAAACATGAGCTTTGTTATGTTAGCTTTTGTTACTTATTTTCCTCAGGATAATGTATTGCATCTGATGTCACCTATAACAGTAAGTTAATAATCAAATGCATGTTTGAGTTCCATATCTAAACCACGTCTATATCAAACACAAGAGATGAATGAACTTCACATAAATTGTCATACTTGTCTTAGGGCAAATGTCCTTTTTTTATATGTGAGGGGGAGGACGAAGAACAAGATCAGAAGCAGAGCATATTAAAGCAACACTTAGATTTAGTTAGAAAAACAAAATCTCATCTTTCAGAAAAGTCCAAGAACTTTTGGGTACTGACTTGTTTTGAAAACCTAATCCAGAGGGGTTTTCTTTTGTTGTTGGGGTTTTTTTTTAAAGTCATATAATCACCCATTTTCTATATTCTAAGCAGTTAAATAGTACCTCTTTTCTGAGAATTAAATGAACTTGTGCTGTGTTTGCCAGGAGCTCAGAGCATGCACTCAGTCAATTACTGCTCTTCACTTGAGGCACAATAGTCAAGCTGCAGACTTGGTTACTCGGCTTTTAAGCTAATGTTGCAGTGAATTTTTTTTACAACTGAGGAGTACACAGATGACGTGTTAGATTAGTCTGCATTCATTCAAATGCCTTTTTTTCCTTTTTCCTTTTTTCTTTTTAAGCAACTGGAAGACAATATATTGAAATAGCAGCAGTCTTGCAGTGATGAAAGTCTAAGGGTATATGAGTTTCAAAGACAGATGATCTCTTTTGTTACCCTAACTGATACGCCTGGGAAAGCAGGACAAGCTTTTGATGAGAGTTATTTAATCGACTGAAATATCAAAGCACATTCTCTTATCTGTACAATGTGGAGATCGTATTTTCTAAGATTTTCATGATGATTCAGTAGTTCTTTAAATACTCCTGTTAAAGTGTGTTTAAATCAGCCAGTGGGAATGAAGAATTACAGTTTTTGCCACAAGAAGAAGGTGAGTGTTAAGAACAGACTCGTTATGTGTGCTTGGGAGATGTCTGAAATGTTTCTTCAGTACATGTTTTTGGAGTATTACTAGAGAAACTAATTGAAATTCAGCAGTCCTTCGTATGCTGGGGTACTGCAGGGATGTGCTCATTTCAAGTTGATGAATGGACTCAATGAGAACAACGTTAATGGTGGTATCGTGTACAGGGGAAAGAAATTGCTCGCTCCAGGAAGAGCTCTCCTGCCTGCCCTCGGATGTTTGGCCTTTCTTTTAATGGCAAGCTGTATGAGTCAGCTGCCAAATGCATTTCCCCAGTGTGGCAACAGGATGTATAGTGTATTCCCATCTAGGGAATTCACTCGGGCTGTATTTCTGTATTATTACAAGGGCTCCCCGCGGTTAGATCTATGGCAGAAAAGAGGCAGTGTCTCTCGGGCAGGAATGTTTAGCATTTGATAAAATGATGGCATGATTAGCAGCCATTTGTAATGTGCCTTTTCTTCTTTTCAAATTTAGTTTCTCTTAGGAACAACACTGAACGTTTGAGAACTCTGAAGTATATATATATATAAATACATAGTATTTAAGCAGTCCTATATTTCACTGCATACATTCATTTTTCTTTTGGTTTCTATGTTTGGATGGCATATAAATACTGGATCCCAGAAGGTCCTGTTTAAGCTAGGAAATTGAGTTGACTTACTATCACTGAGATGAGAATTACGATAGGAAGAATGTTATTAGCTCTGAGTAGGATAGTCTAACCTCGCTGAAATCCTAAAGCTCCTCATTCTTCACACCAATATTTTAAAGGAACATCAACCACTTGGAACCAGTCTGTCTCAAGTCTCTTGTAGAGCTTCTTTTTGTTAGTGTTTATGGCTTTGTACTTGTTTTCCCATATTAAAACCCTTTTTCCCCAGTGCATAAACTATCTGTACAAACAGCAAAACTGACAGACTATAAAAAACAGAAGCTGTTCAATGCACAATACCCAGAATTAACAGGTGTGTAATGAGCCAATCTCCATGTAAGCTCCTTTTACAGTCTCTAACTGGTGCTGCAGTGGGGCTTCACTGGGGTGTTGGTCCTCTGCTCAGTCTCTGTGCATTTTTACTTTAAAAGAAATTCAGCGAGTAGGGGAAGAATACATGAGTTTTGTCCCTGATCTTTCATTTATAATAATCCAGGGGAGTTACTGTAACTTTTTTAATAAATAAAAAGACCATGATACTATCCAAATTAATGTGTGGTTTCATCTACATGCTGTTTTCACCATGTGGTTGCATTTGTCCTTTCCCATCACTGTTATTTTATATCCTACTACTACCAAAAAATGTAGGATTCCTGTCCATCCCTGCTTGCTTGCATATGGTAGAGGTAGAATGGAGGGAGAAAGACTTCTTGCCAGTCTGAGCCCATGAAACCAGCCTTTTTGAAAAACAGATGTTGGTGGGAACTGCTGACCTATTCCCAGTCTGTAGTAATAGTGATGGTAGAAGGTAAGGTCCGTCTCACTCCTATCAAACAAAACCAAAAATGCTCTAGTGAACTCTTTCCTTCAATCTCGCTCGCACAAAAGTCACTTTGGCCTGGTGAAGTGGATTTTTGCCAAAGGATCTTTCTCAAGACCTTTCTCTCATACTTCTGGCAGTTGAGGCCTTGGAGGGGATTTTATTTAAAGCATTTGACTTTGAGACTGGGCTATAAGTCACAAGATCTCTTCTAGCATCTCTGTGCACATCAGGCAGCTCTGAAACAGGGACTCTTAGGGGATGTCAGGCAAAATATCTGTAAATCTCATCTAGGCAAAGTTGCATTTTCTAAATCAAACCAGCATATGTCAAAAGGATTGCATCAAATAAAAGTCCTTGAGTTAGGAAGCCTGAGCCAGACTTACCATAAGCTGATGTAGCGTGATTTCCTGGGCAGAATCCATCTTCTTCAGCCTGGTGTCACAGTGCTTCCTCTTCTCCTTCCTCGGTTCCCTTAAACCTTGCACAAGGAGGCTTTTATTGTCTCCCTCAAAGTAGGCTCTTTCAGTTACATTGCCTCATTTGATTCTTAGTGTGCTGGTCAGGAAGCTTACTGCAAATACCATTCATTTCTTATTCTTCCAACTTGGAAAACAAGTTTCAGAAAGCTGGGAAGAATGAGGCACATAAAGGGATCATTAAAAACAGGCAAATCAAATATTCTCTGTATCTGCTGTCAGCGCTAATCATGCTTAAAGACTGTTCTAATATTGTCACAGCAGGCAGAACGTATATATTCCGGTTTCTATCATACAGGTGGTAGGAAAATAGTTAGAGTAGTTCAGTGCTTGGTGAGAGAACCTGAAACGACTCTTTGCAGTCACCCTTGTGATCCAGTACAGCATCGTTCTGTCCATACAGTGTCTGGTTCAGACCACTTAGCTGAGGTCCATCCCAGCTAACTGGAGATCTCTATCTTGTGTGTTCTTGTTAAGAGGTATTCACTACTTAGATTGGGAGGCGTCATTCTGTTTCTGTTTACTGTATTCACAGAATGTGGTTCAGATTTTAGGCATCAAGCAAGTTTCCAAGTTAGGCATCTCAGGTAAATGTCTAAAAGTTGGGTGGGACAATTCTGGGCTCTTTTCTCTGTCCGCACAAGAAATGCTCTTTTATATTTTCTTTTTGTTTGCTCATACAGGGACATAATTACATACTTTGCTTTCTTTTCAGTAAAAAAATAAAAGTAGAAATAAGAAAGCATTAGAAGGGCATAGTTCTGATGTAAGCAGTACTTTTAGATTGCAAAACTGTCCCAGATTCCTTTCAATTTCCAAAAAGCAGACTTAAGAATCCACAAAAGAACAATTCCCCCATCTGCCTTCCCCCTCCCCTTCTCTTTGGTTATTCTTTTTTCAATGGCTCAGTACTTTCCTTGAATAAGAGTAATGATTTTGATGTCAGCAACAATTATGTTATATTTCCCTTTTAAATACTATGCATGACCCTATCTTTCATGTTCACAGTTTCCATGAAAGAGAATACGGAGTTGGAAGCAGTTTGGGTTATAGAGTGGAGAGGGAGATTTTCCCTTGGGCAGCTTCTATGCTTTTTCTAAATTAAATTTAATCTTATCGATTTAATTAAGGACAGTTTCTCTTAAACCTGATCTGATCCAGCTGCTTAATGGAAAGACAAGTTAGTTTTGTTAGACTAAAGGAAAGCAAACTATTCCTTTCCTCTTTCTTCCTGGCTTTCTGCCATGAAATGAACACAAATATTGACCTGGGTTATAGAGACAGGAAAAGGGTGACACCGGACCTTTTGTACTACAGTGCTCAAAAATTACATCTATGAGATTTCATAGATTTTAGATGTTCAGAACACTGAACAAGGTAGGCCAACCTGTTCAATATTGCCATATGTTGCCATTTATTTCCAGGTAAAGTTGACTTTAGGGGACAGTAACTGAGAGTTGCTGTCTGAGAGCGATGTGGTAGCCAGTTTAGGGAGAGGTGGGTGCTCACAAGTCAGTAAATGAAGGATCTCCACATCACGAAATTCATCACAGCACTTGGGACAGATAGACGTTCTCAAGCTTTAAATATGGTCAAGTTTCAAGATTGCTTTGTTAAGTGGTGGTGGCCCACTGTTGTAAAATGGAAGCCCTGATTTAGGGCACTGTGATTCAATGCATAGATTTTGATGCTTCTGTGCTGTGGTAATACATTTCTCCATACTTCTAAGTAAAGGGAAAAACAGGAGTAGGACAGCTATCAGATTGTATTATGAAAACAACCTTTAACCTCATGACTATTAGCCCTTGAGATTTAAAAGGAAGTTGTATCTGATAGACTATAGGCAGGATTTTACATGTGATTCATCCGTGGCTCTGCAATACACTCCTGCCCAGGCCTGACAAAAAGGCAGCATTGTTATCAGGTGTACCTGAAACCTGTTTGTAGTCCCCGTTGACTGGACAGCGTACTTATCCTGAGCTGTAGAATCACTACAACTGTCTTTAATTCAGTTTCCAAGCAAACAAGGCTTATGTGAGTGTGCTGTATTTCTGTTGAAACCCCCACCAATGTATGGCAAATTCCAGCCAAAGAGGAGCAGTCATCTTAAAGAGAGGAAGGTCTAGGAAGTTTAATGAAAGCAGGCAACAACGTAGAGGAGAGAGAGGTAACAATCTCACAGGGGTAATGGCTACAGCTTCTTATTATACATCAGAGAATCAACACTAGCTCGTAAACTGATACTCAAATGTATTGTAAACCAGGCTTCATTGGTCTGTTATCCGCAGAAGGATTTTCTGGAAGCGTAGGTAAACCCGACAATTTGCAGGTAGAGATTAAATGTAATTTAGATGTTAATGTCTGAGAAGCAGGTACTGTCTCATTGCTGTCTGCAATGCCTAACAGTAGAGGAGACCAATCATTGTGCTGGTGTTTGGGTACATCATAAAGATACAGGTGGCACTTTATTCTCGGCAAATTTGCCAGCTGAACTTGAAGTAAATGCAGAGATGGAGGTGACTTTTCTTAGTGGTAGCCTCAGACAGCTACCTGTGAAGCATGACGTTACGAGATTGAAAAAGATCTCATTTTATCTTCATGAAAGCTATCATGCAGCTGAACAAAGAGCCATGTCTTCAAGGTTGCCTGTTTGATGCTTTTTAACCACCACATTGCATTTATGGTTTAAAATGTTCATTTCTGTAGTGATTTTGAGTTAGGAGGATGCTCACTTTTTGGAGCTGTTCCAATTTTATTCTCCCACAGAAGAAACCCCTAACTATGTAGTTCACTGGTTTGTGTCAATACCAGTAAAAGAACATTTACCTGAAACTTGAGAGATCTTACATGGTTGGCCAGGGCTATGTGTATTCTGGTGATAATCTGCTCAATTCAGGCATGAGTTCAGCTGGTTTACGTCCCTTTATGAATAGGAGGTGCATTCTCTGTCCTGGGCTTGTGCACTGGTACCTGGCTCCTAAGCTACCAGGAAAGATTGTGTCATGTTCATTAGCCTAATCATTACAATTACTGCCTAAAGATAGGGCTATACAAGAAAGGGCTATACAAGGAGGCAGGTGAAGACATTTTCTGGGTGAGAAATCCCCCTAGAAGTTGAAACTGTCCACAAAAAAACCTTCCTCTTGTTTTCATTTTCAGCTTTCTACATTCTTGCATACACTATTAATCAAATAAAAATCCTATTTCAAAGTCTACGCTTACAGCATTGAGGTTTAGCTGATGTGACAGACATAGGTTAATGTCCTGTCATCAGGGAATGACTGTTGAAAAGTCTGAAATACAGTTGGTGTGTTTTTAATTGGCATTTTACAGTTTTCCAGCAAGAGGAGTAACTGCTCGCTCTTTGCATCTTACGTTCAAGGAAACAATGCAAGAACGTTGAAATGTGTGAATTCTCTCAGTAAGAAAAATTAACTGTGATCTTTTTGCATGTCCCATTCCCTACCAGCCTTACCACTGGACTCGATGGTAAATCACACACAAAGTTTAGTCCTAGACTATCATGGTTTGCACTGTATTAAATTCACCATTCTCCTTTTAATTCAGTATTTATTATCTGTTCTATAGTATAGAGAAGATGGAAGATGACTATGGGTGCTCTCAGCATTGAAATGTACATGGGATTTTTTTTTTTACAAGTATTCTCAATTCTAGAAGCAGTAACTGAATTAGCTGTCTCTTTAAAATCATTGTCAATGATGTTAAAGTAGGAGTGGGGTGTTTGCTGGGGAGGGGAGAAAGGAAGACACTGGCATCTGCTGCCTGTTAAGTCCATTAATTGAAAAGAAAATACTGCTGGTGCCAGAACGTACAGCCCTGCTCCTAATTAAGCCTAGGGAAGCAATGGGCTGGTTTTAATTGAGAACAGCATCTCCCTTAATAGTGCCAGCAGCTAAAAAACACAAATAGATTCAAAGCATGAAGCACATGCAAGACAGTAGTGACTATTTATTTATAGGGTCAGTCATTGTGCCATACTTGGAAACCTGCATCCCAGCACAAGACCTGCAGGAATAAATGTGTCCCAGTTACAGGCAGAGTCATCTATACTTTTCTAGGTCTGAGAGCTGGGTGTTTACAATACAAATTAGCAGTAGTCATTAGTAGTGCGTCCTTTCAGAAACAGTTAAGGAAGAAAGTATTTCCTGGTAACTTTGGTGGCAGGAAGAAGAGCTGCCATGCCTTACTTTGCTTGTGGCAGTGTGGTTCCAATTAGCGTAGCCTTCATACTTGAAATGCTTTCTGCCCAGGTCACCCACAAGTTCAGGCGTCTGGTGCGTGCACCACATTTCAATCCCAGATCCCTTAATTATCCCTACTTATCATAACAGTGTAAAAAAAATAATAAAAATCTTCATTCTGAAATGATCAGTTATTAGGAGTTTTGTGCTGAAAAAGGTCCTAAGCCACTTTTAGCTTGGTTTCTTAAGGGAATGAGGCTTATGTGATTGTATCATCTGTTTTCATGCTTGTCACTCCTGTTCTAAAAGCTCTTGAATCCACTAGGCAATTTCAGCTGAAAGGTGCAGTGAAAATAGGTGGCCAGACAAAGCAAAGAGACACAAATTAATTCCCCCCTCAAGGGGAGGGTTAGGGGTAAGCTCAGCTACATTATTAGACACTAATGAATCTACACAGGACACATGCCTCTGCTTCAGGAGAAGCTCTGAGTAGAGCTCCCATTCGGTTAGACATGAGATAATCAAACCCTAAGCCCTGGGAAATCAGTTTTTGTAAGTCCCACTGCTCGCTTGCTTGCTCTGATAGATCAAGGTTTGCCTGGTCCACTCTAGAAAAAATCTCTTCATTTCTCCAGAGCAGGAGGCTTGTTCTTTGCCCAGCCATTTGTTGCTGAGTTAGTTAGCATATTGAGTGACACTTTAAAATCTGAGGTGCTTCTGGAACTACAGATTCGATGAGAATATGTACCTTGAGTGATGGGTGGCACTTAACTCTGTGTGAAGGGAGAACACTGGCCTCTCAGTCCTGCCTGGGACAAGTGGTAGCTCATGGTGCTAACTGCTCACACCTGAATGCCTAAAACCAGCCTCTGTTCATTAAACAATTCTCAGCCAACACCAAAGTACCTTTGAACAGGAGGGTTTTTAAATGGGACTTCACTTACATCATAGTAGTTTAAAAAATGCAGTTTGGAAGGGGGCTGAATTTTATCTACCTCATGTGGAAGGTAGGAAGAAGGCAACAGTGAATTTGCTATCAATCTGGGATTTTTGTCTAATATTCCTACAGCTTAAAGACTGGTTTTGTTTTGGCTTTTGTCCAGATCGTTTAGTAGCCTGGCTCATCTGACTTGGGCTATAATGACCTGGGTATGTTTTTAAGCTGCTGCTGTGAGCCTAGTTGTGGATTTAGACATGGCTTATGTTTTCATGGCAGTGGTTAGTAAGTCCTATCTGCATGGTGTAAGCCTTTTGTCACAGTACCTGCTGGGTTTTTCTCTTGATTGTATTGCTCAAATTGTTTCTTAAACTCTTTTCCTGTAGAAATGCAGCCTGTGATTTATTTTGAGGTGTGTTTTCTCACTTCAGCATCCTCAGCATGGCAAGCTTCTACTTTCAAGTTGTTCATATGCAGATGGCAGCAAAATATTCAGTGAACCATAAATTGGCCAAGAAATATGATTGGGCGTGGGGGGGAATCAACGTTATTTAGAAACTCTGGTTACATTTGGCAAACAGTTTCAGCCAAAAGAAGAAATTTCTTTGTTCTATGTATGTGGGGCAAAGGTCTAGGATCCAGAAAATGAAATTGTTTTGGTATGAGCAAAAATGAAACTTCTACATGGATTTGGTCACTGACTTCCAAACAAATTCTTTGTGTAGCTTGAAGTTCAAGTTTTCTTTGAGTTCAGCCTATGCTGTGCCAACTAAGGACACTCTCCAGAGCTGAGTCCTAGGATGCCTCAAGGTTTCTGTATTTCTCAAGGCCCAGGCTTTGGGGCCTTGAGCTCAAAGGCTCGCTAACCCTTTGACTTCTCCAGCTACGTCTCTTGAGATTTTGTGGTTTATGTGGTTGTGCTGTTGCAATTTGTGCTTGGACAATGACCTCTAAACACAGTTCCAGCCCTTGAAGTAATGTCTTTGACCTTCCAGGCAGAGCAACAGTTTGAACTTTATAAACTGACCCCTGTTCATAACTCAGTAACTCTTACCTCTCCTGGGACCATGTCCTGGGAGGCTGGTATATAGTCTGGGGATTGCTGACCTGTGGCACTCTTTCTAAAGACAGTAAGGAGGCAGACTGTTTGGCATAAAGAAAGCCTTGTTTGAATGTGCCAAATCTGAACTCTCGCAGAACCTCTCAAGATGTGCACTAGCCAAGGTATGTGGGAGGCAGGCGCCTGTCCACTGCTGGATGGGGATTGAGGAGGAGTATGGAGCCGGGAGTAAGAGATTGCTGCCTTTCTCAGAGACAAGTGGCTACCAGCAGTTGTTGATGTGTCTGCCTCTGAAAGAGGGAAACTCCAAACTCCCACTGAACTGGAGTTTGCAGGAGTCGGGAGTGCTGCCACAGACACAATTTGCCTCTGTGCAAGAGAAAAATGAAAACAGCATACTTTGTATTTTTTCTTCACAAAATGGAAACTATCTGGCATGTGACACTTGATGGGCTGCTGACCCCTGAGCTAGTGGTTAGCCACTGAACCTGAGGTCAAGAGATCTGGGAGGTTTCACAAGTTTTGCCCCTGGCCTGCTTTTGAGCCCTTGGGCAGCCCACTTTACCCTGTGGCTCTGTTTTCCATTCATCCTTTGTCTCAGACATTTAAATTAGAACTCTCAAAAGACACTGCCCCTCTCACTCTGTACCTGCCTGTACCAAGCACTGTTTGTGGTCTTGCTGCTGCTGTCATACAGAGAGTGACAGTCTGGAACTGATGAATATCTTTTGTTCCCCTTGACTTTAGTGAGATTTGGCCCCATACCACGTGCCTGAGACCCCCTAGCACTGTTCCTGGCTGCAGACTGTTACTCCATTTTGGGACTTTCCCCATGTTCTGTGATTCTGAGTGAAAGAACAAGCTGGTGGTTTGAAAGCTCATTCTTGAATAAAACTGCCCAAATAATTTTTCTTCCCTGATGTGGAGAACAAGAGTATTCTTACCAAAGTGGTTGGGAGCTTCTAATGAAATTGGTCTGTCATCAAAAATAAAATGAGAAAAAAAAACAGGTTTCCATAAAAAGTGGGAGTAATTGGTTAAATAGTTAAGCAAATCAAAATTAAATTCATACCTCCAGTAATACTAACTTTTCATTTTCACTGTTGTTCCCTAAACGCACACATATAGACAGTCTTCGAAGGAAGAAAACAAGTGTGGCCAGCAGTTGGTAGAGAAACTTTTTCATAGTACTGTTTCTTTATATGTAAAAGAAATTGGAAAGCGGATGGACTAGTGTGCAGCACTGAGGTGTCTGTATTAGTTGCTTTCCAACTTAACTGTCAAGCTGGTTTCTAATTGATGCTTCCCCCCTCCTGTTTCTGTCCTGCCAACTTTTCTTTGTCTTTTAGGGGGCCCTTACCTTTGCTACAGGATGCCAGGGAGGTAGCACAGTGCTTTGGGGAGCTTTTAGCTTCTGCTGAAATAGAGTTTCTAAGATGCTATTTAAAAACATGGCCTGCATTCGTTTGAGGTTGTGATTGGTAGTCTGGAAAACAAACATGGGTAGCAGCTCTTCTGTGTTTGATAAGTTAGATTGGACAACATCATCCCTTTCAATTGCTTTCTATTTATTTCTGGCTGACCTCAAGCAGTACTCTCTTTTAAGACAGGCCATGATGCCAAATTGAAAATCTGCTGCCTTATAATCACTGGGTGTATTGCAACAGGAGCAAGGCAGCACCTGTGTCATCTGTTCTCATTTTTCTTCTCTTGCCCAGGGCAGAACCACACCTCTCTGCTCCTCAGCCTCTTCCCCCTCCCTTCCCCAGTGAACGCACCTGAGCCATTTGTTCAGAGACTCCCTGTCTGAAATTACTGTTAGCCCATTAGCACAAATGCCAAATCTCCCAGCCCTCCAGTGTGTTTTTTAATGGAGCCTTCTGAAAGTGAATGCTTTATTTTGGGGGCTTCGCTAGACAATAGGCTCTCCGGATTCTCCTCCAGGGGACAAGCTTGTCAATCAAATTGTCACAGACAATAATTACCCCCTGCTTTATTCGCTCTGTCTGTCTTCAGAACAGTCAATTAGAGCTATTGATACAGACAAGCTATTCTCACCAAGTTAGTTTTCAGCCTAATTAAAGGAACCTGTCAGTGCCTTTCCCATAACCCTCAGGCTTCTAATGGCTTCTCTTTGTGTACAGTGCAGGAACTGAAACTCGGCCTCAGTCTTGGAGACAGAGGGCTTAGTTAAAGTATAGTCTTTCATCTTGGCATTTTCCTCAGTTATGGTGAGAGGGCGGGATGGAGGGAGGGAGAAGAGGATTTTCTAGAAAAGACAGAGTCCCATCTGCCTGATTTTGTCCAGCATTTTTAAAATTCATCATGTGGAAAGGGGAGAAATCCTCTGAACTTCAGACTCCTTGAAAGCACTCTGATGGTAAATAAGTGTTAATTCTCTCTGAGCACGGAGACCTTTAAACACACAAGTAAGGGCCCTCTTCAGGGATGAAAAACAGTGCTTTTTCCTGCCAAAGTGTTTTGTTCTGCTGTTTTTCTTAAAATGACTAGAACACACAAAAAGATATGCCAAAAATCTCATCATCTTGAGGATGCTGCTGATGTAAAGTATATTCAGGAAAGTAAATACTTTGACTAGGCTTTTATTGTGATATGAGAAAGAAACTGCCATGCTCCACAACTTCAGCTCACTTCAACAAATTGTGTCCTCAGACATGAAATAAACTTACTGTCCAAAGTTGGGGGGGCAATTCTGCCATGAATTTACACCTTCTGAGATCCAGTGTATGGGATCTAGTTTCTGAAAAGACAGTGGGCAAGATCTTCAGGCCTCTGCTCCTACAGGACCAAGTGTATGTGTCATAACTCTGCTGCTATAACTGATTATTCCTTTTCTGAATTAACGGTATATTTTTTTCATTTTCTTTTCTCTTCCCTGTTTTCGCTGCTGTTGGATCTTCTTCTCTTCCTTCATGAACTGAAACATACAGGTAAGCGTAAAATCTTTTTTTACAGATATCCATTATCAATATTTCTTTCTTCTTTGCCTTTCCCCCGATTGTCTGCTGTATTGCAAGTGACTTTTGAGGAGTGTGTTGCACAGAGAGAGAAATAGTAGTGAGAAAGGCATGGTATGATCCCCAGTGCTCTATAAATACATGTTCCCAAACAATGAGTCATTTCACAAAAAGAAAAGAAAATCCAAAACCAAGTTTCCCATTTAACCCAGAAACAGTATAAAGTGAGGCAACACAAGTCTCTTGCTAATGAAATTGCTAACCCCCCCACTTTGTGCCAATGTTGTAATAAAAAACATTGGAAATCAGAATTCTGTATGAAGAAACTCTTTACTTTCCTTTGGTGAGGTAGACCGTCACAGAAAGTCACAAAATAATTTCCAAGTGTAATTCAAAATGGGAGTGGGATTTGAAATACAAGAAAACCTACCTATACATTTAATCATTTGAGCTCAAAACTCTTGCACACTTCCACAAAGTGTTTGCTGACAAGTTTGCTGTAATATTGAAGTCTATTGTAATTCAAAACCTGTCCCAAATCCTTTCCCCCAGCCCACCTCTAATTACCAAGGACATAAAAGGGAATAAGAAATATTTAGTTTCTGGAGTCTTGGAAAACTTTTCTCTTTTCCCACCTTTGAAGATGTGTGGAGAGCCAAAAGGGTCTGAGAGATCTAAAAGTGGAGCTTTCAGAGAGGCATTTGAAGCCTGGGCTATTGCACCTGAGTTCAGTAGCACAGGATACGTCCCAAGCATCTCCCATCCTCTGCGTGACCTGAGCTACATGCTTTCTCAAAGAGCTTTATAATTGCTTTGGAGGTCCCTAGTGATGACTGTGTCGTTTGGAAAGTGTTGCAGGTGTCTCCCACACTACTGCTCTTGCCAGCACTGCAATTTATTTTCATAGCAATTTGTAGGCAACTGCTGAAAATTGAGTTTTGTTCTCAACCTTGTGTTTTCTGCATTCTTCCTCCCCTAGATATCTGTGACTCTGCTGACGTTACAAAGGCAGAGTAGTTGTCTTTGTGCCACTACTCACGCACCAGTCATAATTTTGTCTAAACTGGATTAAATCTTGTTTTAAATGTGTTTACTTTCAAACATTTGGTTAATACAGTACTGCAAAATGATTCAACAGCCAAAACACTTAGAAATTCCCATTGTTTGAGAAGCTGCTTTGCCGCGTAAGTGAACTACTAAGCAAAGGATAATTACAACTATAAAAGCACTCATGTAAACTGCATGTTTTAAAAGCTGTGTGCGTATTACAGTTTTAAAATTTGAAATGTAACAAAATACCATCAATATTGCATGTACCACATACGGAGCATACAAATATCTGAGCTGTAGATCTGAACTGTGCCTATAAAAGCAGAGTTTGAAGCGAACCAGCTATGTAAGCTCATGTGCACACATGCATATGTAACCTTGATACACTTGCACAAGTATATATTGACCTTAAGTTGTGTTTATGTGGGATGTTACCCTTTTTGAAAGAAAAAGAATAAGAACAGCTGTACTGGAGCAAGAGAAAAATCCGTCTAGTCTGATAGCCCGGGGAAGAGTAAAACAGGGCAAGCATATGTGATACTTCCCCCTGATAGTTCCCTAGCTTCCAATTATTTTCAGTTTAGTGACTTCCTGAGCATCGCAGAAGTAGGACATTCAGAGTAAAAATTAAACTTACCAGATAAATATGGGACAGAATATGGAGTTTCTGACCTAAGGATTTAAACACTGCTTACGGCAACATATTACTTTCTTCCCCAAGTCCCCCATTCCTTAAGGTTCCCAGTGCTGCACCCCCTGTCACCCACTGATGTTAGCTTTCTCCCAGAGGGCAAATAAATAATGTGCACCAGTTTACAGGTGCCTTTGATGTAGCACTCTTAAAATTATTTCAGTGTTAAGTGATAGTTATCAAATGAAATTGTAGTCAGTGCTGGAAAATTCAAAGTGGTTCTTCTGTATCTGAGGAAGAGGGAGGCTTTTCTCTTGCTCATGTCAAAGACACTACACAGGGCTGTGTGAGGGTCACTGCTTTCCTTCTCCGTGGTTTTTACATGTTATCTTCCAGTCTTGCTATTAATGAATACTCTTTCTCGGTTTGTTTAGTTACATGGAACAGTTGGAATCTGTGTCTATGCCAAAGTCTTCGTGACTGTGAGTGGCTTATGTGGCATTAGAAGTAAATCTCCTAGGAGTATCTACCTGCTGTCCTTTCCAGTGCGCAAGGGATATTGTGAGCCCTAGTTTAATCCTCCAATGCCAGTGATGTTCTCAAGTCCATAGCCAGCATGAATAGTTGGCCTTTACTTTCCTTGCAGAAAAACAATAATAGGTCATCATTGTGAAATGACTTATTTCAGAAATAACTTGTCCATTAGAGAGAATGTTCACTTTGGTTACAAAATGCCATATTTGAAATGTAGCTGAAAGCAGGCAGCATGCATGCGTTGGAGGAGTGGAGCTGGACGTGCTCGTGGTATTACAGAAAAAGTGGGAAATGAAATCAGTGAATTTGCACTCTCCTAAAGGAGGCTTCTCTCAGCTTGCCTGTTGTGTACCAAGTCACAATGGCAATTTGTGGGTTTATATGGTAGACTTTTTGTTTGGTTTTTTTCAAGTTGTTCTTGAAAATGAAAGACCAGCCTTTCCAATACACTAGTTGAGGGGTGTATTCTTGAAAACACAGTGCTCAGTAAAGGCTTCTTCAGAGGAACAGTAAAGGTAAGAGTTATTTAAGTGCAGGAAAGATCAAGTAGCAGTATTACTAACAGTACTGTTATTCTTCTTACAAAATGTGCATGTATTTATATGCACAGAAATTTGGGAAGGTAACACATTTGAAAAGAACAGAGCTCTGGTTTACTTTTGGTTGATGTCGGAATAAGAATTCATTGCTGGGGGTTGAATGAAATGT
Source organism: Aptenodytes patagonicus (assembly GCF_965638725.1). NCBI lineage: Eukaryota > Metazoa > Chordata > Aves > Sphenisciformes > Spheniscidae > Aptenodytes > Aptenodytes patagonicus. Next base: position 27,270,983 of record NC_134954.1, read on the forward strand.
GAACTCTAAATTGGCCAGCTGTAACACGTGGAAGATCTCCAGAAATTTTGTCTGCCATTTTTGGCAAACTGTGCCCTTGGGGTGTTGTCAGCTGTGATTGGGAGGCTTAAATACATAAAAGTCCTGTTGAGAAGGAACAGTCCCTATTTATGACAAACTTTTCCATAAAAAATCAAAGCAGGTTCTATTTTTGCCTCACTAGAAATCCACTGACTCTCAGATAGTTTAATGACCTTGAAATTTTCCCTGTCCTTCTTTTCTTCAGTTCCTGAACACTCCTCAGTCTCTGGTGTCTTAACACACTGTATATTGAAACATATCAAACTGAAGCAAACTTTTCCTGGCTTAGCAATTAGTAAGGAACTGCAGATCCTGAGATAAACACAAATCTCAAGGTGGCAAAATCAAGTCAAATTACAGCAGGATGAAGACAGTGTGTGTGAATCCTGCAGATTTGAATAAAATTTAGCATAAAAGAAAATATATCAAGGGTCTTTTCTATCTCATATGTTTATTTAACTCTTCATTTCTTTTGTTACAAGCAATTATAGCTTTCCCAATCTAGTATCTAACATCACTGAGTCTTAGCCTGCATTCCTTACAGAGATAGAGTAGCATGATGTCATCCGTCTTGGTTTAAAGCCGTATCAAAGGTACTAACACCTCTTTGAAGTGAAATATTAGGCTTGCTGGTTTAGACACTAAACTTTGATATACGTATGTAATTGTGCGTATGAGGGCTCACATAAATGTTAAATACTCTTGCAGAGCTACTTCATAGCCTTTCATAGGTAAATTCAACCAGAATTTGTAGTTTACTAAACCTGAATATGTCTGAAAGCTCAGCTGAACATTGCATATATTATCAAGTGAATTAAGTGTAGTTGGCTTAAGTTTCTGGAATTGATATGAGGTGTGAAGAGAAAGCATACATCAATTACAGAAGACCCTGAATTTTCTTCCATTTTATTTACTTCAAAATGCCATATGAATCGCTGCCTGCATTGCAGCTATGATATGGCTGTATCAGTAGCAAGTCCTCTTGTTAAAAGTTGCTTGGTAGTTCTGATCTTTTCCTTTTTTCTGTTGCTTGTAGCATTCTGAAAATGTAATGTCTCAGGCTAAGGTATTCCTGCTCAAAGCTGGCTTGTGTGGGAGGGAGGACTGCCATGGTTCATCAGTTTGGGTACAAGTCTGTGGTGGAAGGGAATTGATGTTCTGTTACGAAAACTGGAAAACAATTCTTGCAATTTCTTTTGATATATTACCATGTTGTTCAGCCAAATAATACACATGCGTCATGTCCAACAGAAGATACGTTGTGATAGGTATTTGAGAAATGCAAGCGTGTCATTAAATATTGTACCATAACACACACTCAAGTGGGAATGCAGTTAACGTCATTCTTTAGCATAAATATTTTTCTTCTTTGGGACGTTAATTATACAACAGTAACGCTTTCTTAATATGTTTTGGTTTATAGCCTTGCACTCAAAATACGAACACTACTGAAAAAATTTACTTCTGTAAATTGAATTGCCTTATCTTTTACATGAAATCGTCCAAAAATTTATTGGCAGACTTACTCCTGGTTTTCTTAGTTTCTCATGGCATTGTTGCAAACAGAGAGCTATGATTTTGATCGCAATGAGATAAGAACGGGTAAACTGGCTTCACACTGTTGTATCACCTTTGTATTTTCTGTTCCGTGCTTTTATTCTGGCATTTAACTTGGCTGCAAACTGCAGAAATAAAAGAACACTCAGGAGGAAGAAGCATAGGGGCTTGTAAAGCTTGTGATGAAACAGGGTAAAGGGAAAAAGAAATGGTATGTTGAAAAGATGCCTAAAAGACAGATCAGGCTTTCTCACTAAGCTTGTTTCCCTGAAGACCCAAGTGGCTCAATGTGAGTCCAGATATGCTGGTGAGCGGCCTTTCCTATGCAGCCTGTAGAGCAAGATGTTTTGCTACCCAGCTTTCATCCTTTTATCCTGTTGATCGATGTTGTTGTTGGGAGGGAGAGAAGTTGCAAATACCTCTTCAGTCTGGATACTTGAACGTGTATCTGACGGATAACATTGTGGACAAACGGCCTGTGTTGTGGGATGATTTTGTTTTTCCTGTACTGTTATGTGATGATACAAGTGCTTTATTAGGTTAAAGAAGAAAATCATAATGCTTGAGTAAAAGTTACTGCAGTGGGTCCAGTTGCTGTTTCAGAGGCTGCTACTTCAGTTCAGTGACTGTAGTGTCTGCAAAAAGCAGCACTTAAATCCCTCTTGCTGGGAGGCTGGTGGGTGTCCACCAGTCGTACAAAGGAGAGAGCTTGTTGCCTTTTCAAAGCAAGGCTGCTCTGTTTCCACAAACCTCATTGTAGAAAGCTTTGAACCTAGAGAAGGTCCAAGTGGAGAAACGCTGCCAAGCTACAGGTTAGCGACGTTGCTCTTTCACTGGCCCTCTCTGCCCTCGCCCTGCCGGCTTCCCTGCTCCTTTCCTGAGAAAGTGATATCATGCACAGCTTGGAAAGTTCAACCACAGCACATTTTTATACTCCAGGGATCCAGCTGAAGGCAAATTGCTGTCCCATCAGGAAAGATACAGGACACCCAAATGTCACAGTTGCTTCATTTGTAGGTATTTACTTAGACAAGTGGGCAACCTGAAAGCTGGATTAAGTCTCAGTGGAGTTGAGCCTGGATGATGAACAGTTTGCCATATCTTGTCACGTTGTTCCACAGTTCTTAAAGATACTCTGCTGAATTAAAAATAGGTGGAGATACAGTTTCGCCTTTTTCTTTCCTTGCCATTTTTGTCTAGACTCCAAAATGATTTTTTTTTTTAATTAATTTTTTGAGAGACTTGAGCTGGCCTAGGATCTGGAGGGACAGAAAAATCTAAGAGAAAAGAAAATGGGAACTCTTCAGACTTGCATCAATGAATGGGCCACAGACATTGGTTTGCATTTGTGTGTCTCACAGAAATGTGCAATGTAATTTTTTCCTCATCCTGTGGGTTTTGCGGTCCTGAAGATAATTACTGAGATTGGGAAGTGCCTGGCGCAGTACACTGACTAAAACAAGGCATTCACATCTGGCATTGCTTAAATCTCCTACATCCCTCTAGAATGCATTTTTGCAAATCGCTATTTCCCAGGCAAAACCATGGCAATCATTCTGATTTTTTTTTTTTAAAGAATTTCATGAACCAGATTCAGAAAAGTATTTATGACTTTCCCTTCTGAGTATCAATGGCTGGCAGCATCATATTGAGAACAGGCTAAACCAATTCAGTTAGGTTCCCAGGCAAAATTATTACATGAAAATGTACAGTTTATTAATACCAACACATCCTCCTGCAATATCAGCAGATGGTCCAGTCAGACAAGCAAAGAAGTGATCCATCTCTTTCCAGCGCAGATCAGTTCCTCCTGCTCAGAAAGAAAAAAAAAAAAAAGGGAAAAAAGAAAGGGAAGGGAACAACAAACCGAAATCTAGAGTTACTTACTAGATGTGTTGGGAGTTCAAATGTCCAGAGAGAACAAATGAGCAATGCGAGCCATCAGAATAAAGTAGTGGACTCAGCATCTTAGCCTTTTTCACCAGGATAACTCCCTTGACATCAGCTGGGATAAACTATACTGACTCGTACAGAATCACACCCATTACTTACAATTCTCAAAGGCTTAAATTATTCTGATATTGCATCTCTAGCCCTTGTATTCTTCTCGTGGAGAGTGTGTTTCTGAGCAGATGCCAAACAAGTCAGAAGATGAAGGACCGTTCTGCCCTTGGTACATTATTAGAAGGGCAGAGGGCTGTCAAAAGATTCGAGAATCACCATGCCAAGCACTGACCTACTCTGAAAATTTGTGTACAGATCTGATTTTACCAACGTACACCTTTTTAATCGTTTTATTTCCCAGTTCCCTGTAAAACCTCTCTCTCTTTTCCTATTACAGCCACCATTATCAGCAAAATAGTACCAAGCTGCACCACTGCAATTTTCCCAGGCTCTTATAGCAAGGAGTTGACAGGGATGTGACCCAGTTTGTCTTGCTCCAGCCCCAGATATAGTTTTATCTCATTTTCCTGCTACTACTGTATAGTCTCTTATGAGTATTTTCCAGCCTTGGGGTGTTGTTTCATCTTTCTAACCTAATATAAATAAGTAATTTAGTGTAGAGAGGAACTTGATTAGCAAATATAAACTGGCAAATATTTATGTTTTTAAGGATGGTGAAACAGATCTCACTAGGGTTCTTGGAAGCAAATGTGGCTGGCAGTGCAGCTGAGTCTTTACTACTCATTTTAGCTCGATTTTACAATGTTTGGATCTATAGATAAAGACTAAAATTTAAGAAAATTAGTAAAACCACCTGGTGAGTTACCTTTTTGAATTTTACTGTATTGTTTTTCTGTAAAGACTGATAATTATAAGTTTCTCAAGATGAAAGAATAAAGATACAGAATGTCTAGACGCTGCGGAAATCTCTTCTGTTCACATAATGATTTACTGGTACAATTGACCAACATTAAAATTAACTGTTGGACTTTCCCTTTCCCCTTTTCATTTTCTTTTTTTCTGAAGAGTTGCTTGACTAGTAAAAAATATGGTGTATGGATTAATTTTTTTTAAAGTCTTTAGCAAAGGTGGAATTTGGCGGCACTGCCCCTATGTCCTGTTTTGCAGGGAATTTTTTGCACAGAAATTTAACCAGTTTGAATGTGGGCGCAGAAGCCTTTGCCTGAACCTATGAGACCTGTCGTTTTCTTGTGGTCTTTCATTGAACCTTCGACCTTCCTGATAAGGTCAAATAGTTTCTTGTGTAGGGCCAGTTCAGTTCTTCAAGGGAACTCCTGACTTAAGTCTATTACAGAAATAATCTAGCCAAGTATAAGCCTCATCTGTTTCAGCAGTTTCCTGCTGGAGGGTAATAACAAAGGCAGCTCATAGAATATTTAGTTGGGGTTTTGTTGCAAAGGCTAAATAAAATTACCTTTGTGAAATATCTGCAACAGAACTGTATTTAATTCAAGTCACTTTTAGGAAGATTGTGACATGCCTGCTGACAGCAGGAGAAAATCCCCTCTAAGGCTCTAAATCAGTATGTCCAAAAATGTCTCCAAAAATATAAAGGAGAAAGAGTGTGTTACAAAATCGAATCCTGATGGCAAATAGTGTGAGACATCTTCCATTGTTTGTAGAGTAAGGTTGCTGCCGGGAATTAGCCGAAGCTGTTAAAGTTGAGTACAAAGCCACAGTTTAATTTCAGATTACATTACCTGCTTTAACATTTAAAATACTAGTCCTGATGCATCAGTACTCCAAATACGTATTGCCATTAGTAAGGGACAGAAACTGATAATCAGTTCCATGTATAGTAGGGAAATTCAAGTTTCTAGTCACAGGTTTCAGCTAATGGGTTCAAAAGTCACTTAGGCAGGAATACAGCATACTTGAGAGCAAGCATTTCACTTGGGAGTTTCTTCAGCCATACCCTTAGGCTTAGCTTTGAACTGACAGGGCCCACAATTCTCCTGCCCACTCCTAAACCGCTGTCAGGCTCAGTGTTCCCTGTGCATCCTGCTTCAAAAAGCCAGTAAGGAAATGTTTTGAGTGGAGCAAATGTTGTGAGACAACACAAATTAATGTTGCTGCTCAGAGTTTCCAAGTAAACTGTTTTAATCTGTTGCTAACAAAACCCTTCTCACCAGGCCCAGGGGAATCCCTGGATGTTCTCCATCAAAATATGTAAACTGCAGTGATTGGTGCCTTTCTGCAAGTGAGAATATTAGAAACTGCTATTTATTTGTACATCAAAATGCTGTTCATTTGTCACAGACTCTAACCAAAGCCTTGGTTAGTCAGACATTGTTCGACCCCGCTGGCCACTAGCCAGTGTTTCGATCCCGTGCATGATTTCAGTGTAGTGGAGTCCAACCTGCAGTCCCACACCGATGAGGACACCCTGGTGTAGCTGCGTGGGATTGTGAGCCTCTGTCTGGAGCACTTTCATTTACTCTGAGCAGTTGCCGTGGCTGTGGGATGTACCTCTGTGTGCAGGAAGGGGCTTTGGGGCTTTATCCCCTGGATTCCATATTTGCCGCTGAGGCCAAAAAGATTTACAAACTGGGGTTTGAAAATACCACAGCGCTTCTGCTGTGCCCATCCTGAGTGAGTTGGCAACCTTGTTCTTAACAATGTATATTTGGGCAGTGAAAAGTATATGGAATTGCTTCTGGTTCCTTGATTTATATATTTTTTTAATCATTTTGGCTTGATAGCCTTATCTCAGCAACCGTTTCTGAGATGGGCTTTTTGCCAGTTTTACAGCCTTGTCAACTGCATCAATCACACAGCTCGTCTCAGGTCACAGCAGTCGGCGACTCAGGCAGCATTAAAATCAAGAACTTTCCTCAATAAGCACATTCACCTTTTTGTAAGAACAGATGGCAGGACTAATCCAGCATTCGTTCATAGCAGTGAACGTGCTGTGTCACCTTAGCAGGCTTTGTGCGGCTCTGGCATCTGCCTCGGTTCACTGTCTTCTACCACCGCTGCAGCACGATTAGAGTTGCAGTCGTCCCTGGTGGGCCTACTCCAGCCTGCAAGAGAAATAAGCTCATGGATAGGTGGTGGTGCTTATGAGAGGAAAACAGAAAATGACAATTAGGAACTCACTGTATCTCTTCATTTGCATGAGTATTGGAGGTTTGATACCAATTAACGAGTGATTTTCTTCAAGCAGATTCTCAAGGTTTTTCCCTATTTTCCCTGTGTCTGTGACATGTAACTAAAGCCAAACAGTGCATTAGAGACAATGGATAAGCAGCACGGTACTCTGGTGGGAGGGAAAATGGTGTATTGATCTGCTTATAAACTGCACAACAGAGTAAGGTTTCAGTGCCAATAATATTAGTAATAGCATATAATAGCAGCTGTCTGTAAGGAAGAAAAATATACAGTGTGAAGGGCCCCATTATAGAGCTATAGCTTTACGTGGTTTTGGGGGCATAGCCCTAAACTGTTCTGATTATAGTGGACTCAATGCACCTGCTGATCTTGGAAACTAAACTGTCTTGGGCTTGTCCAGTATAGGGATGAGAGACTGCTTGGCAATCTCGGATATTGTAGGCAAAAAGCAAGGAGTCCAGACTGAAGAGCAGTTGCATGTTAAACAGTAGAAATCAAATGAACTCAAATAATTAATTCACCCCTATCACCACTGCTGAGCTGCAAGTTGTGCAAAAGAAGATACCTCAAAGTCCTTTGTCCTGTTACTTTGAGAATTTTTTTAATAACTTTCCATTTGTCAGCTGGTACTTACATTACTACCTAAGAAAGATGATTGAATTTGCTCCATAATCCTAGACTTTGTGTGGTATTCCTAGCGTTACACTTAGACTAACAATAACAACCACAGTCCAGAAAAGAGGTGGTCCTGGCAGTTAGGTGCACTAGGAGATTCTCTGCAGAACCAACCTCCAGTGCAAACCAATGGGAAAACAGACCAGAGGCAGGAGGAGAAATAAAGAGCTGGAGAGTCTGAGGGAGAGTGCTTTGCATGTAGCAGGTCAGTAAAGGGTTTGGGAATATCAGGTCTTCTGACTCCAGCTTCCAGGAAGGTAATAAACCATTAGAGCCTGCTGTTATAGCTCCTGACTGGCTGTTAGGACTTTAATCATACCTTTTCGTTTCAAGTTCAGCAGGCAGATAGCTGGCTTTCTTACAGCATTCGAAGCAGAGGAGACTGCTGGAACATGCAGTTATTTGCTTAAGGTGACAGACATGCCTGGGTCCTGGAGGACAGTAGTATTTGAAAACTGGCAACCACAGACCTGTTCGTGTTATGTAGAGGCATCTGCCTGGGGTGATGATACCAGGAAAAACTGTTTGAGAGTTTGGAACGGTGCCTGTCCTCTCTGCCAGCCTGTCTCTCCATGATGCTGCTGATGTGGCATCTTGTGGCTGTTCCAAACAGGAACACTAACTGGTGGTCTTGAAACTTGGCTACATGAAATGTTGGAGGCAGACGTGTAGTTTGGTCTTCTCTCTAACAGTTCAAAATGTTTAGGACAGGATTGCTGAATTTTTATCCACATGTGCTTAGGCAGAAGTTCAGCATAGTCTCTAGTTCTCTTTGGCCAGTGACACTTTTGCAGCTGGTTTCAGAGACAGCTTTTCTCTTTACACTACATTTTCTCTCCAAATTACAAGTGGTGTGAAATACAGAATATGCTGCTGGAGCACCGGGAATACCATATATGAGGGAAACTACTGAATTTCTGGTAACCTTGCAGCCTGGTTCGAGACCTCCATTCACCTTTAGATAAGATGTGATCCAGGGATAGGAACTAGTCTAGTTTTTCCCAGAAGTTTCTTGTTTCTTTACTAGCTAAACCATCTAACCTGTTTCTTGTTTTAAGTTATCACAGAGTGCTGCAGCTGCCCTTTTGCTTTTCTATATCCCCAAATATGTTGCTCTTTGAAACTGCTGCAGAATGGTTAAAAATCTAACAGAGCTAACTTTTTTAAGTAGTGGAAGTCCAAGGACATTCCCCCTCCTTCCTCTTCTACACCATCTCTCCCTCTTTTACTATGCTTCACCCATTGTTTAGTCCTTTCCTTTTTGATTGTCAGGTAGGAAATTCACCATGAAGAGTGTCTGGGATGTACAGAATACATCCCTCTTCGCATGGTAGGGATCTCTGTTAGGGAGGGGGAGGCAATGAGTCAGCCTCCCCTTCACTCTCTTCCAGCATCCTTCAGACAGCTGTCAGTCAGGGTAAGCAGCATGGCGGAACGGATGGTAATTTTGCACACTTAAATTACAGCACCTTTCTCCTGTAGAAGTTGGAGTATTTGATGTACTTAGGGAAGTTATGTGTATTCTGCCAGGACCCCAGGCAAAGTATTTGCCTTTCTTCTTGTTACAGAGATGCTTATTTCTAAATAAACACTATAGTCTGCTTTCCCCTGTTCTGTGCATCCTACTCCTGCCCTGGCACTGTATCCTTAGGTGAATGCAGGTAGGGGAAGTGATCACTGAATGAAAGAACAGTGATGTGTGGCAGATACAGTATGGTCTTTTCAGACCTGTGCCGTCTAGTTCTGAACAAATGCCTCTTGTTACTAACATTTTGTGAAAATGAGGAGAAAAATATAGGGAAACATGCATGTGGTCTGGATTGTAAATGATTTGGCTATAACTCTAAGTCCTTAAAACAGTCTGTTACAAGATTAAGGAGCTACCAGAGGTTAATGAAGTCTTGCTTGATGCATTGCCACTTTGAAATGTTGCATGCCATCTTGTAAGACACTTTCTTGGTGGTTATAGCCACAAAGTGGGCCCATGCAAAGACTCTTGAGATCATGCATTTTTAATACACATGTGCTTTCCCAAATGTCATTTATTTGGGATACTGTGTAAAACATTTCGATTTATCTTAATTTCACCTGATCTTATTGGATTGTGAAGAGCTGTTACTTCCTCATTTAGACTGCCACAAAGCATTTAAACTCATTAATTGACAATTATCTAACAAGCAACAGGAATAGATCTCTTGCTGGGCTGAAGCCTGAAAAGCCCATTTGAACCTTTACAAATCTTAGCACATTTGATGAGCTAACAATGAATTTTAGTTTCTGCATGTTCAGTGGGAATTCTTCCTAATTGATGGCCAGTTGCATTTTTCTCCTCAATCCGGGAGAGGTAATGAGAGTGGGACAGTGTTTAGAGTAGTCCACAGAGAGGCCTCTCTTTAGAAGTTGTTCCTTCTTTCTCCATCATGAGGCTGGACTGAAGAGTGCCTCCCATTTCAAAGGGTTAGCATCTGAAATACATTATTTAGAGTTCCTGTAATTTTATTTATGAGGAAATTGGGGGTTTAGACAGCAAAATATTACATTTCAGTGTCAACTTTAATCCATTCTCTGGCCTAAACCCCCCCAAAAGTGCTTGCTTCCAGGGTGGGGAACTGAAAGTGTGATTATAATTGGCATTGGACAAGGCAGCACAGCCGTCTGATTCAGTGCTTGCCCAGACATTCTCATCTGGAAAGTAGGCTTGATGTCTTGACAGCATCCTTTGCCATAACTAAATCCTGTGCCTCATTTATTTGCCTCTGATACTTCCATGATACAGATACTCATGGGTTTATGTTTCTACTTTGTCACTACATGTGTCTGAATATTGAGAACTAATTACATCACACAGCTGCTGAAGATCAGCCAGCAATGTAACATGTCAAAGAGCTCTCTACCTGAAGGCAAAATTGGTTGAGGTGGTTTATTTTAAAGGAGCTTTTTCTAACTTTCCAAATTCAAGTTCTGAGTCCTGGGTGAAAGCTGGAGTCAATACTAAGGTTAACCTAAGAATTGCTAAGAAAGCTACACTAGAAGTGCTTTTTCAGGGAAAAAAACACCATACTGACAAAGTGCTCTTGGTATGGAATCAGCTGTACTGGCAAAGCTGTTCTTTGTACTGTTTTAGTAACACTTCTCCCTGGAGTGCACACACATGAAATAAGCTTTGCAACCAAAAGCATGTGCTGCCAGTATAAACATGTCTACACAGAGGGGCTTCTGCTGGCACAGCACTGTCCTGCAAAAACCCACCTCTTCTCACCCTTCACAGAGAGGGCTGTGCCAGCAGAAGCCTATGGTATATACATGGCCTTGTTTTAGCTGAGCTTGTTTATTCATCCACTTTTGTGAAAGTCCTTGTGATGTTGAGTATAGTGTGGCACAGTGCTGTTCATGAACCCCAGCCTCTCAGTGTCAGTCTGTCTATTAATCCTTGCTAAACCTATTAAACCCTGCCTCTTAATACACTTTCCACCTGCTTCACTCCGCAGTACATGTTGTTAGGGACAATGCGAGAGTATATAGCTCGGTAGATGAAATTTTCACAAGTGTCTGAGTGAACTTAGTGACTTAGGCTCTTGAGAGTCTTACTATGTGTAGCTCTTAGCCTCATTCAAGGTCTACAGTCTTGTATTTATATTGGCTGATCACTTGTATGGGTAGGTAATCCTTATTACATTGTTTGCAGACAGAGTGAGCCAAATCATCGCTGATATGAATCAACATCACTCCATAAATTTCAGTGAAACAAGCTCATTTACACCACAGTGAGGATTTGGTGCTTTATGACTGGGCTCATCAGGGAAATCATTTGTATGGAGCATTTGAACCCCTAAACTCTGTTCAGAGAATCTGTCATGCTGCCACATTTTAGAAACTGCAGCTTCAGATGGCTTCCCCTCTTGTAGCGTAAGTACATGTCATATGATACGTGCAATACAACATATGTGTGAATTACAAACAGCATCCTGATTTCATGTGCGTTTGAGGCAGCCATAACGCTGCTTGTAATTTGTTATTGGTAGTTACTTGCTTTTCAATCAGCCCAGAAATGGGAGACAGAAAACAGATCACTGTTAATTGCATGTTCTGATAGTGAGCGTCCAGGCTATCACACAGGTTCCCTCTTCCACCTCAAAAAAAAAAAAATTTCCCAATTCTTCCACAGCAGTTATGGATCTTTCCACTTTTTGTCAGTCTTGTTCTCTGTGCAAGAGGTCTTATAAATGGCTTTATTTTCAGAAGAATATCCTTTCGCTCATATCTGTCCTGAATACAAAGAGGTCTTGAGACTTAAGCATCAGGTCTATGAGCAAATCCAGTGCATTTCCAGCAAGATTTCTTCTGTGCGTCGAACAGCATTGTCAGTCCATCTGGAGAAAGCTGTACTATTCTATGCCAATACAGAGTCGTTCTTTCTGATCTGAGTATTACATTTTTCGTTTGTGTAGAGAAATATGCTGTGCTGGTGTTTCTGCAAATGTCGTGTCTTGCCAGTGTCATGGGAAGTTTGTCCGAACTGTAGTGCTGAGGAAGTAGAGAAATCCAATCTGGGATTTACCTAGGACTTGACAGAGTCGCTGGTGCTTTGTCTCAGTGTCAGGCAGGTGGTAGGGCAGCAGGAGGGTGGGAGATGAATGGCTCTGTTTCTTCTCCTACTTGGAGTGACTTGTTAAAGTAAATCCTAAGGTTGGGTTTTAGGCACCGTTTCTGCTCCACTGTGCTCCCCAACTTTGGAATGGACCCTGCGATGTTTAATTAGAAAAGCTACTGCTATTTTTAATTCCATGCTAGATTCAGCTCAAGGCCACTGTCACTTACCAGAGCATGAAATCAGAGGTCTGACTCCGTGAGGGAGGAAAGATCAGAGGTGGTGGTTAGATGTTGGCTGAAGTTGGCTCTCCAGCTTTCAGAATTAAGTGGATCTGCCATCTGTGTAACAACTCAAAGGACTTTCATGCCTCAGAGAAAGGCCTTTTCCTTCACAGATTTCTAATGCTTCAAGAAATAAGGCTTTTTCGCATATAGTGGAGCTTTTGCCCTTGAAGGAAATGACATCTTTGTGCTCAAGACCTCCCAGCCTCCCTCCATTGAAACTGGAATGACCTTGATCGGAGGGGAAATCTTCAAAAACAGGACTGGGACTTCCATTCCCTGCCCTACCCCTGATCTGCCATGTCTTTCAGCAAGTCACTTTACGTCCTTAAGTTGCTGTTTTTCTTCCCATCCTCTTCCTGCTTTATCTGTTTAGGAACCTAAGACTGAAAATTATCTCTTCAGCTGTAGGTGCAGGCAGTCATACACTAAATATTTAGTAGAGAAGAGTCTGTAAAACACCTGCTTCAGATGTACACATATGTATGGGTTGCCAAATGCTTTCCGGTTCCCTGAGGAACAAAACTCAAAACTGTGGGCATCACCAGTGGTTTAGGTCCTTGAACAAGCAGAGGTTTGTCCAGTAAAACCCTAGGCCACTGAAAAAGGGAACTATGCCCCCTGCTACAGAGAAGGGCAGAACAAAGGAAAAAGCCTGGTCTCAGCCATGGAGAAAGCTTTGTCTCTGCCCCCATCAGAGACCAGTGGGATGGGTATTACGTATCCTGTTTGTGGCAGGGTTTGTGTCTGTCTTGGTGCTGTCCTACTACAAATAAATATTAATAGGTGTATATATAGGTAATTCAGGGTTTTTTTCATGCTGAACTTGTATCTGCCTTTCAGAAGTGCTGAGCACAAAGAGCAGCTCTCCGTAATTCCATGTGTGCAGTGCTTTTAAAAATTATCAGACCTTCAATGTTCTCCAACTAGCACTGGGGGGGGAAGTAAAATAAGTGAATAATTCTCAAGAAAATGTACTTTTTAATCTTTCTTACCTGATCCTCACCCTTCTGTACAGCATGAAGCGAGGGAATAAAGGCAGAAGAATTGAATTTTGGAGATGACCAAATGCATTGAAAATTTTAACATGGTGGTTTAGTAAGCAGTGAGAGGCTGTCCCAAGGCAGCACGACACTGATGGCTCGGTATGAAATGCAAGGGAGAGCTTTTAAATAAATAAATAACATGTGAAAAGAGCTCCTCCAGCCCAGTTTTTATTCAGCAGGAGGATGGATACGAAGGAGTGGGGGGGAGGGCCCATTTCCGAGCTAAGCGGTGGTGAAAATACGCTCATTCAAATGTGAAGAATTTTTAATTGGGGGAGAGGGAGACTAAGAGCAGGCGGGACTGGAACGGGGAGAGAGCAAGGAGGGGGCAGAGCGAGGGAGCGATGGAATGACAATTCTTAAAGATGCATTAAACTGCAGGGAGCCTAAAGTAGGCTTAGAGATGAGCCTAAGTAACTGGGACAAAGTCTGCTCAGAAGCCACAGATGGGCCTTGGCTTTCACTATTATCTGCTTGAACTCACAAAGGGGAGGAGAGAGAGGGAAGGGGGCGAGGGTAAGGTGCTTCCTCGCCTCCTTCTCCCTTGGCATTTGCATCAAGAGAAAAAGTATTGTTCCTTTCCACTTGCATGGAGAGAGGCAGGAGGGACGGAGGGTGGGAGAAAGCAGCAGCTCCCGGTAGCTCAGGGGATCAGACAGCCCTGGATTCTTCCATCCTGTTTCTGCCAGGCAGGGTGTTAATGTGGCGTGAAAGCAGTTTAAAGCCCTGGGCCTCTCTCTCAGTCAGCAGGGTGTCCCATGCAGGCCAAAGTCCCCAGTGGGTGGCTGTCAGTGGCAGTTCGGTCAGTTAGGCAGAAATTTATTAGTATTATATTTTCCCCCATTTTTTTGTTAGAGCAGTGGGGAGAAAGTGACAGCTGTATTAGGGGCTGAAATGCCTCCAGAGGGATCAGAAGACATCTACAGAGAGGGCTTCTGACAAAAACCCCTTTCAGTATGTCTTAGCAGCAGCTTCTAAAGATATCAGGGAAAAGAAAAGGGAAGGTTTTCTGCTTCTGGAGGGCTCAGGCTCCTGCCTTTTTATTTCTCTGTTTATTTCTCTGTTTGTTTATTCCTTTCCAGCCTTTCACAACATAGGCATCCTTCCCTTTAGCATCCCAGTGCCTGAGAGAAGAGTAACCGCTCTGCTCCCTCCACTAGCTTGCTCATCTCTTGCTCTTTGTCTGATTTCCAAATAACGAAAAGTGGAGGCTTTGAGGAAAAAGGTTGTCTCAGAGTCACGTCTGAAGGCAAGTCCTCCCTCAAGGCAATGCTGAGTTCCTCTGCCACCAGTGCTATCAGGCTTGCCAGAAATATTTTAAGCAGTCAAAATGGCTTTGTACTTTTTAATCTCTCTGTCTCTAACGATCCTTCCCTCTCTCACATCCCATCGTGTTCAGCTGTGGAGCTTGGGAGAGAAAAAAAGAAGGAAAAACCCCACAATCGCTTTTATCATTAACCCATTCAGCTGCAAATCCCCCTCCCCAAAGAAAATTCACAGACAGATTTGCATATGCAATCAACTGTATTCTTTATTTCTATAGCGCCTTCCTTATTAACCACCTCTCTCAAAGGAACTCTTCAGGAAATAAAATTGGTTAGAGATTAAATACAAGAAGTCAACCTTCCATGTTAAAATACTGCATTTTTTTGTGAGGGAGGCAACATTAGCTGGCCTTATCGTTAACACTGCTCATTTTCACATCTGCTGCCCCATTGAGATGGGGCATTTAACATAGCAGATTGGGTTCTGTGCCAAGTAGCTGTGGGCAGCCTCCGTGTATTACTGATCTTGATCCTTCATTACCTTAACAGGTTTTACTGTCTAGGATTCTGATTATTTTTTTTTCAGGCTTTGAAGCACTGTAGAGACTGAAATACAACGCTTGGTTTTTTCATTAATGTTTCAGAAGGTTTCATTCACACCCAACCAAGCTCTGTTTATTTCAGTTATTTCACCTTTCATGCGAGCAGAGAGAGAGCTGCGGCTGGACGAGCAGTACCTGCTGGGGGTCAGGAAGCTGCCACAGGTACTTGGGGCTGCCAGGTTTGGCAGCTCTCCTGACACTTGCATGCCCCCAGCTTTGGCTAGAGAGCTTCTTACAGTGATTGCTGGCAGTAGAAATGTGACTTTTGGGGGTATTTTTTCACTGAAAATAATACAAAAACCTGTTGAGAATTAAGATCCTAAATGGAAGGGATAGTATTTGAAATAAAAGAATGAAGATTAATATGATGCTTTCTTATGTATATAGAAGATGTAGATATAATACATAAAGGAAGGAGTAACGCCATATATAGCACCTTTCTTTCTGATTGCAACTATGCAGTTGCTGAGCATCAAAAGAAATTCAGCAAAAGAGCATTTTCATGTTCATTAATCCTGTATGTCGTGTTCTGGGTATGTTTCTTCATTTTCTGAGATCCTGTTTTAAATCTGTGATTGTTAAACTCAGCATTTGAAGCTGTAAGTGAAAATCTGTAAGATAGGAATTCACAGCTGGAGGCTCATGTGTCAGTTACAGTTGGACCGACGCTGCGTGCTTTACTGAGTACAAGCACAAAAGACCGCTTTTCCCATAAAGAGTTGGGAAAGTGGAAGAAATTACTTCTCAGGTTCTATCATCTGTAAGCAGTAGTACCACATACTGTCATTTGGTAAAAAAAACAAGCAGGTAATTTTGAGTAGTCTCATTTACTGTAAGAAAGATAAGAAATTCCAGAGTGCTTGCCAGGGGGTTACTGAAAAACATCGGCATTGTTAAATAATTTCTCATTCAAACTCCAAAACAAAACTCAGATGGATGTCATTTTGTGCATAATCAATATCCAGAGACATCTCATTCCTTTGTGATAGTTTGTTTTCTGTTAACTGTGATGACAAGAAGAAATTTTGCACTAGCATTTGTTCACTCTTATTTATAAATGGAGAATAAATCCGCATTATAGTAACAGCAGTGCTCCCCAAGGCAACTTGTTCACGCTCCAGCAGGTGCTGGAGTTTTATTGTGAATAATCACGTGCCTGTTTCTGTGGACTTCAGTTATGGTTTAATAATTGAAAACTCGTAAGACCACGAAAGTTTTTGTAAAATTTACAAATCCAAGGTTAAGCAACATTAAAAATAGATGGGAAAAGACATTGAGAGCTGGTCTACTTGGCATTTGGCCAGTTTCCTTTTAATAACGCATACACTCACCTGGTTAGGTCTTTGTAATCCCTATCCAAAAATAAACTGACACTACAGCTAGAGTCAGTGAGGGAGGTGTCACCGCCTAATTTCTGCTGTTTACAGTGAAACTTAAATAGTTCACGGTTTCGAGTTACTTAATGAAAGTATCAGACTGGAAATGTAGCTTTTAGATAAAAGCAGATACCTGCCTATATCAGACTTTGAAGAAAGTTGAAACGTTGCTTGTTTAAAATATTTTTAAAGGGTATTGTTTGCGTTTTAATTTAATGGGGAAAATTATTAAAATCCTAATTGAATTGAAATAGTATAGTGAAAATTGAATCAGGAGGGATATATAGATAGTGCAGCTATTCCCTGGCTTGTCTCAATGTATCGATGCTTCAGATACCTTTGAAATCCCTCACTAACACTTCTCACAGGGGCTTCTGGGTTTTGTGTTGCCCTTTGGCTAATCGGGATCTTGCTCCTACACTGCACGGGTTAGTTTTGTGTTGCCCTGAGCTTGTGATGCTGTTTGTGATGGCTTTTGAGGTCCCTGAACGTGCTTGGAAGCAGGGGTAAGGGGGACAGCACTTGTCCAGGGGTAGAGTAGTTAGGGGAAACAGCTAATGTCTGAAAGAAGATGTTTAGACACAGATGCTTTTATTGGAGTACTAAAACTGGAGCTGCACCCAGTGAAGTGAAAGCTTAGCAACCTGTGTGTGTCAGCAGAATCTTTGTTCGGAAGCGTAAATTCCTGGGAACAAAAATAATGAGTATTCTGTTGCCACTATTTTCTCTCCCAGCAATTGAATAACCTGTGCCTAAGGGTCAGAACCACAAGAATGGTGTCCCAGCCCTGGTTTTCTCTTTGCAGTCCTCAAATGCAGGCAGTCCTAGCCCAGAAATTCAAACCACATATGGAGAATATGACTGCGAGGAAGAATCTTTGATTTTGAAAATAGGAGAATAAAGAGAGGAAACCCAGAGAGTCTTACCACACACATACAGCCTCGCTCCTAGATGATTCGTTGCTCATTAAAAAGACAGTGATCAAGAAGTGCTCCATTTTGTAACAAATGTGGGAATTGCATGCAACTCCCTTGCCACCTGCCACTCTCACAACTGCCGCTCTCTTTCAGAGATCAAGGAGTGAACAAATAAAGAACACAAACCACCTTCCCTTGATGAGACACGATCTCTAATGTTGCAGCATCAGTCGTAATAGTGATAATGTTATGGCCGTAATGATCAAAAGATTTAAGAGAAAAAAGGATTGTAGGGGTAGTTAGTATTTTTTATTGGACTAACTAATATAGCTGGAAAAAATGGCCAGGCCTTCATCAGCTCAAGTAAAGTTGGGGAGACGATACTGTGCTGCTGTTGTCTTTGCTGTACCTGTTCCTGCATGAAGAGAGGAGCTCAGATTTTGCAGCTGTCAATCAGGGACTTCTTATGAGTCCGTCAAAAACCTCTGCCTTAAAACTCACTTGAAAGCATGCACACAAGATGACATGTACTTGCATGTATTCTCCCTAGAGTGTGATAAGCAGCCTTGTGGCTGGTTCTGCTCCAGGAAGGATATCATCAAAAGAGGAGAGGGGGGCAAAATCAAGAAAAATCATATGCATATGAACTGACTTCACATTAGTAAAACCTGAACGTCACTATTTTAATACCTTTTCTTTGGTTCTTCTGTGTAATACATACCATTTCTTAAAATTAGGAAACATAAGCTTCACCCTTGTTTTAATACCATCCAAGAGAGATAATCGTTGTGATTGTTGAAAAGGGGTAGGAAGGGGGAGAAGTAAGGAATTGCCATGAGGATTGCTATAAATAGAACTTTGCTATAGCAATGCTTTTAAGGGAGAGTGTTCTCACAGACAGGCTTGTAACGAAGAGGGAGCAGATTTATTGTGCAGGACTGTCAGCCTTTCTC
This sequence comes from Aptenodytes patagonicus, assembly GCF_965638725.1. Classification (NCBI taxonomy): domain Eukaryota; kingdom Metazoa; phylum Chordata; class Aves; order Sphenisciformes; family Spheniscidae; genus Aptenodytes; species Aptenodytes patagonicus. Next base: position 27,289,382 of record NC_134954.1, read on the forward strand.
TGAAAGATTTGTTGATGCTGTGCCAGTATGTTCAGCTTAATACTCTTGCACTTCTGCCTAAGAATCCCCCCTCTGTGCTTTTTGCCTAAGATTTTCTGTATTCGTAAATCGTTCTTTCCATTGCAGTACAAGGAACAGCACTATTTATTTGAGAAGGATTCTGCAGTTTAATTTAGAAGAATGGTTCCGCTACCTTACAGGGATGCTTTCTTGCTTTGAACTGTTGAAGCTGATCTCAACCAGTCTTGGCATACTCCATGCTACCATGGGCTTTGTGGAAGTGGAGATGGAGGAACCTTTTTCCTGTAGACTGAACAGGGACAAAGAAACAAAATATTCTATTTTTTTTTAAAGGCATTTTGATCTAATTGTTTAGTGTAGCTAAGGCTGAAACAATAACAAATCCTGCATTATTGTCTGTAATTTCAGACTATCACGTGAGAGCTTTCTTTTCCTCCTCCTTCCCGCACAAACAATCATTTTTAATTTCTATGGACGTGTTCTTTCACTGGGAGGTGGGCAGGCCCTGCTGCTTGCTGCCAGAGTCAGCAGAAAGGTTCAACCAAGTCAGCCTCAGTTGGCTTTGGGCACTCATTCAAAAGCAGATATCAAACAGAAGCAGAGAATTTAATTTTATTTTATTGTTTTTGTTCTTTCCTAAATTGTATCTACATCAGTCCCTTAATCTTTCTGAATTTAATGAGCATATTTTAATGTTCTTTTGTCAGAAAGAACTCAAGACTAGACATACCTGTGCTGCTGTTTCTTTCTTTTCTCCAGCTGAAAGAGGAGGCTGAAAGTCCGCACTAGACATTACAAAAATGGGCAGAATCCACTCACTAACCTCCTCGTTAGCCTCGTCCCAGAGGTCAGAGCTGAGGAGAACTGAGGGCAGAATCTCACCCCTGTCTCCTTGGCATGTCATATACGCGGCAGGTCATCCCAGAATCATCCCTGAGGAGTAACTCTCTTCCCCATTTTAACCATAAAATTACTCATTACTGTGGCCAGTATGTTAGTGGCAATCGGTGAGGCCATTTGTGTTCAAAACAGTTTCCAGTCACAGGCTGTCTTTAGTCATGAGGCATATCAAGATGATTGCATTTAGAAATTGGGATGGATGGCAGCTGTTCAAATATTCCTTGAAAAAATGTTATTATACGGCTCAACTGTAAATCTCACAAACATCCTAGTCCCCCTGTTACACAGATAGAAATATCTTGCACTTGTTGGCTAGAACTTAATGGTTAACTGTTGTTGACTTTCCTCTTCTGGAAAAAATACCTGATGTAATGGGAAGGTTTACTGGTGGTGGTGATTCTTCCATGAATGGGCTCTTCTGCGTTGCCGGGTGTCACAGCAAGGTGCCCTCCAATGGCAGGACCAACACCTGTGTGAAAAGTGACGCCTGAGAGTGTCAAATTCAGAGATGCCTGTAAGTAGGAAAAGGGATGCGTTAGGCACCGCCCTTTTTAGGAAAGTATTTTTATAGGTTCAGGAATAGAAAATTTCATTTTCTTAATTTGTTTTTCTTTTTTTTCCTCTAGCCTGTTTCTAAATGTCAAAAATCTGAAGAGATGTGAGTGCCTCTAATGCTTGCCGCATTAGGCTGATTGTCGTGGGGGGAGGCAGCTGTGTGCTATCTCAGTATATAGGGGAGGAAATCAAAAGTTCACCCCAGAGCAGACACTCCTGTCAGTCATAACGCATCACTGAGCAAGATGAACCTTCCCTCCTCCCTCCTGCTGGCAAACACCATAGAGGGGCCCATTGTTGCAAAACCTGTTATCAGAACAGACATGCTACAGTGGCATATTTCATCCATAGGAAGCTTTAGCAACACTGTATGTATTGATCACAGCAGCTTAATCGAAGAATAGCTGATGAATGAACATATGGGTAATGCTTAAAAGGAGGTTGCTAGTTGGAGCTGGAAGCATTGTATTTTGATCAGATTTGTAGGTTTGTGCTCATTACAGTTTCTCAGGCCTATGGTAAAATGTCACAAATATAATTGTAGTTGACATATCATCAAAAAGGAGAGGCCACTCTTTACCCTAATGTTGACTCGCCTTGACAATCCAGTGGCCCATAACATTTGACCTGTAATCTCAACAGAGTTATAACAGTAAGTGGGATCAAGTCCAGTCAAACCTTCACAAGGCTGCTCCAGGAACGTATGAGAGTGTCTCAAGAGGGGACAGTCTGTCTGTCCCTGAGTTACTGTTGCACAAAGATGCTGACAACAGCACTGTATGGTACTCTGCAATTAGAAGCTCCTTCAGTTTGAGCCACGTCTCAGCTCTAAGCACTTCAGTCTTTAAAAGACTGGGCAAAGTGTTTCTACTCTAGTCTGTCAAAAATAAAGAATGGGTGTATGTAGAGGCAGAAATCATGGTTGTAACAAAATTCCTACCAGCCTGTTGGTGACTGTAGTAGGAGTCTTTTTAAATGAAATCATCTGCTGCCTGCCAGAAGGAGGGATGTGATGCCTTAGTCCAGGTATGCAGGGTAGCTTCCTTTTGCAATTTGCTCTGTATTGCATTTGAGGCAAACAGCACTCTTTTTTCTCAGTGGTTTCGATGCTCTGCAAGAGACGGAGTTAGAGTTGCTATGTACGCTGCAGCAGGTCGATTATCACAGCTATATTTCCCCTCCCTCATCTTTTTTTAGGAATACCATCTGTTTAGTCATTAGCCCCATCAGCTCTCATTAATTGAGTCATGTCTCATTTAGGCTGCTGTATTAGCTTCTCATTGTTCCCTAGATAAGGAATCGCAGGCTTTTTTCCAGATGCCTTGCTTCCTGTTGAGCTCTGTCCAAAGTCAGGTGTCAGCTGGAGAGCAAGGAAGGGATCCAAACCCAGGCTATCTTTCAAAGCCTCATGCCAAACTGCCAGCCTGTTCCTTCAGGGCACCAAGTGCCAACTTGTCTGTGCTGGCCCAGCTTTGGAGAGTCATGCGGAATATGGAACGGCCTTGACTAAAGAGAGGAAGCCTTCTGTCTCTTTTCCCTTTTGATTTCTCTGCCTTTCATCATCTCTGCTCAGCTAATAGGTTTTTTTCCTCCCTCCCAATGGCACAGTGGGTGCATCTAAGTATCAAAACCCTGATGCAGAACAGATATTAAGAACAAATCACCTAGAAGGAAATGATGGGTTGCATTTCAATTAGCACACTTTGGTTACACAGATTTAGTCCTGTCACAGAAGTTTATCAAGAAAGCCTTCAGAAAAGCAAGGAGAAAAAAGGAGCCCTCCTGTGTAGTTGAATTTCAACACTGGAGGGCTGAGGGTTTGTTACAAAATCTTCTGTTTAACTCAGTTGTTCCAGGCTTATGTTTTTTTACCATTAGTTTTATTGAGCTTGCTGAGTTGATTTTTATTTTTTGAAGGGTAGAAGGATTAGTTACAGCACAGCCCTTTGATTTGATTTCTTATCCTTAAAAGAGCCCAATTTGAGTGGGAGAATGTGTTAGAAACTAACCAGCTCGCTGCAGAATGGATCATTGTCAAGACTACAAAATGTAGGTGTGAGTTTGCGAAAGCTGCCTGAGAGCAGGATTAGGAAGGTGTTGAAGTAATCAAGGCTCCTCAGAGTGATTTACAAAGAAATGAATTAATTAGAGCAAATTGTGAGTTCACAGTTTTCTGGAATGACCTGCCTGGCTTGTATGCTCTGAGGCCTTCAGACAATATATGATCCCTAAACATTTTAAGCACTTTGCCAAAACAGCGAAAACAAAATGTGGAGCTGCTGAAAGAAAAATGTTTCTTTTCGCAGACAATTTAGGTGAAAGCCTGTTATGTCTGTGTGGTTTTCCCAACTTGCTTAGCTGTCAAATAATTAAACATTAACAATAAATTCTTCTTCTGCTCCTGTCGTTCCCGTGTACATCTGCTTTCACTTTCGTTTTGCTGCAGTGAGATGCCTACAGTTTCTTTCTGGGGCTTCCTTAACACATGTCAAATGGAGGATATAGCTTCCTCCAAAGTTTTGGTTCCACGTATGTGTCACGTTTGCTAAATCTCCTAGAAGAAAACTGCCAGTGTAGTGATGACCTTCACTAGTGGGCAAAAATTTGGAAAATTCTCAATCTGGAATGAAACAGCACATGGACTCTAAATCTACAGTGTTAGATGTAGGTGATGCTGAGCAACCAAAATTACTTTCCATGGAAGACCTGAACTACCTGTGCATTTCAGCTTGACCTTCCCTCCCAGAAATGCAGTGTTTACTTTGACCTGTCATACTGTGCATTCGAGGCCAAAGCTAGTGATTTACTAAGACTTAAGAGGACGTAATTCCTCAGCCGTCTGTTCTACGCTGTGCAGCCTCTCTGCTTACCTTGGTGCCTGGCAAGTGCTTAGCGGGGCTAGGCAAGTTATTTCTTCTCCCTGCAGGGCTACTTCTGGTTTCCATTGCTGCCTCCTTTATATCGCTGCTCTAATTAACCTCTTAATGTGAAGCAGCCATAGACTATCACAAGCTGTTTGCATTGCATATATTTTATTGCCTGTCCTGTCTTCCTCCAGCGCCTTTTGATTCCAGGAGAAAATAAAATACTAAAAGGCAGTTTTCTTCAGCCAGAAATCATGTATCTACATATGAAAAAATGTATAATTTATTAGCTCCAGTTCCTGTGATATCTTTGTAGATTGTATCATAAATACATTAAAAAATTATGGTTCATCATTCAAATGGTTTACAGTCTAAATAAGAAAAACAAACGTGAAGTTTGTAGAATAAAGCATAATTTTTAGAGAATTGCCTCAAAATGGAAAACTTAAAAAAAAAAAATAAATTGTACCCAGTTCTTTCGTAAATGCTGTGACAGTGATGTTTCAAGCCTTTATTCACTGCTTCTTCTCATCCTTGCAAAGACTCTACAAATACCTATTCTAAACCAAGGTGTGGCAGGGTGAAGCTTCAAAGCTGTTGATTTCTTTATAGGGAAAGCTTTAGTTGGCTTCCTAACAAGCCACCTAGCTTCAAACTTAATTGTAAATGGATTCTGGTTCACCGAGGTGCCAAGATGTCCATAATGTCTCCATATCTGCTTGTCGTTTTGCAAATCAAAAGAATGCATTAATAGTGATGAATACACTGAAGTCAAGTTGAACAGCACCTGTGATTGTACTGTCTGGGAGAAGAAAAGAGCTCAAGGATTACCAGGGCCTTCCATCTCTACACTAACTGTACAGTGCCTGTGGAGACCTGACATGCTGTGGATATGCACTGAGCTCAGGATTTGCCTATGTAACCAGCTTGCGTTAACCCTTCCGTAGGTGGCCTGCCTTGTTCTTTCCCAGGCTGCTAGGCTAAAGCAGAGGGGTGAGCAGGGTTATCCCTAGAGCCAACAAGCTTGTGCTTCTTAGGAGGTTTAAAATCAGCTTGTCATAGTGAGCCAAATACAGACATTTTTCTGATTATCATCTGAGGAAGAGAATGAGTGGGGATAGTTGTTTGCCTGTAAGTATCGTTTCTAGGAGCTGAGAGGCTTAGCGGATTAATCTTCCTTCTGGGATGTGGATCAGGCTGAAGTGCAGGGCAGGATGATTATTAAGACTGAAATTCTCTGTCAATTTGTTGGCAGAGATAGTTTCTCTGCATCAGGACGATGGTGGCAGAAGCGTCTCATCTCAGAGGCAGCAAAGGGAACAGGGCATATCTGAGATGAGACTAAGAATGGCAGGCTTCTTTCTGGAGGGGAGGGAGGCTGGTTTTGCAACGCCACATTTCTTTAAGTCTTCCTGCTGTAAGAATTACTTTCTTTTTTCCTGCAGAGTTTTTTGTAAGGACTACAAGCATTGCAGAGAGCAGCACTGATCAATGGCCTGTTTCTGATGTTCTTTTGAGGGCTGGAACAGTTCTTTCTCTGTCCCTTCAAGGCTGGAGGTGCTTCTTTATTTTCTCCTCAAAGACCAGAAGGTCTTTCGCTGTCATATTCAGAGTTGGAGTGGTGGTTGCACTAAAGCTATGCTAAATGCTGCCTCGGTGCCAAGCAGTTACCCAGCAAGGAGTGCTGCTTTTGACGCTTCCTTCTTTCTCAGACTTTGCTGGTCCTTGCCTCCAATTTCTCCTTCCCCTTGAGAAATAATCATTCCGTCTGGAGCATTCATTGTAGGTTCCTAATGTCACGAATGCAGAGAACACATATACATTATATTTATTTTTGCTATATTCATTTTGCACTGTGAGACGTTCTGTGTCAGGAAGACACTGACATGCATGCTTATATGAGCTGCATTGCATTGATGTTGGCTTTAGTCCTGCTTCACATTCACATTGCAGCACTGCGCAGGAGTCCAGGTAGCAGAACAAGACTCTTAACTGTGCTGGGTGCTGGACAAACATAGCAGAAAGACATCCAGTATTTTTCATCCTGCAGGGTTTCTAAGTGTGAGATCTGCAGTTGCAGATGGAGGCTGGCATGCAAGAACACAAGGAGCCAATAGTGGTCATTATGATATTCTTGTAGTAATTTTTTAATTTGAGGGATGTTAAAAATGGAAGACAGGTAAAACTGGGACCTCTTTATTCTGTAATATTTAAACAGTGCCCTTTTGATTTTGTTTATTTTGTATTGAAGGTATATTACTTCAGTTTTGAAGAAAGTGGTATGTTAGGTTCTCACTTAGGAGCTTGTCTCTTAAATACTCATAAGAAATGTGAATTTGCACTGGACTTCACAGTAGAAAGAGCGGCAGGTTTGGGCTTTGATAGTTACGGGAGCTTGTAGACAGGTGTGTTTGCATCCTGAGGCAGAAAATATCTTTGTGAGTGCAAGTTTTTGTCATCGTATTTGGTTTAAATGCAGCCCCAGGAACTAGTTTCTGGAAAGGTCTTCTCCAAATGCGACCTGTCTTAGCATGCTTGTCTTCTCTCTTAGGAGTGTGTTTTGTACTCAGGCTTCTCCTTCAGGCTAGTCTGAGTTTAGATACTGAAGCACGTGTTTAAATGATTCTCTATGCTCCAGAAACATTTTTATCCTGCTTGCATATTTTATTTTAATTTTGGTGCAGGGTTGTGTTTTTTTAAAGATTGAAAAAAAGATAAAAACAGTTCTCTTGGCCATTTCTCTTCATCTGCGTTTCAGTTTTTTCCATTGGGCATTGTAGGAGAGAGATGTGCGTGCCTGACCTTGGATCAGTTCTTCCTACAAAGCTTTCGAGTCAGGAGACTTAATCCTTCTTTTCATGCTTCACCTCTGCACAATCAAGGCCAACCTTTGAGGGGAGAGCATAATTATTTAGTGTGGCAGGCTGGGCAGATGGCAGGGTAAAAATGCATGTGAGATATTTTGGTTACTTCTGGGGAACAACTCCCATCATCTAAAAGATAGTTGGTATAATTTGAGCCGTGCCTTCAGTTCTTTGAATGGGCAGTAGCTGGGGTATGTGTCTGTGCCTCAAGGCTTTCCACAGTTTCAGTTGCCTTGTAAAAGGCGCTTTTTGAAAACTCTCTGGCACCAGTGCTTAGAAATGGCCAGATGGCACTGAAAGGGTCAAGTCAGGGCCTTGCCTGCAGCTCCAGGACATCCCACTCAGGCTGTGTTTTGTATTTCTATTTGAACTGGCAGGTTTTTAATCCTAGTCTACTTCTATTTTAATGTCTTATTAAGTAATGGAGACACGTGCAGAATCACCTAAACAAGAAGTCCTAGAAACCCATTCCTTTGACATACCAGGAGCTCCGGCATTCAATGTCTCTTCTTTCCAGTCACCCCTCTGCCACCTCTTCCCCCACTGCACGTTCCCAGCAGAAGGAGACCCATGAGAATTCACACACTGCTTGAGGACCAACGCATCCGTGTCACAGTGGCTGCAAGCGGATTAGTAAATTCACTTTAATAGGGAGTGCTGGGAATGGGAGCAAGTTCACAAACAACTGTGCAGTCAGGTGTATTAACTGTTTCCATGCAAAAAAAGCCGACTACAAGCCAGGGAAGATGGTGCAGATCGAGGTGCAAGATTCATGCCTGCTCATGCCCTGTACAGAATGCACTGCCCTGCTATAAATTTTGATGAAGCCTTCCTGAGGCAAAGTGTTGTTGAAACATATATCAGTATGCTGTAACCTGGCAAACCCCGGAGGGCAAAGCGTTGTACCTGAAGCAGAGAATGATTAAAATATTAGGCTGACACATGTGTGATATCTGAAAAGTTTTCTGCCACAGCCACTAAGCCCCTTAACATTGTGCTTTGGAATGTGGCCACGAGTCATAAAAATGTCTGAACAGGCAAGAGGGTTGGTAGTGTCATAAATAATAACGGCACTGCCCTCCGAACATGTGTGAGCACAGAGAGAAAAGGAGAAATAAGGAGCAGAACAGGATGACACGGGCAGATTTATTAACCTTAGCAGATGTAAGTTTTAAGATTGGAAATTTCCTGACAAAAAACCCAAACAAAATACTGTAAGATTTCCTAAAATAAAAAAGGGAAGGCTCTGATTAGTGCTTAGTATGTCACTGGCTGACATTCACGGGCTGACATTTATTTTTAGTTGCAGCTATAGTAAAAGATCCAAAAAGAATTGAGCTGTGTTAGTTTAGTTTAGTTTGACACACCATACTGTCGCTCTGCTTAATCTACAGTGCGTGCTAGGCGAAGGAAATTCAGATTCCAGGAACAGTGACTTCAGTGGAAAGTAATATTTTTTCCTGTATGGTGAAGAAGATGCAGTGAAACACCGCCATTTTCAGCAGAAGCTGACAGTGGTAGCATTAGAGGATGTTATGTGAGTAAAAAGTCTTGTCCCAGACTATGTGCTTTTGCACAGAAGTCACTGTGAGCAGCAGAACTGATAAACCCTGGTTTCTTAAGAGTTGTGTCCTATGGATTGATTTTTTGGTGTAGCAAGATTTGGAAAGCTTCACCTGAAAATGGTATTCATAATAAGCCTCTCTCATGCAGAAGCTTTGGTGTCTGACAGAAAAATGCCTTCCCCACTGCTGTTGCTATAGACTTATCTGGTATCTGCTGCTGTCTGGGGGTGACAACAGCTCTGCATCGCAGCTCTGCTGTCCAATGAATGGTAAATGCTCTGAGAGGAAAAGTTGGTAGCTATTTTTGCTCTGTCTTTTGTTGCTGCCATGTTGCTGTCCGTGATCCTCTTTTAACCACATAGTTCTCATCGATGCCCCAGTTTCTTTCAAATGCTGAACAAGGTACTCCAAAGACCTGGCTGGATTCAGCACTGTACGAGAGAACCAGCGATGTCAGCACATCTCTCCTTCAGCGCCTTTCAAAGCCAGGTTTGAGGAATGTGCTGAAATACAAACAAAATGTCCCGCTGTGGACATTAAGAGAAATTGTGAGGATGTCGTGGTTAGTAGTCTCAAGGCAGCGCTAGAACTAGCTGTATGTGCAGGGACACCTGATCTTCCCCAATAGCCAAGATGAAATCATCACCTCGTCTCCTTTGGGCACTCTGTGTTGCACTTGGGGCTGTGCCTGACTTTCCAAGTATCAGGTGGTTCTTACATGGCTGCTTCAATTTGCAGTTGTAAATAGCCATCCACAGACAAAGACAGGTTTATGGACTTTGGTGCTTATTCTTGTTTATTCAGTGTGACCTTAATCTCTCTGTATCTTCCTGTGCTGGGTTACATATAGGGATGCAGCTTGCAGACTAACATCTCATTGACGGAGTCAGCTTGCACTAATTTAATACATTTATATAAAACAATGTGACAGGACAGTCCATGAAATCCCTTGCCCCAGTAGTGCTGTTTACATACTTGAAAATACTTCGACAGCCCTGAATGATATGAAAAATAACGTCGACATTTAATAATAAATAGTATTTTCAGCTACAGGCCAGGCTTTCTGCACACAGGAATTGACAGACCCAGACCCATCCTGCAGAGCAAGGAAGGCCAGTAAAAAAGCCAGGGGTCTATAGTAATGCCAATAGAGCATAAACCCCTATTAGTAGGGTTTTGGATGCTTTATAAAGGTGTAAGTTTTATACTTTATAAATTGAGGCTTTTAGGAGAAGTAGGTCAGAGTGAGTTGGAAATGGTCACAGGTGAGAAGCTGTAGAAATGGTGAACTCTTCACCTCTAAAGAAACTAGTTTAACCACAGGATACACAATCAGGCAGGTGAAGTTACCCACAGAATCATAACATCAGACTAAAGATAGTTCTAACCCATCTGAAGACAAGGTGATAAAGTTAGGAATGTCCCTTTGTTGTCCTTCGTGCAGATGTACCTTAGTTTTTAGATGGTAAGAGAGGATGCTTCTCTGACACTGAAATCTTTTTGCGGGAGGCAGTTCTCAGCTTCACCTGTAATGAGACCCTTTCTACCCGAGCAACTTACTTTCTTAAACTTAGGTTATGATTATTTGTAACAGACCAGCCAATCTGTTAACATTCCTTAAAGTTTGAGAACTTCAACATTTTTGTTGTTAAGATTCCTTCCTTTCTGCGAAGATTATGAATACAGTGCTGCATGTATTATTGGATGCAAAATTAGTAATACATTATTCATTATTCATTTGCTGTATTTTTTGCTGTATTTTCTGCAAAGAACATTTTTTCGCTCTCTGAAGTACTTGTTTTCGCCGTGACTGGATCCTTGCACTCTCTTAGCCTCCGACTCAGGTCAAGGTGCAGCTGAGGAGGTTAAATAACGGGGCTTTTTGCTAATGCAGTGTCAGATCCCAGTAGGTCGCTGGAATACATTGCAGCACCCATTAAGGTGTACATTGGAAACCATTTTGAAATTTGTAGATTTGATATACCAGCAGACAAAGGCCAAGTTAGAAAGAAAAGTAACACTGGACTTCAGAGAGATTACGGACTTTTTTGCATTGCAGCACTGATAAAAGCTGCCTCCCCACATCCCCTTTTCTGAGCTGTAGCAAACAAAGCTGAGCTTTTTAGCTGTGTCTCTGGAATAGAAATGGACATCAGAAGCTGCATGTAAAATAACCAAACCGATATACAATTGCAAACTCAGATAATCTCTTTAGCTTGGTTTCCTCCAGTAAGCAGCAGCTCTCTGAGTCACTATTGAGAGACTTAGAAAGCACCCCCGGAGCTGTGCTGCGGGAAACTCGCTTTTCCTGACTTCCAGGCCGCGTTTCTTTTTTTGTTTTTATTCTTTTCTCCCCACATCTCCCGTCTTTGCCTCCTTCTCTGTTTTTGTCCATGCAAACATTATAAAAGGCCTAAAAGTGGATAAGTGTCTGCTTCTAGTGTATTTAAGAGGGAGTACCATGCAGAGAATCCCCCAAGACAGCTGCTTTGGTTCCAGGCCAAGCCGGCATTAGTGCTAGAGGGAATTAATTATAATATATTAATATATAAACATAGAATATATGATGCATTTATCTCTTGAAATGGACTTGTTCGTTAACTTTGTTTATAATTATTATTCTTTGCATTTGAATACTGTCACCTGAGGATCTCGGTATACTTTGTCTGCCTTTAGGTACGTGCAAAATACTGTGTGATGATGGGGACCTTTAGAAAGCCTCTGCTATATTTTAATACCTTGGGAACATACTGCTTAGTGTATGCATACAGCATACAGCTGTGAGCATGAGACAGAGTTCTAGGGTGTTGAATTACACTGCTGCGGGAGAACAGCAGTGAAAGCACTGGTGGGATGCAAAAGCAGCATCTTTTAATTTCAGAATGCAAGATAGAAGAGATACTAAGCTGTCGAATTAGAGAAACAGTTTATGGAATGTCCTAGTTCTTAATTGCAGATTTCCTTTTGTTTTTATTACATTACCTGGATGCTTCCCTAGCATGCACTCAGTTCCTGTATCTCTCAGTTTTCTCTTTTTTGTTATCTAATTATGGAAATTGATTTTAATACAACAAATAAGCATATTTAGTGAACGTGAGTCACAGGGACAGTTTCTTACTCTCCAGTACAAACTGCTAATGATGGGCCAGTTCTCTGAACTGCAATTCTTAGCTATAAGAATCCCAGTTTTTCTGGTTTTCTATTGAGAATTTCCTGCACTTTATTCCATATAATTGGCAGTGTGTACAGACCTCACCCAGCCCAAGGGTGTATTAAAGGCCCACGAATCTCACAGATGTTCACAGATGGCAAGTGCTCTGCCATCACGTTCCCTGTGGCAACACATGGCTCATTCCCTGTGCTGTCAGCATCCTCTCCAAAGTGCTGCCCTAAAGCTGTGAGGGGTAAGAAGGGAAAGGCTCCCTTGGGCACTCCCTCCTTGCTCATTTACTATTCCTCTGCTGCACCATTTCCACATCTTCTCCTAGATCCATCAGTAAGGATGTTTAGGAAAAACTGAATTGCACAACCACAGGGTCAAAGACAAAATCATTTCCTGGGGCAACGTGTGAACGAGGTGGGCTGCTCCCCACCTTCACTCCCATCCAGCAGGGCTAACCACCTCCCTCATCTTCTGGGAAAGAGAACAGACTTTTAGCAGCCAGAGTTCACCAAATACAGTGAGTTCACCAAGGCCTGGCTACAGCAGCAGCCAAAAAAACGCAAAGGATGCAAATGCCATTACCCTCTCACTTCCTCCCCAATCTGGCCCTGGTCAGGGCTGCAAGCTTGGCAGCAGGTTGGTCTGCTGAGGGCAATAGCAATGTCTCCTGGCTGTTGCCCTGCTGTGCTGGAAGGATGGGTGAGCAAGGGGAGCCAGGAACAGCACAGGCCTGGGTTTGTGTCAGCTGGGCTGCGTGGCTGCCCACGCCGTCTGCCACTCCAGGCAGCTGCTTGCTGTGCAGACACTTGATGCCAGCCTTGATCTGTTTATAAATGTATATTCTCATCTGCAGCCACTGAGACGTAGATTTATGGCAAAGTTTTGGATGAGACTACTGTGGTGGGTAATCTGGTTGGGAACACTTATTGATATATTTGATCACTAAGGAAAATATACTGCAGTGCTCTTTCATGTGAAAGAAGTATATTCAAACCCTGCCCCATCTCACCACCCTTCACTACTTGGGATGCATTTACAGAAAGTCTGAGCTGAAGTGACAACTAACAGCTGCCGAAGGGGCAGGCACAGTCATCTCGTCTTCCCTTCTCCACTCCATGCCTGCCTTTTTCTTTGGGGTGTGATTGGCACCTTAGTGAGTGGATTTGCCTCACTAAACTTGCAAAAAACCAATATTGAAAAAAAGGTTGGATGCAAATTACGCGCTGACTTGATGTGCTTTTTCACATAAAAGCTTGATGTGCTGACATGGTTCACGGAGACATCAGATGAGTGCCAGAGCAGGGCCAAAGGAGAGGGCAAGAGTGTGTGTCCCAAAATGGTGAGGGGAGAGCAGCATCACTCCTACTGGCAGCAGCAGGCTGCTGAAGTTCTCAGCTCCTCTCATTGGACCACGTTCACAGGGTCCATGCTGCCATCCGGTGCTGCTGGGGAAAAATGTAGTTAATCCCAAGCTCCTTGGACAGAAGGTATGTATCTCCTAGTCATTGTAAGAGCAGTGATACCACCTTTTGGGACTGAGCGCTCTTGTGTTCATACCTGCGGGTCTGTGAACTTTCAGTACTCATCTCGGCCACCTTCATGCCATTATTTAGGATTTCTATGGGCTTTCAGCAATAGGTGACCCTTCTCAAACTTTCTTACTTGTCAAGTGTGTCTGCAGTCAGTCATGCTTATATCTGAGCAAGACTGACTTATCTGAAGTTTTTGCTGTTTGTGAAATCCAGCTTCAGCGTAAAGGAAGTTCCATCTCTTGAATGCTGTATTTCTTATAGTATTAGGAAAACAAAAGCCAAAGTAGTTGAGAATTCAGCGCTTTGTTTTTCCCAGCTCCCACTGACTGTGTGAGGAAAACAGTTGTCTGCACAGTATCTTCTAGGGGGTCATGGTTGCAAATGGATGGCATTATTATGGGAGTCTTTTCATTAAAAGCCAAAAGGACAGGATCTCTCTCCATCACCACCCCGAGGCCCTACTTCCCCCAAAGAAAGAAAACCCAAGACCCCAGGCAAGTCAATTAAGCATTGTATGGACCTGTCAGACAGATAAGAAAGGGACCCTTTGGCCACAGTGAGGCCAAAAGGGGGGAATGAATCCCAGAAAGTCTCTTGAGCAGATAATAAATAGCCTTTATCTGGGAGGTGTGTCTGTGTGTGTTTTTTGAGGAGGTGTGATGTCAACCTCCCAGACTTGCCTTCTTTGTTGGGCGGACATTTGCTTTAATTAAAAACCTCCAAGGGAATGTTAATTGGCCTGGGGCGGGGGTAGGGGGAAGAAATCATTACTTCATTTTCTCTCTCCATCCAAGTCCATGCACACACATATGCACCAATACACATGCTTTCTTTTACAGCAGAGAAAAGCAGCGACAGCTAGTTTTCTGGCAAGGCCTCCTTTCCCCAATGTGCCTGTTTGCATGTCACAGTTTGGCAAAGGAACAACAAATAAATGTGGTGCTTTGTTTTCTTCTTCCTGAGGAGAAGCAAGGGGAAGATCTGCCAGCTCCTTCTAACGGTTTTACTCTGAGCAGACCCCATGGGCCCACGTGAGAGCCCTGCGCAGCCGAAGCTCCGCAATGCAGGGCAGCAGCAACGCCAGAAGCAAGCTCCCCCAGTGGGATATGGCATTATAATAAAATGGAGGGGGACCCGCTTGGCTAACAAGCATCCTTTGGCTTTGTTCTTTTGAACATTGTTTTCCATTAGTTTGTTTTTTTGAATTAGATCATTTTATCCCACATTCCAGAATGGGAAGCAGCAAGTGAGCTTGCAGAGAGACACGAGAGGGTTCTCTAATCCAGAAAACCTTTGCTTATTTTTCATTCTTCTTTTCAGCTATTCCAAGATGAGTGAAAACAACCCTACCCAGCTTATATGCTGAATCTATACATTATCACAGCATAAACTAACATCCCCTCATCATCTGTTTTTTTCTTTCCTGTCGTCACTCAGAGCAGTAAGTGCAGTTTCTCAGGAGTACCCTGTTGGAAGCAGCGGTGGTTGGTTGTCCTGCTGTGTGAAGTCTAGTCCTAATGTGAAACATGGTTTCAAAAGTCCTATGCTTTTTTCTTCCTAAGTTGTGATCTGGTTAGGTACCAGTCATCCTTGTGACTATAGCTTCTCCTAAAGCTGTGTAGTTTCAAAATACTGTGATTTTTTCCTCTGTGTCTCATCCATTATCTGTTGTGACACTTTATAGAAACAAACTCCAAAATACAGATAATAGCTGCAATGAAAAAACCCTGTGCCTCCCAACCTCACTGTCATCTCCTTCTAACAAAAGATGTGTTTCTTTTCTTCCCTTGCCATAATTGTAGAGCAGAGGAGTTGAAGTGAGCAGCAAACTTCTACCTTGAACTACTGCTGTTAATAGTTTTAATGTAATTAGCGCACTGAGGAAAGGGGAGTTTGGGGAAGGGGATTTAAGCAATAAAAATATATATATTTTCTGCCAGGGATCTAGACGGGAGGGAGAGGGGGAAACCCACAAGCCATCCCTGCTGGCTGCTAAGTGTTAGTAACAACACTGACATTTTGTCAGGAAGAAACAAAAAAGGTAAGAACAGATGCAAAGCCAAATTTAAAAAGAAATGTATGGCATCCCGCTCTGGAGCTCAGGAAGTAGGTAGAGGTTCCAGCAAGCTGCCAAGCAGCGTGACTGCCGGAGGCGTGCAAGCCCTGTGCTGCTCCCAGCCCAGCAGCATAAGGTCTGGAGGAGTGAGCTGATCCCTCGGCTACCCAGCTCCCTTCCCCCATGGTGCTTTGTAAAGTCCCAACCAGCACCTTCAGTTACACTCAGGAGCAAATGAAATAGTGAAAACTTTCAACTCACACACACACGGAGGCTATACATGTATATATATATGAACATAAGACATGAGAACATAAAATTTGTAAATCATAACTGAATTTTATCTAGCATTTTCCAGAATGTCCTTGGTTTTGAAGGTGTTTAAGCACAGTGCTGTATATTCATACTAATTTGCTCTTAATCAGGGCTAATGTGCAACTTTAGACCATCACAGCTAGAATAACAGCACAGCATCTAACTTCAAGCTTTGTATACTGTTAAGAGAGAGATAGGCTTCTGTTTCACATGCTTTGTATCACCATCCAGGGGAGTCTTTCTCTCCTTTGACGGGCTAGAAAGCCTGTACTCTCAACACAGGCAATTAGAATAAATGTCAAAATTTGGATACTGTGCATGCCGTAAAACAGGAGTACCTGTGTACCAAGAGCTAAGTACTACATGGGGGTCTCTGCAAAGCCAAGGAGAAACATGAGGCCTGTTCGTTTCCCCAGAATTATGTTTAAAAGGAATGAAAACATGCTAGGCTCTTGGGGGAGATAACACAGCTGCCCTGTATTGCATTCTGGAATGTCTTTTAAAAGTGACCTTTTCAAAGGATGTTCTTGTGCTCGAGGCTTATACCCATTTTTGCCCCTAGGTATTCAAGCATGAGTGTGATCCTACTTGATAATTGAAAGAGTAGAGCTATTGAATTGCTAGCAAGGACATCACTTCTTAAAAATGCTCATTAACTGTTGGAATTTTAAACAAAATATTAGAGCTTTCAAGGAGACTAAATTGAAAGGTCTTCTCAGTTACGCAGCTTTCATTCTCTTGATTCTCGTACTGTCATAATTTTTGGCATTAGCAATGGCCTTTCAGGGTAGGCAAGACATAAATCTGTATTATACATAAGAAACAGGGAAGAAAACTTAGTAAAATAAAAACTCAGAAACCCCTATCATTTAAGCTTTGTTTATTCATCCTACAAAGTACAAGCCCCATGTAGTTTCTTTGCAACTTCTCAAGGTGAGAAAGAGAACACCGTTTTAATTCATGCAAGATTCCTTCATGCTCAGTGTTATTGACTGATCTTATAAAATGTACATGGATGATAAGACTAAAAGTCTTGTCAGTCTCTACAAAAGCTGTAGGTTTGAGCCTCCAGTGGCGCAACAAATTGCACAGAACTGGTCCTTACCCAATTACTGCTGAATCCATACTGCATTGCTGCCAAATCTCCTCTTCATTTTATCCCATCCCTTAAAGACCCAAACAAATTTTAGTTGTAGTTTAGTCACTGGTAGCACCTGATATAAACTATAAAACAAGGAGGAAATGTTAACATACAGTTAATTTTTGCAAAATACTGGAATTAAGCAGCCACATGTCTATGGCTAACATTACTCTTGACAAATACATTTTGTCTCACCCAGATTTTTAGCCAATTCTCTTTTAGTGCCTGTATGAGCTATGATAAGCAGTGCATTTTTAATGCATCATAGATGGGTGACCTCTGGAGGAGTTAACATCTTAAAATGCCAGGTAACCTGTTTGCAGTAGAATTTTAAAATTTGTTCCATTGGGATGTGATGGCTTTCACCCTAATCTGGACATACTAAACATTCAGATTCTTTTACAAAATTCTGAAAAAATAAAGGAATCCTATAAGTGGGCATGACAACAATTAAAACCATTTTTCAGGCTGACAGAGATTAATGGAAAGGAAAAACAATGTAAGAAACTAGATTTGGGCCAACTTTTCTGGAATAAGTAGTAACCCCAATCTCACACGCAATCCCATATGTGCTGAAGTCAAGCAGACGTCTCACCTACCAAAATCTGTTTTTGCAGGATAGGGCCCTTTGAGTTCTGGTTATTTCTCAAGTTGCATTTGTCATTTTTCTAGTGCAGAAGCAGTACTGAAGGCAAGTTAAAGGACTTTTTAAAGTATAAGACAAAGCAGGTCTGTATAAATGTAATTTTGAAAACTAATTACCTTTAAAACCACGACTTACTGCTCTGTCTACTCTGGGCATGTTTTTTTGTTGTAGAACTGTCTTAGAGATTGCTGGTTTTCTTTATTGGACTACAAGGTCAACATAAACATTTCTTTCCATAAGCCTTGCAAATCAAATAACTTCAGTCAATCAACAAATTGGGTCTGCTGATATACAGTTAATGAAATGCATTAGGGTGCTAATCTCTTGCCCAATAAAAAGCTGAGATTAAGTCCTAGCTTGTAAATCAAATTGGCTGGAATGATTGTAGTTCTTTCCCAGAAGCACACCAAAACCACGCTGGGTTTGGGACAGGCAGACAAGGGATGTCTAGGAGGAGAATAGCAGTGGATCTGGGCTAAGAAGAGCAGGGAAGATTTGATGCTTTCTTTGGAGGTATATTGACAGATGCTGTGTGAGGAAGATTTGCAGGCAGCCTAATGAATGGTGTCTTGCTGTCAGGATGGCTCGTCCTTCATCTTGAATAAAGTCAGCCCACTTACGTTATTTAAAAGGGAGCTAGCTTAGTGGTCTGTAATAGCTATTTTGCTGTTATGGAAGAGTTGTTGAGTGTTCACATGGCAGGACAAAACAAAACGGTTTATGAAATGAATCTTTCAGCCTATGGTATGTGTCAGCGTGAGTAAGGAGGAACACTTGCAAAGTGCGGGCAGCTTGCCTGGAAGCGAGCTTACCGAGAGCGGAAATGGCCAGGAATCATGCTAGGTGATAGTTAGGCAATTTTTCACCTATTTTATACTTTTAAAAGTATATTTGTGTAAAATACAGGAGTTGGAAGATGATCCTAATAACTTAAATCTGCCATTTTCTTCCTTCCGTTCCTTTTAGGAGAGCCCATCAAACACCAATAATTCTAATCTTTTACAAGTACCTAATGGCTCCCAGCCAAGAAAGGTTTTAAGAAATAAATAGGAGCTCTTAATGCAGTGAATTTCAGTTTTGCCTAATCTGTGCAAATTGATGAATTAAATCCCTTTGCATCTCAAACCCACTTTGGTGATTTGCCTGGTGATTATTTCAGTTTTCATCAATTTTCCCCAGTCGTTTCCTGTCATTTCTTGAGAACAGACGTCTAATCTCTGCAGAAGTGTGTGTGTGTGATAGTTATATAGTGTTTAAAACTTGTCTGTACATACTCAGCTATTGCACGGTCATAGATAATGTATGCAGATGCATGCAGGACACCAGATATCTCATCTGGCCCTGATGAATGTGCCTGCAATATCTGTGTGTGCGTCCTCTTCAAAGAGCAGAAGCGTATTTTGAGATATAATGAATGTGATTCAACAAGCAGCGATTAGGTTTGGCTGCCCAGCATTTTGTGAAAACCTAAGTGGAGGCTGGTTGTTATGTATGAATCCTATATTGTGTACACTTACCTTTAAAATATATTTTAGTAAATTACATTTTATATGTAAGATGCAAGACCACATATTATAGTTCAGCTGCTGGCATGGAGCACATTGAAGCAATAGCTGAACAGTTAAGCCAAGAAAGATTTTTCTGTTTTCTGTTTCTGTTCTGTGGTGTGGTTTAGTGAAGTTTAAACCACCACTCTGCTCAGGCATTAACTGAAAAGCAACCGCTAAAATGAAGCTAGCTTTTTCTGCCTTCTGGGGCCTTCACGCAGAAGTTTTGTCATGTAAGTCTGTCCCTCTCCTACGGCTTCTCTCAGTATGACATGAGCTGGAGAATATTCCTTTATCTTAGAGCTTATGTTTTATTCAGTTTGGCACATACTGGCACAAAAGGGAGATATTACTGATACACATGATGTTTTGGAATATGATGGCTACGGCATACCATGGCAGTCAGTTATTTGTTCTGGCTTCAGGAGTTGTAATCACTCATTTGTATTATAAGAGAAGTTTGACTAGTCTGACATGTAAATTCTCCCTGCTTTAAAAATAGCAGTTGTGGGTAGCAGCTTTGGAATTATTGTTATGGTATCTTTAGCCTTAATGCTTTTCTTTTCCATTTTCATTCTCATCTACTGTTTTCATGATTATCTGGAATGACTCTTGTTTATAGAAACAGTATATGTATGTTTTGTAGATAAATGGTTATAGATACAAATATAGCTAGAGATGTACATCATGTATGTGCTTCTGTCTGTGTATATGCACTTTACATGTTCATATGAATTAGGAAGTGCTTTAATCCCCGTTTTGTGGCAAGTAGAGCAGTCTGAAAAGCTAATGGTAATTGCAAGGATGAATGAAAAGTCATTGTCAGAGACAGGATTGGAATCTGGCTTCTGCTCTCTCTGCTTTCGTCAGAATTGCAGAAGATTGACCTAGAAAGGACAAGAGGTCATCTACTCCATCCTGCTGCCCCCAGGCAGGATCAATTCCAACAAAACTGCTCTTGACAGATATTTATCTAACTTCTTCTTAAAACCTCTAATGATGGAGATTCACGAGGTGCTGCAGTGGTCACTTTGGCTGCTAGCTGGATATTTGCCCACAACAGACTACCCTGTCAGTGGGCGTTGCTTTGCCCGGCACAGGATTTCATAGCAAACCTCAGAAATACAGGGCAAAGTGGGAGCATGGGTTGGGTGGATGCGTGTGTTTTGGTATGTAGCCCTGGAGGTTTAATAGACTCTTTCTGCATTGAGACAGACTGTGATACTCTGTGTTGTGATATTTCTGAGACTTCTCTACTTAACAGAGTCTCTTGGGTATCTGTTTAACAATTCTGAGCCTGTTTTTTTAAGCTAGAAAAGGGATGTAACACTCTAGCAGGTTGATGGTGGAGTTCGCTAGAAGTTCTGCATCTTCTTAGTAAATGTTTATAATGTGATTGTCCCATGAGTGTGGTTGGACTCACAGGAAACCCGCATATAGGGGAAGTACAGCTGAACTGCAAGGAGGAGAGAGGCAGTTTTCCTGACTGGGAAAAACCCAAAACATTGTGAAATGGAGTAGGATGTAGTTTCATATGATGTTTTCACAGTTATCTTTTGGTTAGTAAGTTGGAGCTACACAAGGTGAATTTAATT
The DNA here is from genome assembly GCF_965638725.1 of Aptenodytes patagonicus. NCBI lineage: Eukaryota > Metazoa > Chordata > Aves > Sphenisciformes > Spheniscidae > Aptenodytes > Aptenodytes patagonicus. The sequence goes on from NC_134954.1 coordinate 27,310,146, forward strand.
TTATAACTCCCTATTTGGTCCTCTGTGGGGCAGGAGCCTGTCTGTCCCCTACCCCCACGGCATTGCACACCACAGGAGTGCTCTCTAGGCTGTAGAGGCAGTTTCACATCCCCCATACAGCACATCAGAGATTAGAGAAGCCCCGATGGAGAAATCATCTGTTTGAAGTACATTCAGGTAGCAGGCAGCTGGCAGGGGCTGGTTTTTGCCAGAGGCAATGTGAAGAAGGGTCAGAGATGCTCAGGGACATGCTGAGGCCCTATGGAGTGGGGCCCAGTGCTGCAGCATCCCGTCTCTGTTCCCAGTTCACTACTGGTTTGTGGCCCCATCAGAGCTGTTCTTCAGTGTCTGGGCCTGGTGCTGAGGATCAGGTGTTACATCTCTTCCCTTTTATGTCATTTCTCCTCCAGGACCCTTGGCACTTCAGGGTGTTTAGAGATGTTTGACATTTGCCCCGTCAGCTCCCAACTCTCCAGTTACGCAGGCAGGGCACTGGCACTGGGATATTTCACTAACTCATTCTTTTCTTAATGTATAAAATGAGGCAAAAAGTAGTGCAATTCCATGAGGTTGGAGGATGTGGGGATCAAATTAGAGCATGGTTTGGAAATCTGATTATTGGTGGCTTCGCTGGGTAACAGTTCCTTTGCTGTCCCCTCCTTTCTTCCCTGCCTTCTGCAGCTGCTGGCTTCAGGGCCACATGCTGAACTGGATCAGGAAAGCAGTCAGGGCTCATTTCTTTGCTGGGTTATTTTTAACTTGGCTCAGTTACCTGATCAAGCCCAGCATTCAGCCCCAAGAAGCAGTTGTTCAGGCACCACTGAAGTGAATGCTTTGGGGGTGGACAAGAGCCGTGCAGGGCAAGGAGGGATGGTGGGAGCTACTTCAGTTGACCTTGCTGCCAGGAGTGTACATCATTCTTCCACCTAAATGCAGCACAGCTGAGAAGTGCTGCCTTGAAAACGCAGGTGTGTGGGCTCCCGTCTTTACCATTTAGACTCATTATGGAGAGAAGAAGAATAGTTTTCCCTGCAGTCCCCAAGCAGAGCATTTCCTCTTTGGCATGAAGAAGCCCTTTTAAGAACATTAGCTGAGCTATTACAATGATGAGGATGCATGTAGGTCAAAGTGGTCATTAATTCGCATGTCCTCATTCCTTTGCATCTCTCCTGGCCTTGCCAGTTACTGTCCACCAAGTTGTGTAAGGGTTTGTTTTTTAATATAGATATCTGTTGCCTAGGGACTGGATTAGGAGTGCCCCAGTCTACATCGAGCACTGATCAGTCTCTAGGTAGAAACATCTATCAAGGCTGGACGTGAGGCTGTGACCTTGGAAGGGGAGTCTGGCTGTTCGTTATCTTTCCCCTGACTGAGTCGCCCTCCCCATGTGTGTAATCCTAGAGTTTGCGTATTTTCCATAGAAGAGATTCCAGTTGGCCTTTGAAGTTACCTCGAAAATATTTATAGAGGACAAGTCAACTCTTTTATACAGTAAGTGTTGCATGTACTCAGAATCAAAGTGTAAATTATATCTTTCTAAATGCATGCGCCTACTCTTGAGTATCAGAGCTGGTCTTAAAATACATGCTGCTCATGAAGCTTTTTATTAACGTTATGAAGGAGTTAAATGTCAATTTAGAGTAAGATCTTTTTAAGCCTTATATATGAGGAGGCTTTTTCCACCTGTGATGTCCTTGCTAATGTTTATAATACCACAGTATCCCGCAATTATACTGAAAGATTGGAGTCTACCCGTAATTAATTTGCAGTGCCGAGTACTGTTACATCAGTCGGTACAGATATGCTGGATATTACAAAGGAGGAGAATATTACATACAGGGGCGTTTTTAACTGGATTTCTCAATTTGCAAGAAAGAAATGCAAGTTAATGATGCCTTCCTATTGCAAATCTTTGCAATATTTTAAAGCTCACTCTTTCTCATGGTTGCTATCCAACAGTCCAAGATAAAGAGGAAAGACGTTACAAAAATCTGACTTTTGCGAACTCAGAAAAGGATGTTACTTCTCCATATATGAGATCCATCAGGGTGTTAAGCAGCATATGCCCAACAAAGCATGAAACTTGTAGTCTGAAATGTGAGAAGTATTATATCTTTCAAAGGTAGTTATGTAAAGCTGGCTCTTAAGCTGGGCCTTATATTGGGACAGCCTGAGCTTCCACTCATGTCTTGGTTTTGGTGATGAAAGCTGCTTCCCTAAAAGGTGATTTGACAGGGTAGAAGTTAGGGGTGAGCAAGCCAGCAAAGAAGCACTAGCCCCAGAGCCTGAGCTGGAAATCAGGCCGTTCGAATGCAAGCCCATGTGCTTAGAGAGCTGCAAGGGGAGTTTTGTGCAGGATAAATGCATTTTACAACTTGTAAGGAACAGTCTCTCCCGCTTCCTCTCACGATTATTATCTGGATTCATAATTAGCCTAGTGCAGCTTTTAACTTGATAGTAGGGTGGATTTTCTTGTGGTTGAAAAAGTGCTCTGTCCTTCTGTCAGCACATCTGACAGTGAGCTATTGCTTAGTTTCATTTGAGAGATTTCCCCAGTTTAGCTGCTTAAGAGCATTACTTCAGGAGGCTGTGAGATTTCACAAAGCCATTTGTCTGGCATTTCTCAAACAGTTTGCTTCCTGTTGATAGTAAACCGATGTAAAAGTGCCAGAGTTGTAATAAACTATGTCCACTTATGCACTACAGATCTGCTTAAGATTTGCCTAAAAGTCACTGGGACTGTGCACCAAGTACATATTTTTCTTACTCTTTTTGTTATTTTACATAGCAAAGGGCAAAGCCAGACTGAAGGTCAGTTTATTTCTTCCTGCAAAAACGTGGTGTGTCATTTTTGTATTTGCTAGTGTTTAGTTAGGGGATAAACAGACAAGAGAACCAGCTTGCCATAGAGAGCTGTGGAGCTGACCCAAAGGCATTCAGATCCTGCAAAACTATTTTGGCGAGAAATAGGCAAGTGGGGACCGAAGCAGACAGCACACTTACCCTGCTAGCATTTGCTTAGGACATAAACATGGGAAGTAATAAACTTGTCAAAAAGGTCCATCTGTAAATGCCTAACGCTGGAAAATATAAAAGCGATACATATGAGCATAAATTAGATCTGTTTCTGACTTTGGCAAAATGGTTTTGTAAGGCTGGCAAGACAGCTACGTGAAAAATTGGCCTGAGAGAACAGAGAGCACAGCCATTTGTGTTGCTGTGCCTGGAATTGGACGCAAAGGTGAGCGAGGGACTGATGCTCCTTTTATAAAAGTTTGCCTCCACCCTTAAGAGTTTACTTTGAACTTCACAGATAGTGATGCAAATGAGGAAAATATAGAACTAAAACAGAGTTGCACTGAGACTGTATAATAATAGGTTGCCCAACCAATCTTTCCCTAGAGGAGATGAACAGGGTGAAATACCAACAGTAAAGATACAGGTGAATAACTAGACCCTACTGGTAAATCTTTGGGCACTAGAATTGTGTAGCTTGAGCATACACAGGAGATGTGAAGCAAAAGCAACCATAAAATAAGAAGCAAAATAACCCACACTAATGGGGGGCTTCTTGGAGGTAGAGCCTATATCATCTGGTCTGGGGCCTCAGACAGAAGTTTCTTTTTGACATCTTCAGAAGAAATCTTGTTGTGCCGTGTTGTGTGTTAAGGTGAGAAGTTCTCTGAGCCAGGGACCGCCTTCACTGTGTGTTTGTGTCGTGTGTCTCAGCTGAAGCACCTGGGCATTGAAGAAGGCATGCAGTACTTGACAAGAAGCGAAATGTTCCACAAGGAGGTGGTTACATTGCTGCATTCTCTTTTTCCTGGGGAAAAAAATATATTGCGGTGGTGGAAGATAATAATAGCCATCAGTCACAGACCTGGCAAGCACCTATACATGTAGTAAGCATTCTACATTGAGGCTAAACAATGAAGCCATTTAATGCTCCTTTCTTGGTAACAGTTTAATACGAGAAGGCCCTGCCAACGATGCAGTCTGGCAAGGAAGGCCAGAGCCAAAGCTAAGTCCCAAATGTTTTCCATGGATGTTGCTTAGCAGGGCAGGACCACTAAGTTAGCGAGTTCTCAGCTTCTCTTTAGCTCCTTCTGTGAAAGCAACCATGAAGGAAAGGGAGAAAGAAAACAGGGTAAGTTTGGTTGTGAAGGATTGTGGTGGATTGACCCTGGCTGGACGCCAGGTGCCCACCAAGCTGCTCTATCACTCCCCTCCTCAGCTGGACAGGGGAGAGAAAATATAATGAAAGGCTCATGGGTTGAGATAAGGACAGGGAGAGAGCACTCAACAATTACCATCACAGACAAAACAGACTTGACTTGGGGAAATTAGTTTAATTTATTACCAATCAAATCAGAGTAGGATAATGAGAAATAAAAACTAAATCTTGAAGCACCTTCCCCCCACCCCTCTCTTCTTCCCGGGCTTAACTTCACTCCTGAATTCTCTCCCTCCTCCCCCCCAGTGGCACAGGGGGATGGGGAATGGGGGTTGCGGTCAGTTCATCACACGTTTCAGCCGCTCCTTCCTCCTCAGGGGGAGGACTCCTCACACTCTTCCCCTGCTCCAGAGTGAGGTCCCTCCCACGGGAGATAGTCCTCCACGAACATCTCCAACATCAGTCCTTCCCACGGGCTACAGTTCTTTATGAACTGCTCCAGCGTGGGTCCTTTCCATAGGGTGCAGTCCTTCAGGAACAGATTGCTCCAGCGTGGGTCCCCCACGGGGTCACAAGTCCTGCCAGCAAACCTGCTCCAGCATGGGCTCCTCTCTCCACAGGTCCACAGGTCCTGCCAGGAGCCTGCTCCAGTGCAGGCTTCTCGCAGGGTCACAGCTTCCTTTGGGCATCCACCTGCTCCAGCGTGGGGTCCTCCATGGGCTGCAGGTGGATATCTGCTCCACCATTAACCTCCATGGGCTGCAGGGGGACAGCCTGCCTCACCGTGGTCTTCACCACGGGCTGCAGGGGAATCTCTGCTCTGGCGCCTGGAGCACCTCCTCCCCCTTCTCCTTCACCGGCCTTGGTGTCTGCAGAGTTGTTTCTCTCACATATTCTCACTCCTCTCTCCAGCTGCAGTTGCGCAGTTTTTTCCCTTCTTAAATATGTTACCACGGAGGCACTGCCACCGTTGATGATTGGCTCGGCCTTGGCCAGCAGCAGGTCTGTCTTGGAGCTGGCTGGCATTGGCTCTAGCTTCTAGCAGCGTCTCACAGAAGCCACCCCTGTAGCCCCCTGGATACCAAAACCTTGCCACACAAACCCAATACAAGGATGCTGAGGCAGGTCTTCCTGAGACAGAACTCTGGTGAAAGGGTGAGCTCTGGAGAAGGCGGAGGACAGCCACAGCAGGTCAAGCCAAATCCACCTTTTCCCAGTAGTAATCAGAAGTGGTGCTGAGGGATGGCCAGGAAGACGTCAAAAAAGTAGGATACCTGTCCCTAACACCCTCCTAGCCTCCAAGAGTATTTCTATTCCTTTTTTTTTCTCTTGTGTGTTCAGGAAAAAAAAGACTTTTTGTAGATTCTTGTGCAGTCTTACTTATTTGCAAAGAAATATTGGAGCCGTATCAATTTTTCATGGAAACAAGACAGGAAGGCTTTGACTTTTGCATATTGTTTGGGCTAAAAGAACAACAATATGATGCATTTTAATACATATGCTTTGAGTTTCTTCTAACAAAAAATATCAAGTAAGCAAGTTAAAAGAGCACCAGGGCTACTTCTGAAGCTTGCAAAATAGATAATAGCCAAGAATTTAAAACATTTCATTAAAAATGAACCCAGAAGTTTTTTGAAGCTCAAATTTTGTTCTGCAAGCTCAGCAGTATTCATTAACCTCCCACTGAAGATTGCTGAACAGCTGGATCCAATTTCTGAAAAGATAATAATGAAGAAATTAGATTAATAGTCTTCAAGTGGAGCAGCTGAGGATCAGTTGTGGCAAGCTCTTTTAGATGTAGCATGTTGTTAGCTATTTTCCATGTGAAGATGGTTACTGCAATCCCAAGAGGAATGAGGCCGTATCTCAATGATACAGATATCAGTTCTCCTGGACTGTGAACACAGCAAGGCACAGATAAGCAAGATTGCTGCTGGCTCACTTTTCTCCTTCTTTCCTATCTCCCTATTCTGAACACATCACCTCCATGATATATATGCATATTTGCTGCAAGGAAATCGCTGCCCTTTCAATATCAAAGACAGCACGTTTCTGACATTCCAATCAGTGCAAAAAAGCTCCTGCTGGCCCATGTGAAGATTAAGTGCCTTTGTGTGGGGCTTTATTTTAATACAGAGAGGTAAATGTAAAGAATGACCTGTCTCTTCTAAGGCACAGTCACAAATAAAGTAACATTTGGTACTGGCTTAATTCTCACTGAATTAGCTGATAAAACTACATGGAGTTCAGCAGTAGCTGAATTGGGCCAGGGCAGAGCACCTCTGAATCCCGCATTAGGCTGTCTTATCCCCAGTCTCATTTTTCACTTTCTTCAAGCAAGTCTCACAAGAAGAGCTGCGAATTTTCTCACGTTCTCAGGTCAGTGCCAGGCACCTCAGTGGAAACCCAAAAGCCTCTTTTGCCCTGGCTCCCACAGTACGTCCTTCCAACAAACAGCTCATGCAGGGATATGCATTTTCCTCCACAGCCCAACGACACTGCTTCTCTTCACATCCCTGTACTCTGTCTAAACGAGTGTAAGATAGGTGTTCGCCACGCTCTCAATCTTTCCCTGGCAGTCTCTGAATACTGCATCCCCACTGAAAAGTGTCCTATTTTTACTTGCATGCCGTGACTACAGTCAAAGGAAGCAAATACTGTTCTGAAAACAGATGTAGGGCCCATATCAGTGATTTCCCCGCTCTGTTTGTGTTCTAGTAGCTTTCTCTCGGGTATGGGACAAGCCAACAAAATTGTAAATGTAAGGCAGGAATTAAAGCACGCTCATTTTTGCGCAGGGGAGCATTCTCATTGTGCATGGACTGGCACATCCTTCAGCAGCCTGGTTGCTCTCTGCTTTGCTTCTTAGCTCGCTCGTTCTCTGACATGTAAGTTTATTCCCATTCGCACAAATGCATGCAGAATAACCTGGCAAGCCTTTGGGCTTTGATTTTCCTGAATAGGTGTCCAGAAACAGCTTGCTGTTGTTTGCAGTGTGGTTCACAGGCAGTTTACCAGCAATCTTTAAAAAAAAGGTCCAGCATCACCAGCTTTCACTAAATCTTTCTCTGTTCTACAATTAGCAAATTGATATGCTACTTCTTACCCACTCACGTTCAGTCATTCCCTGTGCAAACATGTATCCTTATATAACTGTACAGGTTTTAGGGATAAACTACTGCATTACACCTTTAGGTGACATCCTGTTGATGTCTTGGCTGCCAGGTGCTCTGAGGTCTTAGCTAAATGACAGCTGTGGGTGTGCGCTGCGTTTGATACAGGACACGCCTGAGTTGCCTCTTCCAAACCTGCCAGTGTAGGGGTGTGCCAGTCCTTGGGCCAGGACTTTGAAACATTAGCTCTGGCACTGCCTGCCACCCCGCATGCACATGCACAGGCACGTTCTCCCAGTTCGGTGGTCCATTCTTGATCAGCAAATGGCTTAAGAACATGCCTGAAGTTAAATATCCACTTAAAGGCTTCCTAGCCCAAGTGGGAATGGGTCTGGGGTCAGCTCAAGTGTTTCTCTGAATCAGGGTTGGGAGAAATTCACTTTTTAGTGCTGCAAGACCCCTCATTTTGAGAGAAATGTGGCAGCAGAATAGGTCATGCCTGACTTTTGAAAGTGCTGGAAGCCAGACAGGTCTCTAAAAGTGTTAGTCTTTTTTCTTTGCAGCCTGAAAGGAATATTTGAATAAACTCACAGAGCTAGGTAAAGAGGCAGAAGGGTTGCTTGTTTTCCTTTTTACTCAAACTTTCAGTACACGCTTAAAATGTGACACTCTTGTCTGGTATTTTCAGTTTAGACAGAACGTGGTTGTTTCTTGGGTTGAAAAATCGAATTCCAGAAAGAAATAATGCTTCTGGCAAAGCAGACCGCATTCCAGGGCATGATTTCATCTGGTAACTACTCCAAGAGAGTCAATATTGGCTAATATGACCATGACTGCATGTATTTCTCATTAATTTTCATCAAAACTTGCCAGAAAATTCATGTTTTGGTGCCAGCAGATCACTCTTCCTTTCCATATATTTTGTAGTGTCATCATTCACTAACCCCAAAAGTCTCTCTAAGGAAAAGAAAAAGCTATAATGCAACATGCTCATCTCCTCTCATTGCCCACTGAAGAGTTACAGAATGAGGCGGATAGAAGTCCTTCAGCAGACAAATGGGAAGTTCTTCAAGAAAGTGGTTTTGTAAGTGCCTTGCAGGACCAATATTTTCTGGTGCATAAGACAACATGATTCTAAATGAGGTCATGAAGTGCAAGGCAGCTTTGACCCTCTCTCTGCTTTCTCTTTCTGCTTGAGCTCAGAACAGAGCCTTACTGATATCTGATCTAAATTTTATATATGTTTGGCCCAAGTGCCCTCAAAATGTCTTTCAAGAATCCTCGGGACATTCTCGCTCTCCTGTTGTGACATGTGCTGGCCACTTCTGCTGCACCGCATTCCTCGGGAGTGGAGTCTAAACGTGCAGATTTTGGGGCTTGTTTACTGTCCCACTCTTGGCAGTAACACATGGAAGAATGGGAACTCTCGGTGCCTGTTCTACCTGCAAGAGTCCTGGATTTGAAACGAGATGCGTAATATGCCCATAAATTGTCAGAGATAGAAGAATGCAGTTGCATATCCCAGAACAATCCATGAAAATAGATCCAAATTCCTGAATTCTCCTGGTGGTTAGGTGCATTTCAGTGTCCCATGAAGCAGCTAAACAATTTCTGTGTCCTCTGTCCCTAACAATTATTTAATTATATTTTTCTGAAGGGACCAGTTAGTGATGAAACTGCCAAAGAATTGACCCACATGGGGTTTTTTGAAATTCCACCTGAGCAGTCTGTCACTTCATCATTCCTAAGCATGTAGTCAGGACATATCCCAAACTTTGCTTTGTTGCCTCAACAGGCCAGTCTTTTCCCTGCTTTTGGTTATATCTGGAAATTTGAAAGTCAAACTGTCCTATCGCAGAGAATCTCAAAATGGATCCCAAGGTTTCTTTTACAGTGCTGTCAGCTGGCATGCAAGCCCTTCTCTCTGAATGTCAAAGCACTTTCCATGGGGAGACAGATGGCATCTCCCACCTGCTTCAGAAACACGCCAATCTTTGCGATCTGGTCAGCAGATATGTGCAGCAAACTCCTGACCTTTGTTAAACACCGTGTACTACATACGGCAGCCAGGTCAGATGCCACATTCGGAAGAGCCATGCTTCAATCAGTCTGACTGACAGAGCTGATATTTCTCCTTCCCGCTCTCCAAAGAGGAGATTTCTTCTTGTAAGGTACTGCATGCCAGAGTATGTCCCTGGGTATTGCAGGGTACATACCTCATCTTTGGAGTTATTTCAGCAAAGGTAGACCTGGTGACCCAGCTGCTTTTCCTCCCTCTCTGAAATCCTCAGCAACACAGATTTTTAATTCTGAGGAAACTTCTCCTGCCTCTTTTTTATGGCAAGAAGAGGCCCTAGGAGCATAGGCTGAGGCTGGTCTTGGGCTCTGGAGGTAAAGTGAGTGTTTCAGCATTTGCAGCTGAATTGACTAAAGAACCAACTCAGAGAAACGCTGTTACTGCAAGTTACAGCTCAGCTTTAAAAACAGTCACCTTATCCTGCCAGTGTATTTCTTTTGTTTGCTTTCTTCTTTCAGGAAGAAAACACCGTGAGTGTTGCATAAAACGAAATTACATTCACAAGTATTCTACAAATGGGGGGATGGGAGATAAAGATATATATTTGTTTAATTATTCACTACACTGAGTTCACCTGTAAGAAGTAGTGCTTATATCGCTATATATTGTACACAGAGGGGGGTTTATGTTGAATTTCAGTAAACTGAGTCGGAATAGTTGAAATATGCACAAGAATCAGGAACTAGTATGTGTGTTTATAGCAGTATTGCTAATGGGAGGCTTTTTAAATAGTACCACTGTAGTGTTTTCCCTTGTATCTCAGCTGCTGAAATTACATTATTACCTTTGACTCCTCCTATCGCGAGGAAGGAACAGTTTTAAAATTCAGGACTTATTATTTAATAAAAGCTATGACTGTGTGCATGCACGTCTGTAGGTGGAAGGTCCTAACTCATTAATTTTTTCCGTATTTGGCCTGGCAATACTGTACATGGGTGTGCAAAGAGAAGACAGCGGGGGAATCTAATCTGCCTAAATTCTCATTGAAATCTATACAGTAGAGTAATATGAAGGAAGAAAATCCAGTCACTGCTTGTGCACTACTCTCCCCAGTGGCGTGCAGTAGGCCTATTATCCAGCTGATCAGATTTTATCTTTTCCCCACTCTGTAAAATTAAGATGTTTTGAGAGCTAAGTGACAAAGCTCCTTAATACCAAGTCTATTATCAGCAGTGTTACTGTCATCACCTGTACTGCAAGCTCAGCTTTATAGGCAGCCCTCTTCGAGGTCGACAGGCAGCAGAGGCAGGGGTAGCAGGGCAGGCAGCTTTCGGGGGAGGCTCTTCTGCTTCTCTCCCCTCCAGCTGCACACTTTGCTCTGTCTTTGGATAGATTTCTCTCCTCTAACTAGGATTTCAGAGGTGGGGACACAGAAGGCAGCTAAGGCGTTTGTGAAGCATGGAGCTGCAAGTGTTGAATAAAGACTCCCTAAAGGGATAGAAGGAAAGAAAACAGTTTCAGCAACCCGTAAGAGTAAGCTACGTGCCATCCTGTGGACCAAGGCAATTTGAATGGTGTAAAAAAACCCCAACCCTCTTCCCCCCCATTTTGTCCGTGACATTTCCACGTAGCAACAGAAGACAAAGTTACATGAGATGAAGTGACTGTTTCGATTTATGTCCCTGGATGGACTAGGTACTTTACAAGACATGTAGCACTATTCCAGCTTCCAACTGCTTACAGCCTAACAAGATGCATGAGATGTGACAAGCTCTGCTAGTCCAGAGGACAGACTGCAGGAATATTCCAGGTAGGAAAAGAGGCATGGCTGGAAAGCAGCTCAGTGCTGTCAGGGATTCCTGGCTGCCAGAAATGCATCCCTCAAGTGGTGGCTCATTGCAACTGTCTGCAGCAGCCTCAGCCTGCAGGTGGGAAACATAAAAGTAGGTGAAAGCCAACTTTTTCTCTCACTGAGATTTGATGCAGAGTGCGGTTTGGCCTGACTCTCGGTGATGATGTTGAACCCAGAACAGAGCACTATGTGGGTCTCAAACCCCTGTCGATTTTTTTCAAAATACAGTTTCTTATTCTGCTCTACGTGGGCAAAGCCACATCAATCATACTGTGCTGGCTTCAGCCCCAAATTCTTGTCAGTGCTTTCCTACTTATTTATTTTAGCTTTTCTTGAAACTCCATTGTATGGCAAATCTTCCTGTGATGGTAGCTTTTGTCAGAGTCCTTATAATCAAAGGTCAGACATTGCAATAGGTTAGGTTTGGGTTTTGATCTTTTCACGAGAGCTACCTTTGGGCTGAAACCTGCAGAGTTTCCTTAAAGACAACATCCTTCTTTCTGTTTCTGTTTCTCAAAATATAAGGGGTTTGTAGGATCAGGTTTGCTATTTGTAGATTGGATCAACATCCATTTAGTTTGCATAATGATGGGCTCTACTGAAATACCAAAATTAGGTGAGATCTCAACTGAGCAGTCCGTCATCTCTCAGGAAAGTGCCAAAGTATGTGCAAAAGACCCACTGAAACCAGTGAATATGAGGCACAGGCTCAAACTTAAGCATTGGCCCTGTCGGCTCCACATCCCTGGTTGTACCACTTTTTTTTTTTTTTTTTTCCATTTATTTGCCATCATTCTGAAACTAATTTGGAAGGTAATGATTAAATACTGTCAGAAAGCATACAGAAGAGGAGGAAAGGCCTCCCTAATTGTGTTTTGACATTTTTTGACATCAGCAATTCTTTTGAAGGAAAGAGAAAAAAGAAACAAAACAAAATCTGTTCAATCAAGATTTTCTGTTTTTTGTTCTCTTTGGCTAAGAAAAATCAGGTTGCAGAGAAGCTAGTGTGCAGAACCAAAGCTTCCCTCCTAAGCAGGAATTTTCATGTACTCAGCTTCCATCTAAAGGCAGTTTTACAGAAATTTGCACTCCTGTAAAGCGAGTATTATCTTTGTAAGTGATACAGCACTTCAGCTTTCAGAGGACCTCAGTGCTTTGCACTATCTCAGTGACTTCAGGGACGTGGTACTAAGATTTGCCTAATACACGTGTCTGTCTAAACGCAGTAGGATGTCAGCTCTGTGCCCGGGTTTTGCATCACTAGGTAAATAACTTAGCAAATAGAATAGCACGTCTGTGCTTTGTAAGATTAAAACTCTGGCTGAAAGAGACTATTATACTGGCTCTTGAGAGCTATAGCAAAACTGATACAGTATTCTCAACATGGAAGGCATTCTGAGGAGTTATTTCTCTTATTAGCATTTAAGATTGGTTTCAAAGATATTTTCTAAATATCAAACCCAAACTGTAATAATAAGATCCCTAATTAATGACAGAATTATCAGTTAGCATGTAGTCTTCCATGCTTTGAAAGTATTCCCCTGGAGTTTAACAACGGCTTCACACAGAAGACAAGTAAGGCCAATAGCAGGTCTAACAACTAAAGCAGGATTAATTTTTAAATCTCACTTTGTTTTTTAATTTTGAAAGGAAAATAAAGCATTTCCAACCTCTTCTTACATTTACCTACCAAACTTTAGAACTGAGATTGTATTCCTGCCCTCTAACAGAGGCAATCCTATTTTGCTAGCGTGTGACTGCAAAAAGTAACAGAAACAGTTAAATCCAAAATCTTTGTGGGGAGTTCTCCCTCCTGCTGCCCTGCTGGAGTTGGTGGTCCCGTGTAGGTGGCTTTAGGGAAGGATCCAAAGCCACAATCTCTCCGCTGTATCAGTGGATAGCTCTGAGCTGGGTACAGGGAAACATTACAGAAGCCTCTGAGTCAGCCACAGGGACGTCTTGATAGATGCCATCACAAAGCAGGTTCTTCTCATCCCCCTCCAGCATGCCTAAGGGTTCTCAGCACAGATTTCTTTCCTGTAGCTGTTGAGGATATTTTTTTCTGCTGCCTGGTAAGCTTTAATACAACTTCTTTTTTGGGTTTGGCAGGTAAATGAGAGCACAAGCTTCCAAATTTTTTTTTTACGAATTACATTAAAATGTCTTAATTTCCAAATGACTAATAAAACCTGAAATCTCCTGAGAGACCTAGGGCTTTTCCCTAGGATTAAGCCCCAAATGAAAAGGCCATTACTGTTTGAATATTTCCAAAGTATATTTTAGATACTTTAAAAAATTTTGATTGAAAGTTAAGTGTACAAGTTATTTTAAAGGGCCTTTCTGTTTAGTTGTCAAGAAAGTGAGTTGAAAGGAATGAGTGAACGAATTTGAGCAGAACTGAAGACTTGTGGGATCTGAAAGAAATCTGAGCTCCTCCTTACCTGGTAGTTGCGGGATGTGGTTTTGGAAGGGACTCACAAAATGATATATGTACAGACAGCACAGCTTCTGGCACTTCTGCATGGCAAACAACATTTTAGAGTCAAGCATTGTTTCAAAGGAGAACGAGAAGGAAAAACACAGATTTTGCTAATAAGCTGTGAGTAGTTTTCTGAACCCCAGGAAATCCAATCACACCCTATTTCCCTCCATGTCTACGTCAAGGCACCCCAATCCTGCCAGTCAAAATGAGTATTTTGCACATTAACTTGCTAGTGAAGTGAATCATGTGAATGAAGTTATTCAACCACATGGCTGTTTACAGAGCACCATCTGCATCACGTGTACATTTGAGTTTCCAAACATTCACAGATTCAAATGTCCACAAATTGATGTGCATAAAGGATTAAGTTTGTCCCCTGAATGTATTCCCACAGTTAAGAGTCCACCATCTGAAAAACTGGGTTAATATGTAACATGGCACAATTTCTTAATAATTTTGCAGTTCCTTAAAAACGATAGCATGAAGTGCAGATGATACTCTCAAGTCATTGCTTTGCTCTGATTAACGCAGAACTTTAAAGCCATATCCTATCTCACTGTCATGAAACATAGTGACAGCTCTGTCACTCACTGGAAAACTTCCTTCTGAAGTTTGAATGTCTTTGTTGTTTGTTTTTTGGAGGTTGCTTTGTTGTTGTTGTTTTTTAATGGTAGTCTTTTCATTTCTCTTATGCTTATGGATTTGTACATCCCTGGTGCTTTGCTGACAGTCCCAACAGCCTGTGAGAAGCTCGCTTCAGTAATGTGTAGCTTTCTCCCTGTTGAATGCAAACAAACAGTACTTCAGTGCATTGATGGTGGAGTGATATTCCAGGAAAAGGGGCTGGGGCAGACTTCTTTTATGAAGTGAGCAGGCAGTTTCTCTTGCTTTACTCTCCTGTTCAGATCTTAAGAACAATTTGGCATTTGTAAGATTCCAGAAATTATTGTCCTCGGAGAGACAAAACTCTCACTTGTTCAGCTGGCGTGCCAGGGCACATCTAAGCGCTTTTCTCCTGAAGGCACATTCTTGAGTGTTCTCCTCTCCCTGCCCAAACCTAACAGCCAGGATACCATCCTGCTGTAATTTCCAAGACCACTCATTCTTGCTTCTGACTCCAGCCCTGAATGAGATGTCGCATGGAGCAATCCAGCCTTTGTAAGTTGGCACGCAGAAGCTTAGGAAGTAGTTCAGTTCTGCTTGCGTGCATCTCTTCACAAAATTAGGGACTGCAAAATACGTTGTGATTCGGAGCTGTATTAACAGCCAGATGTAGGAACTTTAAAGAAAGGCATTCTGCAGATTGATCACAGCAATGCTATTACCATCAGTGGTGTGTAAAGTGTCAACTGCAGCTGTGTTGAATTATTCATTATTTCATAACTACAGTGAGGTTTCCAAGGGCAAGGTTTTTAAGATCCATTTGAAAAGTGAAATGAAAGCCTCTATAATTAAAAATCATTATTAAACTTCATTTATTTAACTTCATTTCAACTTTTCCCTATGTGATTATTATTAAAGTTATTATATTTATTGATTTTTCTACTCCCTTCCCTTTCTCTGCCAGCTAATGAGAAAAAAGTGGTTTTGAATTAAGCAAATAATCTTGCTCTCCCTAGACAATTGTTCTGTGCTCTCATGTTGACCCCTGGAAAGAGATTTACTGGGTGATGCTCTTATTTTTGTTGATAGGAGATACTGTGCCCATCAGTACAGGGTAAAAGGAAATAAATTAAAAGGAAATCTGAGTTTTGATGTCCTTGCATCTTACACCCTTAAAACTGTCTTTAGGTTTGGAATGACTGGAATCTGCACTGGGCTCAGCGGGGAACAAAGTGCAGCAGAGAGAGCAGTGCTTTCTTGTTTAAGAGCAAGCGCTGAAGACAGAGTGCATGTCCAATTCCATACAAACAACATTATCTTCAGTTCATCTCTAGTAACAGAACATATTTCCATCAGTACTGTGCCATTCAAGATAAAAAAAGTTAAAAGTCCCTTTGATACCTCAGCCATCTTTATGGTCATGCTACAGTCCTCTTAGATCAAGGCTGCGGTGTAAATGCCTGCGCTAGCTTCTGTGGCAGGACCAGACTAACGCAGTGATGTGATGCTTAAAATAGCCTGAACTGAACTCTGTCATGGCGAGGGTCACCTGTTTCCTGTATCTCAGCTACCCATTTACAACTTGCATGGGAACATCCAGAACAGCAGCAAGGACGCTATGAGAGCAGCATGCCTACCCCGAGGGCTCCCGGCTCCCCAGTCTCCTCTGGCTTCTTCCAGCCTTCATCGCAAGGGTGGCAGCAGCCAGAGGAAGCTGTATGTGGTGGACATGCAGGCAGCAGGAGTGGTCACAGCAGCAGGTCTCAGCTGCCACCACGTCTTATCCCTCCCTCCTTCCTGAGCCCCTCACCACAGCCCGACTGCCCCTTCCCTGCTTAGCACGTGGCATTAGCACCAACCGGCACCAGGAGCCTGACGAAAGCCAGGGCTGGGGCTAGGGGTTTTACTGCTGACAATATAGCTGTACGACACCCACCTCCTATGTATCATTAATTACACTCTCTTAAGCTTCAGTTTTCCTGCCTGCCTATTGGAATTATAAGTCTTTGCTAGTTTCTCGAGGATGCTGTAGGGCTGTATTTACTGATGTTCGTGAGGTTCATTTTGACCCTGCAGTAGGAGGTGCTCTTAAGTGTCAAGAAGATGTCACATATGTTGTTACCTTTATAAACAAATATGTTCACACAGCTCATCTAGCATTTGGCACAGGAATAAAGACTAGTAATTCCATTTTGTCTTCATGTTTAATCTTCTAGTAGTGCACTATTGCCCACAATTGAAAGCCAAACTGGTGAGACGCAAGGCATTATGTATTCACCTAGAAAAGGTTACCTTTTTCTGGAGTTAGTTGTGCAGGACTCTTTTCTTCTGCTGATTGTGTAGTGCAGCCTTAATATTGCACCTCCAGGCGTCAGAGTATCTTAGAAATACAGAGAGTAAATGTCCTTGATTTCTGCACAGTGTGCCACTCCCCCGCAGCAGGACTTTATAGTACTTTATAGTTCATTCCAGCTCTCCGTGGGGAAATGGAGCTACAGGGCCCTGTTGAGACAGAAGAAAAGATAAATAATCTTGTACAAGAAGTTCTTGCAAAACTCCCTGTCACTTTCAGAGGACCAGCTGAAGCAGCAGTTCCCCCCCCCCAACCCAGAGACAAGAAATCTGCTGGGGGCAGATCTCAGTGGGAGGGAAGAGCCCTCAGACCAGCTTTGTGCCCAAACTCCAGATCCTTTGGGTTCTCCTGCCTTACAGAGCTCGCTCTTCCACTTACCACGTTTTTTTGAACCACTTTCCTTCATTCTCACTGCTTTCCTTATCGAAAATTGAATTCAGTGAGTGAATTCAATACATTGATGATTATCAAGGCAGTAACAGACAGCCTGTAAAGGTTTTGGGGTGAAAGTCAGAGACAGTTCATGTTCCCACTTACTTTTGTGACCGTATGAACCCAGTGAAACAAAAGTCTCATTACATGTGCCCTTGCTCATTTCTCATTCATCTTTGCTCAGTAGTTACTGAGGAGTGAGATCATAACTGGATTTTATTTAGAGCTATGGTCTCTCCACCCTGTTGGGTCCTTCAGCAGAGTGACTTTATCCAAGATTTCATTTCCTCCCTGTCTTTTTGCATAAACAGAAAAAAAGGTGGATGGAAGAATATGCTGGCAGAAGTGCTTTGGCAGAAGGCCCTTATTTTCATCATAGCCTCACAATGAGTGAGAGCGAGTGTCATAGCTGAAACTTCTCTGCTGCCTGTTCCCACACGTGTTTCGTGGCTAGAGGGCTGGTTTCTCAGCACCCAGGCCTGGCCTGGGGGAGGAGAGGAGTTTCACAGCTCATTGTTATCACCGAGTATTTCTACCCTGTGAACTGGAGCCAGTGCAGAGATGCCCGGGCAGCAGCGTGTTGCCATCAGTAGAGCTAATTAGCTCGGAGGCAGCACTGAGCAATCATAGCCCCCAGCCGAGCTGGACCAGGTGTCTAGTTAACATATCCCTGCAATGCTGTGATGAACAGAGTTGAGTGCATACCTTCCTCCATCCACCACGGTAGACACATTTGCTGTTACACTCCAGCACATTACAGTTGCTTTCTGTATCTGTCTGTGGTCTTTTTTCTTACATTATGCTGTTGATTTCTCTGGAGGAACATCTCTTTATATGTGTGCCATTTAGGGTCAAGCATTAGAGCTCGAATAGAAAAAGTAGAGACAACTTATGACACCATTTTGTTAAAGTTTTTCATATAAATGCAAACTTGATTTTGCAGCTCTTGAAAGAGGTTCCTCTTAATATTTAAAAGAAATAAAATTGTGGTTGTAATTTTATCATCAGTGAAAACGGAAAGCATTATAAAAATAATTTAAACATGCCATGCCAAATTCATGAAACCTGTATGCAGGCATGGGGGACACACACATGACAAGAGACAGAATTTCACATTTGCTTGGGGTTTTTCCTTTATTCACAGAGACTTATGTCAAACCTTTCACCACAGTGTTGGAGCACTAATGAAGAGACAATTAAAGGACTTGAGCCTCCTGCTTGCTTCCTTCAGTAGCACTAGAAATCTTTCAGTCTCTCTGATAAATTCCCCAGGAAACTCAGAATTTCTGACTTTAGAACAGTCTTTGTTTCTTTTCTTGCAAGTAATTATTCCCCTCCCCTTTTTATCCTTTCATTGCACCAAACCTCTGTTGTTTTATGGATTTTTGTTTTAGCTTTAACAGGTCTCCAAAGCATTTTCCTTGGTTGAGTGCCGGAAGTATACTGCTAACATAGAGAAAAGTGACTGGATTTTAAAACTGCACCCGGGGCTTTGAGATAACATGGCAAATACAATGGGCTGGGCTGGTACCACCGAGAACTGGACTTTTGCCAAGGGGTTAATATTGTTAAGTGTGTGCAGACAGATATATTGATACATACCCTACCTTTTCTCTATATCTGCATCCATTACTTATACTTAGTGTTCAAAAGGGGAATGGTATGTGTCTGTGTTAAATTTCATAGTACATAAAAGATCTTCCTGTTACTCCTTTGATGACAGCAAATCAGTGTCACAAAGGAATGCTGGTGAAAAATTATTTGCATAAATCTTTGAAATCTTTATCCCCTGACAAAAGCACTTTGTGTCACTCTATTTCATTTGCTCCATTGTTTTTACTTTATCATTTGCTTGGAGAAAGCAAACTAAATGGAATTAAAATGTCTTTTTTTTTTCCTGTTTAGCTGGCATGCTCATAGTGAAATACAAATCTAACTGTGTTTTTTCTCTCTCTTTCTCTTTTCCTTTTCTCGTTTGACCTGGATTTGTCTTTTGGTGGCTTTGATATCCCTGTGTGATCCTTTCTTCTTCATTACTTTAAAGGTAAGATCATTACTTCCTCAGTCAGTATTATATATGTATCAGAGGTACAGAAGTACAACTTGAAAGCCATCTGGGGAAGAGGTTAGTAAGGAGGCAAAATAATCAGTGGCCATTTGGAGTGCAAGAAGTCCAATTAAGAAGTACATTTTATATTTTGTTTTCACTAACCATTGGCTGCAAGTAGGGATGCTGTCAATAGAGGAGGCTTGGATTTTCCTGGGCAGCCTCCTGACAAGGTATTGTACGCAGTGCCACTGTGTCATGCTGGGCTTTGTCTCCCTCCTGCTGCTTCACAGCTCTGCCAGCACTTCCCTGAATGCAACCGAGAGGCAAGCGAAAGGTTAGCCAGGGCATTGGAGCAGCCTCGGAGCAGCGAATCTGCCCAGGACTGCAAGGAGCAAGACAAGGTCACTTGATGTTTCCCTTCACGCAGGAGTTCCAGAGAATTGCGGCTGTCAAGATGAGGCCCAGTGAATTTAAAGATACATATATATCTGCTTTTTCAAATTACAATAGAGAGACAGGATGCCAATCAAGATCAGAATGTATAGTGATAGGTGTACAAAGACAGGCAGGGACATTGTCTCTTCCCTGGAAGCTTGCAGTGTTTTCTTTCTATCGCTGTGTTACAAGTATGTCTTTGGTTTAGACTGCATTTTTCTGCTGCTCTCGGGAGTCTGCCAAGTCTGAGGTGAAGTATCTCCAAACCACTCCTTCCCAAAGCTTGCTGCCTTTGCCTTTTCAGTACCTTCTGTTCTTCAGGAACCAGGACACTTAGAGATGAGAACCTTTTGTAGGAGGAATTTAGAAATGTGCAGATGTTGGGAGGCAGGGCTGTGTATTTTCTGACAATTTTGGAGCACGGAATTTTGCTGAAGACAAGCAACAGAAACTAAAGTAGGAAATTTTATTTTAATGAGCACTTTTATATGTAATCAGCAAGTGGCAAATAGTGAAGTCGTGATGCTTCCCAGCTTGCACAGAGACAGTCCTGGTCTCTGACAGATCTGGAAGATACTATTATTTTTCCAGACTTTATACTTCCCCCCCTCAGAGGTCCAGAAATACATGCTGTAGTGTCTGGGTCATCTCCACAGCCCTGCAAAGGCCTGGCTGTGTTCCAGAGAGTGACTGACAGAGAGGGTTGGAGCTGGTAGCCTTGCGCCTCTCTCAACAATGGTAGGTTGCATCCATTTACATAGTGACAGTGGAGTCACAGAACACTCAATGAATTTAATTAGTAGGAACTGAAAAATGTGTGTACTCATTATGTAAAACATGTAAATTTAACCCTTGAAATGGAATTGTCAATGACTCGCCACTGTGGCTGGATGCCAGCGCCAGAGGCAAAATTACAGAAACTGCAAGTGTGTCACAAGAAATTAAATCAACTACATTAAGGTTCCTGGGTTTTGTTGAGGAGGTGGCTGTTCATGCCCATTATAGACTAAAAACTTGTTAGGAATATTGGTTTTTCTCTATTAAAAATGTGCTTTGAAGCAGGATATGTATCTATAGGAAAGTTAATTGATAGAAGACCAGAAAAACATGGAAGAAGTAGGAGGAATCATATACTGGATCTCTACCAAAGTGTGTGCACAGAGTAAAAGGCCATAATAAACATGACACAACGTGTGGCCACCGTAGGAATACTCCAGGCTCTGATGGGTGTTGCAGTGCCAAAAAATGGATGTGAGGAAAGTTTTTACCTACCCAGTCACTGCAAATGTTAATTCACAGGCCCTCAGGCAAGTTACATGAGCCTGGATTATCGCTGTGGGATGCCCTGGGGTCTCATTCGGCCTCATTGTAGAGGATATGGAACAAAGAGTTTCATGGTGAGCCTTAAGACTATTGTTTTCAATAAGAAGGGAAGGGACTTAACCCTCAGGCTGTTGCTGACACTTCTGGATCCCGTCCAGGAGCGGGTGTGTATAGTTGCAGCTCTGAGGACGGTGCACAGAAAAGAATTTTTAAGGGTCTTTTTGAATTGCTGCCATCGTTGAAAAGCAAAAGAAAGGTCTCTTAACAACTCTGAATATTACACCTGTCATGCAGTAAATGAACCTCAAAGGCTCTAATTTTTCCATCCTATCCCAGTGGTTGACATGGCACTGTAACTGTAATCCGCATAAGACTGAAGCAGGACTGGGAGCTGAAAGGGGTGTCCTGGAGTCTCCCCCTCTGAGGGGCCCAGGAGTTCGGCGGGGTGGCATGTGTCTGGTCCAGCGTCGCTTTCCAGTTCTGCAAATCTCTGTCTGGCAGCAAGGCAGATACTAACCAAGGCTGGCAGGGCTGGGAGCAGCTATCAAAGGGCTAATCCGCTGAAATGGCATTTTAAAGAGGAAGAAGCACTGGGGCTCTGAAAGGCAGAGCGATCTGGGAGAGACAGCCGCCACCAATGGGAAATACGGCCTATTGTCATCAATTTTTTTCCGTCCTTGAGCATGGCCTCAGTTTATTTACTCATTTACTCCAGATTTCTTTTTTTTTATTATTTATTTAAGAACTGCTGCTCTTAAGCTTTCTCGTGCTCTCTAGGGATCATTTGATGTGTAACATAGCTCTGCTTGGAGGCTTTTGCTTATCCTGCAGTTCTCTCCACAAATGTGTTGGCGGCATGCTGCTTCCAGAAAGGGCTATGCGCCCTCAGACTTGCACATAACAGTCTTTCCTGACCCCATTTCCAAATGTCACCATCCAGGGATTTCGTGTGCGTACCCCAGAAAAATTCATCTAAATTATTCTCAGAAACAGGCGGTGAGCGTAGATGTGAAGCCTGGCAGGCCCGAGACAAAAAGCCCGACTCCCACCATCAGTAAAGCCCACCTCACTGAGCAGTGAAGCACACTTAACAGAGCAGATGTAACAGGCTGAAACAAAAGTGCTGAGAGCGTTGGAAGGGTAATTGGTTTCATTCAGAGCCGAACTGCAGCCTGAATTGTCCGTTCCTGCCTTGCCATTGATACCCCCAGCTCTTCCCACCTGCCTGTTTGACCTGGAGGCTCAAGGTGAGCAGATTCTTAGCCAGGAATGTCATGAGTAAGACTTTTTGTATTGTGATGCTGCCTTATTTTCCCAGTTTTGCAGTCTGAAAGCCTGAGGCAGTTATTAGACAAGGATGTTTAACTAGATCAGAGTCCAAGATTATTTCGGTCTCGGGTCACCATGTCAAGTGCTGCTGTTCGCAACAGTAGTTTGAAGGATTTAAGTTCTTAATATCTCCAGTTACCTAGGGAGCGAGTCAGACTTGCAGTGGAGAAATGCTTGCTCACACAGAACTCCATGTAATTTTATGTCTGTGATTTACACCGTGCCTCAAAAGGAATGGGGAAGGTCATCAAGGAAAGTTTAACTAAGGAGTATAGAGAAATGGTTATGAGAAGATTCTTACCACTTTTTTAATATCTAGAAAAAGTTCTGCTCCTCTTCCCAAGCCTGTCCCACTGCTCCAGCAGAGTTACACGGGCTGCTGCGTATGCTCTCCCTCTGGTTTCCATCCTCTCCTGCAAATTCTGCAACGCGGCTCACCCACATGCTTCCTGCCAGGGATCCTCTGCCCAGGAATTTTGCTGAATCTCTTTCTCTTGGTTTATCATTGCTGCCAATGGCCAGCCATGGCAGAGCAGTGAAATGCACGGTCCCTTCCAGCACAGAGGGTATCTGTGGGAGTTAGGTGGAGTAGGGCAGCCAGCCCTTCTGTCTGCAAACCAAGCAAGGTTTTTCCATAGCAGCAGGTTTGCTCTGGGGTGCGAGGATTTAAGGATTTAAGGTGGCTGGGTGTCGTTCTGAGGCCAAAGACCCTGCCTCAGCCAAGATGACACATTTGAAAGTGAATCTCAAACTGTGTGAAAAGTACCAGAACTGACAGCAGTGGAGACCAGGGACAAGTAAAATCATTTCATCAATGTTTTAGCTGACTTGAAAACTGTGGGTCTGACAGTTGTCATCTTCTTGAATATTACTGGGTTTGTGCTTTACGTAGGAAAGAAAAAATAGTCAAAGAGGAAAACATGTTTGGGAAAAAAAAGTGAAAACCTCTCAGGCAGTTGAACAGCGAGGGCAGAGCACACAGAGGGAGGGGGAAGGGGTCTTGCACTGTGTCACAGCACTGTCAAAGCAGTCCAAACTTTTGGAGGGAGAACAGGCACCCTCCTCATTTGTATCACAGATCTTTGAAAAAGACATTTGATTATGGAATGAAAGTCCTCTTTAAGAGCGAGAATACAAGTATCTTTATGAGACTGTTGCTTGGAGGACAGCTACACACTGACGTCCCCTCCTCCCAGCCAGGCAAATTAAAATCATTGAAGCTGACGGTTGCAAAACCCTGAAAGGCCTGTGGGCTTCTGGACTTCCCGGCTTGGAGCAGCACCGGTAGCTGTGCCACAGGTTTCCTCAGAAAGTACCACTGCTGTGCCTCCCTGCTGACTCCAGTGTGGAGAGTTGGGCATATCTACCCCTACATTGCTTTTGCTGAAGCTGCCGCTTGTGGTAGTCATCCTGTATATTTGCCCTCTGGACTGAAGCAGTAAATGGCTTACACACAGGCTACTAAACATTAACTGCTTCCCATTATAAGCATGTGTCCTGGTTTCGGCAGGGATAGAGTTAATTTCCTTCCTAGTAGCTGGTACAGTGCTGTGTTTTGGATTTAGGATGAGAACAAAGTTGATAACACACCGATGTTTTAGTTGTTGCTAGGTAATGCTTACACTAGCCAAGGACTTTTTAGTTTCCCATGCTCTACCGACTGAGAAGGCTGGAGGTGCACAAGAAGCTGGGAGGGGGCACAGCCAAACTGGCCAAAGGGACATTCCATACCATGTGACGTCATGCTCAGTACATAAACTGGGGAAAGCTGGGGGGGGGGGGCCGCTGCTCGGGGACTGACTGGGCATCGGTCAGTGGGTGGTGAGCAATTGCATTGTGCATCCCTTGCTTTGTGTAGTATTATTATTATTATTATTATTATTATTATTATTATTATTTTACATTATTATTATTTTATTTCAATTATTAAACTGTTTTTATCTCAACCCACGAGTTTTTCCTCACTTGTGCTCTTCCAATTCTCTCCCCCATCCCACCGGGGTGGGGGGGGAGTGAGCGAGCAGCTGTGTGGTGCTCAGTTGCCGACTGAGGTTAAACCACGACAGCATGTAACCTAGAAGTAAAGTCACTGCCCCTCACTTGCCATACTGCAAGTCATTTTGTACCCCAGGATTACTTGGATTCAGAGTTTTGACTCAGTTTTCCAGACCTTCTTACAAAGACAGCTCTTACTATAACAGGAGCTGCCACTGCAAGTCCGCGAAGTCCTGTATTTGTCTAGCTACTGACACTCATTAGTAGCTGCTAGATGATAATGAGGTTTTGTTCATTACCCTCCTCCATCTGATTTGAACTCTTGATCCAGAAACCAAATGCTGTAATATCTCATTTTCAGTCCTGAGCAATTTCAGGTCCTTGTTTCTCAGTGTAACAGAATGTGAAATTTGTCCAGAATATCCCTGTCAGTATTTTCATCTGTATGGTTACTTCATTTATACTCTTTTTGAGAAAGTCAATCTGTTTGCTGAGATGGGATCAGCTTATGAACACTGTTTATATCCCAAACAGAGGAGCATGAGGCTCATCCTAACAACATCTGAAGCGGCCCAGGGGATGTTAGTGGGATTTGCTGCTGGGATCCTCCTGTGTGAGCTGTACTATAAGTACACAACAGGTATCCACCCAGGAGCTGTGACTGTATCTCCTGCAGCTTTGAGCGTTGCATTCACCCTCCTCAGTTCTGGTGCCCACAGTTGGAAAAGGCAGAAAATAAATAGGGGAGGATTCATTGAAAAACTACATGAAAGAAAAAACTGGAAACCAGGCCTTAAGAGGAAAATTGCAGAGCACAGTCTTTTGGGTTCAAGCTTAAGTCTAAAGGGCCATTGATTTGCAGTCTGTAAGGGGAACAGCAAGCTGGCAGTAGACTAATAGACAAAAGAAAGACAAAGTTAGACAAACTCAGACTAAAGATTGTAGAAAATTCACTGGGTTGTACTGGGTTGAGCATTGCTGACAATTGTTAAATTAGAATAAGATTATTTCAAGAATACATGATGAATTCAAGGAAAAATTAAGTCATAGAAGCCCAATGGCCCCTGTAATTCAGAAGTCAAAATTGCAATAGTATTTTGTGGTTTTACTTTCTATGAATGAAAGTGAGATGAGTAAGTTCCTGGTTCCACTGAGATTTGGTCAGGAAATGAAAATCAGTGTGTATCCTGTCACTTGATACCGTGGCATTGGCTTGGAGATATCTCCCCTTGTTTTCCATGGCAGAAGGACCTTCCACTTTGATTTGGGAAGCTTCTTTCCTGCCACACACAGAGTATGAAAATGTAAAAACGAAGCTTTTCATTACAGCTACGTCCAAGCTGCTGGTGTTTGCTTGTTTTAGCAGTCAGGAGGATATGAGAGTTTGGAGGTACATTTTCTAATTTAATGCCAGTGTGCTCTCAAAAGAGAAAAGTAAACTAGTTGACATAGTGAACATTAGTACTGAAACATAAGTAGACTAGTTAACATAAGAAAATGGTCTAAATCTTGATAGCTCCTCACCTCCCTGACAAAAAGGTGTTGGGGCAGCTGATCATCTCAGCAGGGCAAATCTCAACAAGGAAAGCAAGAAGATGAAAGGGCAAGCCAAAAGCAGGCTGCCTCGCTGCGTTGCCCAGTCAAGTTGGGCTGCTCTGGAACCCCAGAGGTGCATGAACTTTAGCAAAGGTTTGAGTTGTCATGATTCGCCACAACTGCTGGTGTTCACTGTTGCAACCCAGAAAAAGTGCTTCTGGAATCCCAGCAGGGATTCCAGGTGAAGGGCACAGTCAGGAAAGGGAAGAAGCAAAAACTAGGGATTGCTCAGTGGCAGCATTTTCAAAAGCAGCCAGGTAATTTGGGAGCCTAAGCTCCCATGAATAGCATTTAGGATCATCTTTCTCATAGATGATTTTAAAGTGTTGCCATCCTTCTGTTCAAAAAATTGGCTTTTGTTCAACATGAGTGCTCTCAGGAAGCCCACTGTAACATCCACATCCTTCAGCTGAAAAACTTGGCATAAAGAAGAGGGCCTACAGTGTTTTGAAATGCAAGTAGGCTTCCAGTTTATCAATATAAAAGCTGGGAGTTACTGCTGCATTATCTGAGTCAAAAAATACTCAGTGGAGTGTTATACCAGTAATCTCAGGCTGTACTTAATGTGCACCATAGCAAGGGTTAAATGAACTGGAAAGCTCATAGAAAAAAGCTCATACAGTGCAGTTTTTGTTTATACTGAAATGTTCCCATATGTTTCAGTTAATGCAGAACATCATTGGGTCTGCCTTGGGATGGAGACATTTTTCTTACACGATTTATCCATTAATCGGGTGGGGGGGAGAGTCCACTTCACCAGAAATAGCTTCCTTTCCATTTTAGCCAAAACCCCACTGTTCAAAATCTCCTCCCTTCCCTCTTCCCCTTAGCACGCTCATTCTCTTCTCTAAAATGTTCTGCAGTGAAATAACCTGGTGGAACAGTTTCAAACATGAGGTAAAATAGTTATGCCCTAAATTAGCTTCCAGTTAATGTATTTCCTGGCTCAATTTGCTGAGCAGCTCACATTGCACATGGATGTTCCTAAATTAGAAAATCGTACGTATAAAAGTTTTCTTGTGTTTTTGTGTGTATGTTGCTTCAAAGTCAGGATTTCTGGTTTTGATTTTAGTACCTCAAAGTAACAGGAATGAATTGTGCTTGACATTAATTACATCCTTCTGCCTGCTTTATTATTATTAGAATAAACAAGCTACTGATTTGAGGGAGAGAAAAGTCCACAAGGTGTTTGAGGTCTTTATTTCCTTTTCCTTTGGTAAACTTGCAGTAATTTAGCTTGCCTAATTTGCTGCTGGAAACCTGCTGCTGGGAGTGCGCATACCTGAGAGAGCATAAAATTAGTGAGCTGCAAGGAAAATTTCAGTAATGAGATGAGAAGCAGGGAAAATGTGGCTTTGTCTGTTTGTTTGCTTTTTGTGTGTGAATGTGCACAAAAAGCAGAAGGAATATTGATTGTCTGAAAGCAAGACAGTGAGCTGTGTATGAAATGGGATGCTCAGTGATGTTTGGTGGTATAATCAGTCTGTTAGATGTTATGTGGTGTTTCAGCACCAGGTGGACTATATAGCATATACCTTCCATTGCCCTTCCAGACAGAGACAGAAGTCTTGCGGTGCTAACTTTGATCTGTATTGGTACTAGGTCAGGGACTTAGAGCAGTGCAATTGATCTCTGAATTATCATCTCGGCAGAGGGGAACCCTGTTCCATCCTGAAATCTTTATTGTGGCTCCCCAGTGTTAATTTAAGGGAATCGGAGTAGGTTTCTCTACGTGCTACCACTGCTCCCCTGGTGCTTTATTGGCCCACAGGAGCCACTGACAGCCCGTAAACTTAAGCCAACTTTTGTACTATTGCCATTTACTACTAGGCATAAGGCAGATTCAGGATCAGTGGCATGCGGCAGCTACCTCCAGCCCTTTCTTGCCCTGTACTACACATTTCTTGATTGTAGCCACAGATGTGCCATAGTGCTTGGAGGCAGAGCAGGTTGGTGATAGGTTGTGTTTCACAGTGTACAAATGCTTTATACCAAATGACAGTCCCATGAGCAATTGTGTTCCTTGACTTCTTGAACCAGTGGGTTGTCAGTGTATCAGACTGGTGCCACTTGTGAGAAAAAGCCCCTGTTAAATTTGGAGAGGGATTCATTTAATTCACTAGAGTCCAGCCTGAGAAGCAGCTGCCCTGGAAGAGGCTCTCTGAGTTCCTCCTTGTGCGTGCACACTCGTACCCATGCACACAGGTAAATAGATATTTTAGTACAAAGTTGAGCTGTTCATATGGGAAGAGTTCAGTAACTTTAGTTGACATTTAGAAACAATGTAGTCTAATTAGTCCAATGGTTTTGGAAAGGTTCCTTTCCTCCTGTACTAACTCCCTTTCCAGACACCTATTCTTAGTTCCACATCTTATTTGTAGTTAGCATTTGCTTACATTTAAAAATACCTATAAATGAGATTAGCAGTCATGTGTGGGTCCACTGAGATTGCAGGTAGAACTTCTTATGTTAGCCCAACAAATGCAGCCTGGTATTTGATCATCAAGCCACACTGTCTTAAGAGTCATTCCTTATTGTGCAGATTCTATAAGCCAAAATATTTCCCTTATTTCATATTTGCAAACTCTCTACATGCACTGTTTTCATCTTTGCACCACCACGTGGCTGACCAAGTGCCATTTGGGACAGAACTTGGTTATCAAGCTTAATTAACAATAGTTCTATTTATGAGACACAAGACAAAGTTGACTTCAACTGACACGCTTCTAATTATGGTGACTGTAGTGCAAACAGTTGTAAAAATGTGCTAAAAATACCTCAAGTCAGCAGACATGACACTGAAAACACTTGGAGAGTGAATCTATCTATTACTAAATTGATGCGTTTCATAGCCCTGTTTCAGAGGAGAGCTGCACTGTAAGCAGGACAGATCACAAGGAGCTCCTCTACTGCCGGGGTGCTCCTGCTTGAGGATCTTTGCATTTTGTCTCTGGCTATTTACTGTTCCTTTTCCTTTTAATTAGCACAATTCCCCCTTGCCTAGCGGTCCCAATTGCTTAAATCTTTCCCTGTCACTTTGTAGTCTGGACCACTGCCCCCATGTGCTTATGACCCCTTAGGGTCATCCAAAATTTATATCATAGGAAAGAAATTGCCAGCTGAGAGAGAGAAGTGTAACTGTGCAGGAGGCAGAGTGATAAATGAGATTCTAGGAGGAGGGAGTGAGAGGATATTAGTTTTTAACAGCTTCTAGAAATCCTAAAATAGACCAGAACTGGGCCACAACTAACAGAAATCATGACTGCTTGCTGATGAACAGAGGCATCACTGCTGTGAGAGAAGGAGGTTTGGCAGAGGACACCTCCTGCAGCTTTCGTGTAGTTACTAGAGCGAATGACTTGGAGCTGGAAGGATCCTGGGCTCCACTGCCAGAGTACTTGGAGTTAAGCAGAATGAGGTCAGGTTAATGTGGTGGAACTTTTCAGCTGGTCCGGTGGTTTTCCAGGAGCCTGAGTCAAATTTTCTGAATGCATGAATCTGGCAATTCATAAATCTTTGGCTTTTATAACCATCAGCCACAAACAGTATAAAACCCGCTTTGCATGTACATGTGGACAGGAGGGAATTTAGGGTCGGTAGATGCCACAGGAATGGAATGAGAGACTCTGGTGTTTTCATGGCAGAGCACTGACTGAACTAAAAGGCCTCAACTTTCTACTAAGGCTTTTATTTTCTACCTTTTAGCTTCTTAGTGAATTAGCAAGGGAGAAGTGTTTCGTTTTCTTGGCTGCTGTTGAACAGTTGGGAGTCCCCAGTGCTTCTGCTAAAGGCAATGAGATCAGCAGAGTTCCAGGTGACAAACTGGGCACAGAAGGTTGACATTATGATAATGGCAAATAAGACATAATTCTGGGGAGAAAACAGAATTTGGCTCCCTAAACTAGGCTTGACAGTCTCTTTTTTCACAAATTGTTCTTCCAAAGGATGTGGGGCACTCTGCTGCTGCTTAAGGTATGGGATATGTGTGTTTTGTGGCAATCCCTTATACCCTGATCCCTCTGTCATGCTAACAAGGTACCTGACTGGAGCAGCCCACAGCTCTCCTCCAGCACATCGAAACCACAGCACTGAATGGCTGGGGCACCCCTGGAAGTCAGGACAAATTTGTTATCCCACCTGGATAAGAGTTCCTGGATCTGATAGCGTAGACATAGCTTGAGAGAACTGGTGGGGGTGCAGAAAGCAAAATAGCTCCAGCTTCCTTTCTGAGAAAGGCCCAACATTGAAACAACATGGAGATACAAGTTCCTGCTTTACCTAGAGATTATTCTTCTAAAATAGGGTTTGAGCATGAATGGCAGGATCGTATGTGACTGTTGTAATGTGTAATGGTGTAATGGTTTCTGTCTGCCCCTCTTCTACAGTTCTTACTATTTTTCTCTTCTACTCTGCTCTTCTCACTGTTGCTGCTCCAGCATGGGTCGCCAGCAGGCTGCAGTCCCTCAGAAGAGTCTCTGCCCTGGCATGGGTCCTCCATGGGTCACAGTCCCTCAGGGGTGTCCCTCCTTCCAAGAGCGTGTCTCCAGCCCTGCGTCCTCAGCAGTCTATCCCTCCCGATGTCTCCTCAAGCTTCTCCCCTCACATGTCCTCCCCTAGCAGTTGTCGCGCTTTCGTAAGAGAACTCAAGCACAGCGTTTGCTTTGTCTTCAAGAAAGGCGTTTGCTTTGTCTTCAAGGAAGGCATTTGGCAGGCAAGCAGGTGAAGTATGATCCAAAATCCCTAGAAGCCAGTGCAAATCTTCCCTTTGAGTTCAGTGAGCTTTGGATCGTGCCATTATGGAATGAAAATTTGGCAGAAGAGTGTATGGAGTAGTTGTGACTTAAGAGTCAGGCAAAAAGATTTCAGCAAACCAACAGTGACTGGAACAGTTTAAGATGAGTGCAACAGTCCAAGCACGGGAAGGCAGACAGAACAGGAGAGGTCAGCACTGGTGCCCGTAAGAACATTTGTAATGACAGCAATTCTCTGTCAGAGTACAGGCATGTTCAGCGTATTAAAAGTGACAATTCACCTCTGAGGTGCTCAGCTTTCAGCCTGCATCAAGGCCAGGTTTGTTTGTAATTCATCCATATTAATGGTAAACGTTTGAAAAGTTCTTGTTTCTCATTTTGGAATTAATGTAGTTTTTTAAATAAGACCTGTGAAAACCTTATCCACATAAAGAAAAAGAAAAGGTAGGATTAGAGCAGATATGGGTCTAAAAATAAACCTTTTGGATAATGACTTATGCAGCTAACCTCACCCCAGATATTCACCCAAAAGAGAATTGTGTCATTTACAGCCAGAACATCCCCTCCTGCACAAACTGGTTTTAAAAGAGAAAATGTCTAATATTTTTTATTTTACCTCTTCAAAAGGGAAGCCCTTTGTTTTACTACCATATTGACCTGATGGTGAACTCAAGGCTGATATGTTCAATACTCTAAGTAATTTTGCAAATTTAATCTAACAAATTTAATCAAATTTAAACTTAACAAATTTAATCACAACTCATCTCAAGCTCCTCTTTTCTTGTCTTCCTCCCTTGTCCTCCCTATCCTGTCATCTGGATCATCCCGAATTTTTCTCCCAGAATATTTTGCTACTCCTGAAAGCTTAGACAGATGAGAACGTGTTTAAAGAAAATCCGTGTATTCACTGGGGATGAATAAAAGTGCAGATGGAGCTATCTGTTGTCAAGAATAACCAGTAACTTTCTGATGAAGGGAAAGAGTAATAAAAGGTATTGAAGGTTCTTTGGGTTAAAAAATTGGAGTGTGATTCATAAATCTGCCACCCACCATCTTTAGTACCCAATCTCAAGACTCGTAGCAGCCTTTACAGGCTCCTAGATGATGAGAACGATACAAGGCACATCTCTCTTTGCAAGGGACTTTTGGCACCCAATTTCTGTAAGTGCCATCAGAAGCTTTATCCATAGAATTTTGTTCATGGTATTAATGGGCATTTTGCTCTTAGATGCAAATAATCTCCCTTTTCTCTGAGACTGAGTACTCTAGAAAGAGAAAGACCCACTCACAATTTCATGTAAATTCCTCACAAAATAGAATTCCATTATTTTCCAAGTCACATGCACAGCAGAGGTATTGCATGAAATATGTTTGGGTTTTGCTATAAGTAACTTCAGCTCAGGTTGAATTCCAGGTCTCATTCAGGAAAGCTATCTCATATTGTAATGTACTTAAGCATGTACTTATCTGACTTTTGGAGCAGTATTAAGGATTGTCCCAAAAATATGGCAATAAGGGGAAGCTTCCTATGTATTTGAAACACGATATAATATGTATGATACGTTCCCATATATAACAAGAAAAAATGTAGCTACTAGTCATCAGAATGAGGATCTGAGACTGTGTTTAATTCTGATTATGAGATAGAAACATGTCCAGAATCACGTCTAGAGTTGAGTTACTAGCAAATAGTTTCAGAATTGAAAGTTGGTGTTGAGTGTTTTCGGACCAGCACAATTTCCCATCCTCTTCCGTACTTTTTCCTCTATTTTCTTCTTGCTTTTGGTTACAGTTACAATTTTTCTGACTAATCCTGTCATTATGTCCTTGTTCACCGGAGGGATGGCTGATGAGTCATGGAAGAGCATCTTTCTCCAGCCCCTGCAAGAGCTCTCGCCTCCATACCCGCAGCTGTGAGGTACTGCCAGGCTAGTGCTCAAACAAGGAATGTTTAAGGCTGTGATTTTGATACCTGAATTATTCTTGGCTTTCAAGTTTTTGTCAGCTGCCTTATATGACTTTTAAAGCAAAATAAAATAGATCTCTCCAGTCCTTCAGTGACAAAGGAGAAATAAAGTTGAGTGGGACAATCGGTGTAGCTACATCTCCACTGACTTCATTTGAATGAATGAGGATGGCTTGGTTGGGAGACAGCAGGAGACTCTTCCTGCTCCTGTGCATACCATCAGGGCTTCCTTGGTGGTGTGGGAAGAGACCGGGCACTTCAGTTACATTTGCAGACAGTGAGGGAATAACGTTCATGTGGCACAAATAGCTGGATTCTAAATCTGCTGATTTCAAGCTGAATTAGAGCTCTTCAGGAATGGTGCAACTTCCCAAAGGCACTGAGGCAGAGCAGACACTTCCATAATGCAGAGCGCTCTGCCATGGATCATAACTAACTCAGAAGAGTAAAATCCTGAAATGGGTCCTGAAAACATCTGCCTGACAGTTCAGGCACATGTGTAGCTGTCTGTCTGAAAGGTCAGCTCTGTCCTTCGATGTTTCTTGCACTTGATTATGGGGGACTGTGCAGGAAGGACAGGAAAGACTCCAACTGTCAGAATCATTTAAAAGATCTCTTGAGAAGGAAGGTCTTTATCCAGAGGAGGTGAGCTTTGCCTTGCAGGATGGAGGAGACCAAAACCAGACATAGCATACAGAGAGAAAGACTAGAAGGACAGATATGTGTCGGACCCAACAATAAACAGAAACTCCAGTTATCATTAATTAAGTCTCTTACTGTCCAGTCACAGGGAAATAGGTCCCATGGCAATAACAGAAAGGAAGTAACTCAGTGCCTCCGCTGTTAATTTAGTGCCCTCCTGGGACAAACGGAGAATATTGTGCATCCGCCCCGCTAACAGGCTTCATCCCATGGAGAGGTTCTGGCTCTTCCCAGCACCTCCGAACGTGCCCTGAAGCCTCGTCCTGCAGCCAGAGGCCCTAGAGCATCCCCCGAGCAGAGAGGCCAGCCCTGTCAGGAGGCCGGGGTGGACCAGGGACCCTGCTTGGGAGGACGGGAATTGGGAGAAGTGTCTACTCAGCCCCAGCTGGTACCTGCTACCAAACAGCTGTCAAACAGCGATGGAAAAACCATGCAGCGTCTGTTTTCCAGAGGAGAGCCGTGCTCATGAGCTGCAGTGCGCAAGGGCTAAAATCTCTTGGTTAAAATATATGTTGCAAGAAATGAGCAAAACCTAAAGTAAACAGTTTACACAGAGGTGAGCATCTGCTGATTGCTGATATACACAGGCAAAATGAGTCTCTGTTTGAAAATGGCCTCATTTTGCCCTTGACTGCCTTTTTTTATATAGTGGAATAACTGACTCTTCAGCAAGGCAGAAGGCTCCACTACTTATGTTTCCACGGTGCATTTTCTCTCCCAAACAATGTTTGCTGCCCCAAGAGCCTAATTATCACCTAAGAGATGTTAACAGCCAGATCATTGAAACTTCCAAAAGGTTTTGATCAAATACAAGCAAGATGTAGTTTGTATTTTGCTGCTCTGTATTCCAGGAGCAGCTGGTCTCCTGAGGTAGTAAAGTGTGGACTAAGTTAATGAATTTAAATATGCTTCTGTTAGATCTTTTAATCATGAATGTAATTGCATCTGGTAGTCTTTTTAATTTTTAAATATAGGGTATGTGATTGGATTTCTTTTTTTTTTTTTCTTTTTCTTTTTCAAATCTATTGCTACTGTTCCTCCCTTCAGGGAATTCTCCAGTAGGAAGACCTTGTCTTCCCAGAGTGAACTTTGTGAATCTTTACTGTACTGATTCTTTCAATATTAATTTTCTGTGTTAGCAATCCCCTTTCTGTCCCTCTTTACAACTGCTTCTGCCTTTGTTATGTCTGGCATAAGGAAGATACACATGTAGTAACAGGTACACCAAGCCCAAGCATGGAGTGGGAGGAATTTACCTTTGGTTTTTTCTGTCTCTGATACATGCCTTTCATGCCAGCTCTGGCACTTGTCTCTAGGCTGACTGGAATAACAGGATGCACAACAAGCATCAGCCCAGCTTCTCAGAAAGACTAACAAGGGGAATTTGAACCCCAATACCTGTGTCCCACAGTCAACTGAGAGATGCAGCTTTTCTGTGTTTGAGCTAATTGATGATAAAAAATGTCATCAGGCTAAATAGAGCAAACAAAGGAAGCAGTGCTGGCAGTTCCTGTGATGCTAAACGCTTTCCAGATCTTTTGCTTTTGTACACACCCTCTCTTTGGGATGAAAAAATAAAATACACCAAGCTGAGATCTCACAGAGTATTCAAAGAAATGGATTGCAATGACCCTGCTACCCTCCAGCTCCCATTGGCAAAATTCTCAAAGAAAAGATAAATTTTTATGTGAAGACACAGTCAGGGGATTGAATGACTCAGGGCTGTGGGACATGGAGCCTCATATAACAAGATGACCAGCTCTCATCCATCCCAGGTTGGTAGTGACTGAAAGCCTCTCCAAGCTCAGCAGTTTGCCAGTGTATCTGAAAGAACTAATGGCCTCAGCCCAGCAGATCCCAGTGGGCAGAGACTTATCACAGCATGCTCTAGGGATGTAGATTGCCACATTCTTACTTCAAAATTTACCAAACACAAGAAACTTTTTCTCTGTGATAATTGTTTTGACAGAGAGACTAAGCACATGCCTGCATTCAAAATGTGATTATTTCAGTAGAGCTGTGCTGATAAACCCCTCTTGGAAGAGAACTCACACTGGCAAGTGTTCCTCTGCCTCTGTAACTTAACCCATTTCCCTGGACAGAGTAAGCTATACCCGCAACTGTATATATAGCTACCCAAAACTTTTTGCTGGCATTGCTGTTTGGCTGACAATGTTCTTTTATTATTTACTTCTCACAGTGCAGCTATGCCAGCAACACTTTTCCATGTAACCTAAGCCTATGAGAGAGAAAAATCCTGTGTAAATTTTTTGGAGGTGATGTTTCGTAGTCAAGCCTGAGGCAGAGACTTAAGCAAAAGGCTCTATAGATACAAAATTGTAATCTTGCAACGCAAAACCCACGGTTATGTATGCAACATCACCTGCAGGCCAAGGGGCACTTCATGTGCAATGTTTGTGTAAGCAGTGAATATATGCCATTAAATTGGAAATGTAAATACCAGTGGCAAGTATTCTAAGTCCCTCTGGAAGGAAAGTTGTGTGTGCAGAGAATTGCCTTGGGAAGACGTGCTTGTGCCGACTCTGGTACTTGGCTGCGCCACCCCATCAGAGGCTGCGGTTGGTACCCAGCTGTGATGACTTCAGTGTAGCGTGGGGTGCTGTCGGGTGGCACGCTGGCATCGCTGCCTCCAGCCCCAGTATAGAAAGGGAAGTATTCACAGTTACCAATTCCCATCGTTGTCCTCCCCCACCAACCCAATGAAATGAAATTGCACTTGTGGCCTTAATATGCAAGACATAACAAATCCCACGAGAAGGGAAGAAAAATATTGCCATAAGGAGAGCTTCCCCTCTCTGCTGGACCAGGCGGGCAGCACTCAGCTGCAGGTGACATTCAGCAGCGGGTAGGTGCCATCTAGTGGGAGCTGGGCCGCATCCAGCCCCGCAGTCAGGCTGGGTCTCGGGGAGAGCTGGGTT
Organism: Aptenodytes patagonicus; assembly: GCF_965638725.1. Lineage (NCBI taxonomy): Eukaryota > Metazoa > Chordata > Aves > Sphenisciformes > Spheniscidae > Aptenodytes > Aptenodytes patagonicus. Next base: position 27,346,258 of record NC_134954.1, read on the forward strand.
TTCCCTTTGCGCTGGGATGTTGGGGTATTCACAGGCCGCAATAGATGCAGGAGGAATAGTCCCACTGTGCACTTCTTTGGAGAGATGCAAAGGGGTTTCCTGAGTTGAAAGCAGTGCTTTGGGGAGTTGCAACGTACATTTTAAGCACATAATTAGACTTATTTGCAGTGGAGCTTGCACAGCTGAAAGGTAGCCTTTCAGCCAGCTAGAACACCTCCAGAGTCCTTCAAATGGAAAGCAAGGCGGTAACATTGGCCTGTATTTAAAGAAAAAAAAAATTGTCTCCCAAGGATTTATTAATCAAAAAGCTGCTTTTCAAAATCATGTTCAACACATTGCTGCTTTTCTGGTAGTCGTAAGTGCTCCTGCTAGCAACAGGGCAAGGGATCTCATTTACCACCCTTAGAAGCAGAAGAACCCATGGTGTGTTAGGGTGTGATATCCCTTCTTCACAGTCCAGGGTTGCTGTTCCTGTGAAATACCCACTTGGTATTTCATTGGACCTTACAGTCACTCAGATTTGCCAACTCTTAAGCCTCATAATGTATTGATGTGAGGGATCACCCAACAAAGAAATCCTGTGGTGGTTGAAGTTTTGAAGGCTCAAATGTCCCTCTGAAGACCCAAACCACGAGCCTGATTTGCGATTCCTGCGAGTGCAGCTAAGAGGAAACAAGAGGATTCCTGTAATTAGAAATAGCTTTGCTATTCCTTGCACCTCTCTCAGCAGCGCCTGGGACAGGTCACTGTCAGAGACAGGATGCTGGCTGGCCTAGATGGATCAGTGATAGATTTGGAGCAGACCTTTCTAGCGCTGCTCAGCTAATGAATTTTGCAGTCTTTGTTAGCTTCCTCAGTATGGTGATTCACTTAGGAGAGAAATTGTTTCTGTGGCCTAGACCATCACTTTGACAATTCCTGTTGGATAATTCTGTATGCTTTAAATGAACTGCGACTGTTGAGGTTGGCAGAGAGTACTAGTGCTGTTTGGTATAAAATACCTGCACCTTGTACTGTGTGTGTTACATATTTTCCTTTTCTTTAAGAAACAGTATTAACAAAAGTGTTACTTGCAGGCCAGCTCATGCTGTGTTGTTTTCAGGCTCAAGCAAAAGAAGTTGAAACCAAGAATTAACCTACTGTTTTCAGATCAGTAATCTGTGAAAAAATGAGTAATGATGCCCATGAAGTGTCCCATTGTGCTGTCAGGAAGGGCTGGTATTGGTTACAGTAACAGCATAATGAATAGCACCCTCTTCATCAGGCTGCAGCCCTTCCTGCCTGCCTCAGCCGGGTTTCTGTGGTGGTTTTAAGAGCAAACTCGTAAGTACTTCCTTAGGTCTGACTCTGGATGCTGTGCCACGTGCAGAATGCACTGCAACATGGGTTTCTTGATGCTGGCATGGCCTGTGTGAGATGAGTTGCTTTTTGCTGCATAACCTTTGATGGATTTGTTGCATACGGCTTTTAGTAATGTCTTGATTTCCCAGGAAATAACGTGTTTTAGACAGAAGCCAGGCATCTTGTTAGTCCTGCCAACTGGCAAGGGGGGTGCGTATATGCATATGGATATTTGGTGTTTAATAATTGAACCTGGATATATCAAGGTTGGCAGCACGTCCTTCCACTTTAAAGACAGGGCATTGTTATAGGAAAATGGGATGTTTTCCTGTGCTGAAGACAGATTTTTCTTCCCCAGCTAGTCCTAGTGTCTGCAGCTGCTGTCTAGATATCACCTCCTAAAAGGCAGGGAATGAACTTCTGAACATCTGTAACAGCTACATTAAGTGGCGTGGTTTATTGTGGAATTATGGATGATGATGGCTGGATTACTAAATTGTAAATCAATCAAAGGCATTTTGATGATATTCTAAACCATGAGAGAGAGACTCATGCAGGAAGAGACTGATTTATTGCACCAACTGGTAACACATCCATCCCCAGTCATTTTAATTTATCATTATTTTGAAAAGATTTCAACCCTTCATAAAAGCAAATAAAAAAAAGAAATCTGTAATGATGATAAAGTTTTGCTGTAATGAAAATTGACACTCCTGCACTGTGATTTCTGGTGACAGCAAAGTGGAGAATAAGGAACATAAGATACACAAACTTCACAATAAATTAGTTGAACAATTGCTTTTGTTTAATTGTCTTTTACAAGCAAATGAAGGGAGCTTTTTCCTTTTTATTCTTAAATGTATTCCTTTGAAAGTGTCCCACACTATCTGTAGTTTTAAACCACTGGTACCCAGGATTTTGAATGCTTAGCAAGTCATCCATTTCCAAGGCATTAGCAACACAGACAGGATTTATTTCAATCTCTGCAGTTGACTCTTTGATCCGGGGCTTGCTTAAGTGCATTCCAGTGCAATTAATTAGAAAAACAGTATAAGGCAGTGGCAACTCCAAGGGATCTTAAATGTAAAAGTGACTGATTAGTAGTTCTGCTTTCTTGAGGATTATCAATTTGTTGCTTGACAGCATCTGCTAGTCCTGAGCAAGGGAGAGTCAGCTAATTGAGAAGAGGGAGCTTTGGTACTCTTTGCAAGCCACTAATATTCCAATATACACTATATAATATTCTAATATACACTAATATGTAAGCCACTATTCACAAGAAAAGAAGCAGTGTGGGAACCTCTCCCAGCACGAATTTTAAGAAGGAACCGGGTAAATGGAATTAGGACCAGTCCCCTATCTCATGCCGTTAGGTGTATGGCAGTACGTAGTTCACATTGATTTGCTTTGCTGGGCAGTAGTTGTTCCCTTTCACTAGCAGCCCTACGTGGCTCACAGAGGAACAGAGGAGCCCTTTGGAAACCAGTCCTTTCAACAGCTTGTACTGTGGCTGCTTCCGGGAATGGGTTGTGCTGCTCTTTGTGTTTTTCTTTCTTGGGATGTCTTGTTTCTTGATGTACCCTGGTGGTTGAAAGTTATAATGATTACTTGTATGTCCAGGACATGTCAATCTAGTTTCAAAATTCTGTGCATCTCGATTCTGTTTCCTGAGTCTTCCCACTCCGATCAATAAAAGTAGCCATCCATCAATTTTTGATTGAAACAAGATTGATCCAGGAGCAACTCACGGGTGTCTGTGTTGCAGTTGCAGCTGTCTGACACAAATATTGCATCCCTTTCGGCTGAGGCAGGCAGTTGCCGAGGAATTCAATTGTCCTGCATAAGCGATCAATATCTGCTACTCTTGCTCCCTTAATCTTCCTGTATGGTTTCTTTATAATTTAATCTTCTTCAAGGAGACGTACTTCCTATCTATCATGCTGTTACACTTTTCTTGAATCTTTCTTGAATCTCACTGCCAGTGGAGCTCCTGTGATTCGCAAGAGAAGCTAGCTTACAGTTCAAAAGAAAATGCAAATTCCAGCCTATCTGCTTTGTTTGCAGCTGATTTGGATAAATATCTTTGCATATTGCATAGTTCTGCTTTGTCTTTGTGCTATTTCAACTTGCTTCTGGTTTTCTTTTTTGTGTGGCAATATCCCGATCATTCATTCTTCTGCATCCTGAAGCGTGCAGGAATCAGATGCAGAAATCCTGCTTTATTAGGTAAAATATGCACTTGCTTTATTCATTGTATCCATCTTGACACCTGGGGAGGCTGAATCCCTGGCATTCTCTCTCTTCCCAGGGCAAAGACAGTACGAAGCTGTGCAGATTTCCGTGCAGAACCAATGTGTCTCAGTCCTGATGTCGAGGGGGAGACTTAAAGTTCACCCCCCCTTATAACATGGCAGCCTGCACTGGTAGTTTATTAGGGGACAGCACTTACCTGCTGGAGCTAGAATGAGACGCCGAATGTTTTCCACTTATCTATCAGTGCAAATTGGTCTCTGACACAGAGATTAAAAGTTCAGTGTCTCATGACTCTTCAGGGGTTGATTTGTTTCTTTCTTGATTCTGATGTGTCTAACATACAGGGAGAAATTAAAAAAAATAGTGGGTACAGTACCCTTCTAGCAAATATTTTATAGTAAATATGGCTGTAATGTGTTACTAAAACCTGAATTTTGTGTAATGCTAAAATCAATAAAAATGAAAGCCTCTGCGATAGAGCCAATAAGTGAAGGGAGTGAAAATTTTTCTTACGGAGAATGGCAGTGTTTTTTCATCCGGAAATTTCCTACCTTGATGACAGCAGGGGCAATAATAAAAGCAAAAGAATGTGAAGAATAGGCATGGGTTGCAGTCCACATTTCTACCGTCTGTCCTCTGCCAGCGCTGATGTAATCCTTCTGGCAGTGAAACTTTCCATTGCAGTCTGTCAGCATTCAGATGTGCTATTGATTAGTCGGTTTACTAAGGTCACTTAGGAATCACAACAAACCTCCTGAAACTTGGGAAAGGTGGTAAATCAGAGGTATTTGATTTGTAACTTGCCGTCATTTTTGGTGCCTTGCTTCAGTAGAAGACAGCAGTCAACACTTCCTAAGCGCTTGGTATGAGGAAGGTTATGATGGCCAAAGAAAGCACTTGTTTATAAACGGTGCAAGTAACATAAGCTTTTAATGGGTCCTAGAGGAGTCCAAGGCTCCAGAGGGCTCTGGAATGCCTTCCTCTCCACCCCCATCTGCTCCCCTCACCCTGACCCCCACTTTTTTTTTCCAAGCCTTTGGCCAATTTTCATCACATCTGTCATTTTGAAAAATGATCTGGCGGTTCACTCCTAAGGTTCATAACATGTAATGTATCTTTTTTTAGATTAACTTGTTTGCAAGAGACAGTGCAACAGGAAATTCTTGTGCTTGCACAGCAGCTCAATTTTCTTGAAAAGCAGAGATGTTGTTAAAACTCGGTAGTCTGTGTCTATTCTGCTAATTGGATATAAAACAGTCATGAGACACGAGGGTGATAGGACCATACTTGTTTCCTGGCTAAAAGCCTATTAGTAGTATATTGCTAACAAATCTGAACTGGGGCTAAGTGTGTAACAGTGTATTATGAACACAGCAAGTATCAATACTGCAGAACACTGAGATCTAAGGTAAAAGCGTACCCTCATTTCATTTATGGAGATAATGATTCTGAAAGTGTCCATTTCTGATGGTTTCAGAGGAATTAATACCCAACCATACCTATCTTGATGCTGCATTTGATTCCAGACATAAAATGCTCCCTTGTATTACCATATATATCTCATCAGTATGGGATAGTCTGTATCATACTGCCACTCCCAAGGTGGGTATCAAGGCTACATGTGTCCTCCCAGCTTTCTAACAAACCATGGTTCCACCCATCTGCCCTTGGGGCTGACTTACATCCTTTGTACCTCCTCTCCAGCCCTACAGCCTTTGCCAATATAATTCAGAAGGAATATCTGTGTGAAAGGAATATATACGTAATAGTATTCCAACTATTGCTTTGTAGACCTACCTTTCTTCGTAGGTCAACTTTAAATAGAGGCGTCTCACACTGCGCTGTTACTGTGCTGCAGCCACCGTGTGTGCAGAGGCACGTCCAGACACACAGCATTATCGCTCCTATCAGATTCCAAAATCAAGGCTGGATTGCTGCAGGGTGTCCAGATCGAGCACAGATTGATCTTTTCCTTGGTTTCATGTTTGCAGGTTTCTTCACCACCAGGCTGGAGAAGGCCCTTGCAATTGTGTTTGACTCTATCTGGTGTTTTTAAAACTGTGACTCAGACCCCGTGCATGTCTTGCGAACACCAAAAGGCGAGCGTGTTTAAAGTTGTTCTGAGTGGATGGAGGGGTGGTTGTTCCTCTTGTGAAATGCCTGAGCTGCTGCTTGCTCTTTTGTCTCCTTCTTCACCGTCAGCTTCTGTTATCTTTTCTGTTGCCTTTGCAAGAAAGATGTGTTGTATTTCGTACACACAGGTACACACATGCATGAGCTTCACGCTCCCTGGCTGGCACTGCAGCGTGACCATTCATGGTATGATGAAAGGATGCATCGCCAGGATTGTGAAGCATTCAAAATCCTCCACATTTTATGAAATGCACAGGGGAAAAAAGAGAGGTGTGGCTTTTCATGCATGACTCCTCACAGTTAAATTATTTTTTTAACCCAGGGTTAAATAGTACTGGTATTTTTAAGTGTATATTTAATGAATATAACTCATTTTAATTCCTGCTAAAAGATAGAAATATGTAATAGATTCTGACTCTACAGTTATTTAAATCCAAAAGGCCAGACCTAAGTAATCTCAGGTTCATTTACACTCTGAAATCTGGTACAGATCTTCTTACACACTGAGCCAGTATTGTTGTAGCTGCTGGAATTAGAATTTACTGTTTTTCCATTTTTAATCTGTTCTTCCCCAAGAGGTTTTTAGGATAGGATAGGATAGGATAGGATAGTTGGAAGGGACCTACAACTATCATCTAATCCAACTGCAATTCTCCTGGGCAGTAACTGTGAACTGGAAGGGCAGCAGGTAAGGCTGCAGCCCCAAAAGCCATATAAATGTTGCCAGCTATAGAAGTCCTCTTTTTTCAGGTCGTGCTGGTGCTCACACCCCATCCTGTGTTTCAGAGGGAGTTAGACATGTCATGCCAGTGAGAATCCAAAGCTCTGCACACCTAGCAGGTGCTCAGACAGCGGGTTGCTAGGCCAGGGTCTTCCACAGACTCCAGAATCTGCTTTGAAACCTCTTTCTTGGGAATGGAGGAATATATGTTCGTATTGAACTGCAGTTAAGCTGTCCTGGAAGAATGGCCCTTCTTACTCCCCCATTGCCTTAACAGGAGCTGAGGGTGCAGATCAGTTATTAGTGGTTTCTTGGAGCTGGTGTGACATGCGAAACTCCACTTTGCATATACCTGAGATTAGGAGAAGCAGGCGAGTGGTGTCTGGAGCATCCACACACAGACAGGCACTCATATAGCAGCTTTTTGTTTAAACACTCTCAAAAATACAGCCAAATTGTGAAAGAGTGTAGCCTCCCCACAACTCTGCTTCCTTTTCAAGAAGGGGTAGCTGGACTGAAACACCCAATTTTACCTGCTGAAACCCACCCTTGTGTATTTACAAACCTGTGCTTTGGATTGCGTCCAGCCAAGAGAGTCTGTGAGAGTTTAATTTTTCCATTTGGAAAAAAAGCATGTCAATTTGTCTGTAGTACAAGAGTATTGTCTTCTGCCTCCAACTCCTGAAGCATCCTGAGGGTTGTTTTTAGGGGTTAGCTCTCAGTGGGCTGTCACCAGCATGGTCCAGGGATCCCTGCATCAGGAATTGGCCCGTGGTGAAATCGAACTCGAGGAAGACTCCCCGAGTGAAGATCGGGAGGGTGAGCAGAGCCTGTGTTCTGGTTGTTACATTTCAAAACATCCTACCTTTTAATACAGCAGAGTCCCAAGAGCAGAGACCATCAGGCAAAACAAACACAACTGTGCAAAACAAACCCAGTTACCAAAGCAAGCACTGACTTGCTATAAAGACACCCCCCTGGTTTACTGGAAAAGAAAAACATCGAGGTAGGTGTTTACACAGTCTGAGTACTGGAGGATTGGCTTTGCTATTAAGTTTCTTGGCTTTTGGTGTTCTGTCTGGCAACCTTTATTTAAACATAGGGGACAGAAGAGACTTGTTTATTTTGTTTATTTGTTTGTTTGGGGTTTTCTTTCTTTTTCTATGACTTTTAAAGGCTGAAGAGTTTATTGTGTGTGAAATGCAGGAAGAGTCTAAATGAACACCAGATGAGAGGAAACAGACTGAAGAAAATTAGGGCTATTTGCTACCAAAGGAAGTAATCATTGTACATATATTAGATTCCAATCTCTCACTGAGAGTGTGTTTTGCTACGCAAGAAATCTGACTGTAGAGTTAAAAAAAATGGAAATACGTGGAGTCTTCCCAAGTTTGGGCTTTAAAAGTGGTAAGGCAGGGGTTTGGTGTACTGGTGGTAAATAAGGCAGGAGGTAACTTTTACTGAAGCAAGTGGTGGGGTTGGCTGGAGAGTGTTCTACACCCCAGTGTTTCCCACCATAGCAGAAGGCCGTTTTGTGGCTCTGTGCAGAAGGGTAAAAGAGATTTTCATACGTCTGTTATTTGTAGGTAACATTTAGTATGACTTTCTAATGAGAATATAAATTCCTTATAAACTTTCATCTGCCCCATTCTCAGCTCATCCATCATTAGAGACACCTGACTCACCTTTACTTATTATTTACCTGGTCATTGCTGGAACTGCTCCTTTAGGATACACTGTCCATTTTCAGTGGAGATAACAGTTACCTAATAATCCCCTTAACTGTCTCTGTAAGGTGAGGGTTTAAGTGATCCCAGTAGGGGTGCTGACTGCTCTAGTTCTTCTTTCCGTGGTCCCTGCAGACTAACGGCAGGGTAGGTGCACGTTTTCATTTTGCTGGTGGGAGGCAAAATCACTAGTTGTTTTAGTGATAAACTATTTACAGTGAGAGCCAGTATGAATTGAATAAGGACCCTCACAAATGATTTGAGGAGCGTGTAATACATGGGCTTGGCTTACAAAGATGCCTTAAATCAGCCACAAATTTGACATTACTACTTCTTTTAAACAAAACAGAGTATTTCTCATTCCCGCAAGCTGGCAGACACCCTGTTCAATTCATTTAATTCAGTGAGGACATAGAAAGGTTTTTTTATTATTTTTTTCTTTAGCAGTAGAAAAATTGCAGCCTGGGGGCATGTTGCTTTGACAGATTGGGGTTATATGGTTGAAGCTGACCTATGCAGCTTCCTTCCCCTTCCCCCTCCTGCCAAGTGGGATGAAGCATGTATGATTGGAAGTGGCTATCCTTATTTTGCTCTTTATCTCATGGAAGGCCACCACAGTAGTCAAGAAGGACTTGTTATAGATTTTGCTTTTCCTGTGAGGGATGCTTGAAAGCTCAGTGAATAACCTGTAGAAATAAAAAATAAGATATTTTGGCTGTGTGGGAGGGAAGCATTTAATCACAGCGAAGAATAGGGGATTGCACAATCAAATAAGCAGTTCTTGGCAGATTTTAGAGACCAGCAGTGGGAAGTAAGAAGGGTGTATCAAATAGGAATGTATGAAAGAATAAATGGAAATGAACCGAAGAGAGATAATAGCATCATATTTAGAATCTGTCACTTTATCAGAATTATATTGACTGGTTATTAGCAAAAGAGAAGGAATTGGTTTTTTAGAGGAAGAAGGGTTTCATTTCCCCTTCATTAGCTGAGGAACCTACTGACAGGAATTAAGGCAGAATATCACTAAATGGGGGCTTCAGCCACTCCCTCATGTCTGCAAGAAAGGGTTATTTTTAACCCAGATCTGCTCAGTGACTGCATTTGCAGCATGGCCCTGCAAAAAAATCTCTGCTGGCAAAACTAAGGCTGCTTTGTGCTGCTATGTGAGAATGGGAAGGAGAGGTCCAGGGTGGGAATCCTGTAGGGCAACAGTGCCCCTGACGTCTATGTCATGAAAATATGCCTCAAGTTAACTATTGTCCTCTGACCTCAGTCCATGAACAGGGGCTTTGCATAATCATTGAAGGAGACGGTTCCTGCTCCAAAAGTTGTTATGTTTTGAATTGCCAAAATAGACAAAGGAGACATTGTCAGTCCTTCACACATGGGAAACAGAGGCAGAGGGAGAGAGATTTGTCTGGGGCACATAGGCTAATTTTGACAGAAGGGTACTTACACTCAAGTTTCCTGAATTCATTTGTGTACTACAACGGCAAGATTGCCCTTCCTTTCTAATATTGGATTTTTTTCTCCCTACGACTTCATTTCTAATACAGGGTTGTTTATCAAAAACATGATTTCATTTTGCTCTGTTTAATAAATATGCTAGTGATTCTTTCCTCAAACAAAACTGTGCAGCCTGCATGCAGATCCGAGTTGCAATGCTGAATTTGCAAATGCCCCAGGGAGCTTCAGGTGGATTTTCACGTTGGGACTGCCAGGGACAATAATGCAGGGAAAGGCAGAGGTGTGACTTTGGCTTCTGCTTTTCTTTGTCCTCCTGGGGATCACGACCCTGTGGATATGTAGAAGGGGAGCCTGCAAGAGTAGTAATGCTGTTCTGCCCAGCTTCACATGGGAAGAAAAAGAAAAGAAGTGTCTTACTAACTAGAATGTCCATTTTTCTTGCTCAAGCTTGTTAACTCCAGGAAGGCCAGTGAGACTTGGCATTGCATGACCAAACTGGGGCTGTTTGGGTTTTTTATGAGGCAGTATTGAGTGGAACCATCTGGGCTAGGAGAAGACCACACTTCTGAAATGAGCCTTTAGGAATACTTAAGTTAAGTAGCTGTCTGGGGCACCATGCTGAAAGGAAGGGCACTCACAGCTGCATGTATTTTATGGGTTTATTTTATCTCTGATGACAAAAAAGAACTTACTAGTCATGTGATTCCTCATAAATTTCAAGCCACTGCTGACAAGTGGCACTGCCTGTGTTCTCAACCACGCTGGCACAAAGTTCCCCCGACTTTCTGGCTCGCGATGTTAATAACGATGCTGCTAATGGATGATGCTTTAGAGAGATAGCTAACTTTTCTCTGAATGTAAAGGCAATCCCCAAGTTACAGTTTGAGAATGGAAACTTCAGTGTCTTAAGTACCTTGGGTGAATACTTCCATGGTCATTCATCTAATATCAAAGTGGCTCATCTCTCTGGTTCCTGAAGCCCCAGTCTGCCTAAAGGTGTGCTGTTCACTTTCCTGAGAGCTGAGGGAATCTGCACCTCTGAATCTAATATCCTTCCAGAAAGCTAAATACAAGTTTGGAAGCATAACATTCAGTATGTCAATGGTGCATCTCAACTTAGGCGGTTCGAACTATGCTTTTGCATTGCAGTCTCTGTTTGGGTTTGCTGGGGTTTTTTTATTTATGCCCCATTGGGGCAGCTTCCTAAAGTACCTCCAGGGGCCTGGTTCCACCACCTGTATTCCAGTTCCCAAAGATACATCTTATTTCTGTGTTAGGAGGGAAGCTCCCCTCCTTCAAGCACTTTTCTATGTGACAGACCTGGAAAGGGGCACATCAAATTCAATATAATTTCAAAAAATGTAACCTGTTTTCCTATGCTTTCTATTCACTCAGATGAATCTTAGAGAGAGATTGCTCATGGTAAAATATTTACCAGTGTGTCGCCTCAACTAAGATAATAACTCTTATAGTGCAGGTGTGAAGAAAGAAGTACTTGCTCCTTAAACTTTTTTCAATCCACATCCTGTTCAAGCTGTCTCTGTTTCAATGGACCCTAGAAGCTTTGCATGATATTTATTAATCTGATTTACTAATAGACTCCTAAAGTTTAAACAGAGAGAGAAAGAGAAGACAAAATGGACTCAGGCTTACAGGAATCCGATTCATGCCAGCTCTGCCACAGACACCCATTTGACTTTATGCACATCATTTAATATTCGTTGTTCCCCTGTCTACAAAAATGCAGATACTAATTCTTCTTTTTCTCCCTATCCATATTTGTATAGACTGCAGGTTTGGACAGGAATCAGCTCCTCCTGTGTCTTCGGATACCTCACAAATGAGTCCCTGATCTTAGGTGAAACGTCTAGTTGCTTCTGTAAGCCACATAATAATAATTGGCTTCAACCTGCTTCAGGAAAAAATGCCACCTTTGGATTACATTGGTGTAAATAAAAAGTCCACTACAGTTCACAAGTCAAAAAATGCTGGTAGTGTTTAGCATCAATGTCTGTTGCTTGAACATCTGGCATTCATCATTGCCTTCCTTTTCCTTCCACTGTCATATTTTATCCCCATCTGTTAGAGGTTTCTTAGCACTGTCTGTATAAATCATAGCTGCATCTCAGTCTCGGTAGTTGAATCATTACAGGCTGCAACGTAAATGAAGGAAAAAGAGGTAAATTTAAGGGAAGTGTTTCTCTTATGCACTCTGCTCCCCTTCTTTCTCCCCTCTCCCTGTACACAGACAGTACTAGACAGTATTTCTAGACAGTGTGATACCCTTGCTATGAAGAGAGATGGAAAAGTTTCCAAAAATAGCAAATGTTTTTACCAGCCCTAGTTCTGAAGACAGAAAGCAGGAGAGGAATTGGAGCCGGAGTGGACACCCATTGCCATTGTTGGAAAGACCAAAATTTACTGCTTTGGAACAACCCTTCAGCAAGTTAGTAATAAATTGGGAAAGCAAACATTCCTTAAAATTAGACTTCCCAGGCAATGCCTTTGATATATTTACTTAACATTAAATTACTCTTATTGCGGTAATTTAGGTTACTGCTAGGAACAATAATATTGAAGGTGCTAGGAAAATATGGGTGTGTTAATATTAAGCAAAGCAGAATTTTTTTACTTCCCCCCCCCCCTCAAAAAACTGTGCAGTGCCCTCGCAATGGCCATCACATTCAGCTCTCCCAAGCCGTGCCGGCAGGGCAGCGAGCAATAGAAGCATTCCAAAGATGCATTTCTGATGGGGAAATGAATCCACCACCACCCCTATATGAAACATTTCCAGTAGTATGTGTGCATTTGCCTGCCAAAGCCAGGTGCTCCCATTTGTGCAGTGTTACACAGCGCCATGCGCTGGGAGCACATGTGGATTTAATTCCCTGCCAGCTTTAGCAACTAGAGAAGGTATTTCCTTGTTCTAGAAACACTCAGAGACACCATAGTCCCAAGCTACTGGAAGTTAGGGAAAAAAAGGCCCATTTCCCTCTGTCTGGAGAGGGCTGTTGCAGACTGCCATCACTATCAATTCCAGAACTTTATCCAGGCTCAAGGTGGGCTGAAGCTGGAGCGTCTCTTTGTACGAGACAGCTGTCATGTTTTCAGTTCAAGGGACAGCTTGTATTGTTGGGGACTTCATTATACTTGGAACGGCAAGAATGCCCCATGTCACTATGTGTGTTCCTCCTGATTGTCTTGCTTTTTCCTCCTTTTTAGTCTCATGTGTCAAAGGTGTGTCTTAAGTTTGTCTGAATTGATAGCAAATTAGCTGAAATGAGAATAAACTATTGGTACTATTGCTGGTTGTCATCTCATGCCTTCTCTTTCTACAAAGCATATTGCATTCCTGATTTCCCATTATTTTTCACTTATGTTCCTGTGGTGTTATCCTGCTACTCACTGCAGACTCCCAAATTTCAGCTCGGCAGCCAGATCAATCAAGCAGTAGGTGTCCTGGTCAGCATCTGCATGAAGTAAAAATGATAGGCCCAGCTCATAAACAGACCAGTTGCTGGGCTGTCCTGAAGAGCAAGTCCTGGCTGATTCAGAGGGCACATGGTTGTGTGAAAGGCCAGGCAGTCCCTGAAGTCACAGTTGCTCTCTGAAGTTGGTAGATCAGTTGAATCCTGATGATTTGTTCTGACATTGCAGTCTGTTGCTGGAAATGGATGTCCCGGTGAAAGCGTTACTACTTGGCAAGACTAAAATGGTAGGCAATGAGAAAGAGAAACATGGGTCTAATGTTGCACAAACTACTTCGCATGAGATACTGCAAAAAGAAAATAATCCAACAGTACAGTGGAATGGATGCTGTGATGTTGATTTACTCTTGTCTTTTTGATATCTGCACTAGATCTCGGCTTGCCAAGCATCTTTCTTGTTACTAGCAGGATATTTATTTTATTTTCTCTTCTTCTTGTAGAAAATTTTACTACATCACACTGCTGAGAGACCCCGTATCTCGTTACCTCAGCGAATGGCGTCACGTTCAACGAGGAGCTACTTGGAAGACCTCCTTGCACATGTGTGATGGCAGGACACCAACTCCTGAAGAGCTGCCATCGTGCTATGAAGGCACGGACTGGTCAGGCTGCACGCTGCAGGAGTTCATGGATTGCCCGTATAATTTGGCCAACAACCGCCAAGTGAGGATGTTGGCTGACTTGAGCTTAGTGGGCTGCTACAACATGTCTTTCATCCCAGAGAACAAGCGAGCACAGATCCTGCTGGAGAGCGCAAAAAAGAACCTCAAAGACATGGCCTTCTTTGGCCTGACAGAGTTCCAGAGAAAGACTCAGTACCTGTTTGAGAGAACTTTTAATCTGAAATTCATCCGGCCCTTTATGCAGTACAACAGTACCAGGGCAGGAGGGGTGGAGGTGGATAATGACACCATCCGGAGGATTGAGGAGCTCAATGACTTGGACATGCAGCTCTATGACTATGCAAAGGACCTCTTCCAACAGCGCTACCAGTACAAACGGCAGCTAGAGAGGATGGAGCAGAGGATAAAGAATCGGGAAGAGAGGCTTCTTCACCGGTCCAATGAAGCACTTCCCAAGGAAGAGACCGAAGAGCAAGGACGCTTGCCCACTGAGGACTACATGAGCCATATTATAGAGAAGTGGTAGCCTAAGCAGACTTTTATATTAACGATATTCTAGGGTTTCCATATAAAAGATCATGGAAGTAAAAGTACAAAAACAACAAAAAATATTTTATTTAAAAGCAAGTCTGTAAAACAGAAAATAGATTGCTTCCTTAAGCATAGGGTCTTTTTACTGTTTCTTACAAGACCGATGAGATTCTTAAAAAAAAATAAATACATAAAAAAAGGTCAACATTATAATGCAGAGATAAAAAATGCACAAATGCAGTTACCCGCTCTTAAGGCCAAATACAAGAGAATGTTTCTTATCCTCACAATTCAAACACAAATGGCAGAAGTAGGGTTTTTTAAATCTGTTTATCCCCTGAGCATAATGATATAAAGATACATAATTAAAAAACAAGGAAACTGAGGTTTTCTTTTGTGGGTGTTTTTGGAGGTGGGATGGGAATTGCATTGCTTGTAAGGAAATGATAACGGTGACTAAGTTGATGATGTGCTATCCTGTCAGGCTGTGATCTGAGCACAAGAGTGGTCACTTTGTTTCAGCTGGCAGCCACTGCCAGAAAGCAGAGCACCATAAAAATAAAAGAAGAAGAAAAACATCAGAGGATGAGAAACATTAAAGCAAATTGACTGTCGCCTAGGATAGGTACTTAGCACAGTGGTTTTGATACATTGCACTGGTATCACATATACATACGCAACTTCATCACAAAAATAATAGGGAATTCATGCACAGAGCTCCCAGATTTGTTTCACATGCAGGTCCCAAAACAAGTTAAAAGCCGACCAAATTCCACATAGGCTCGAACGTGCACTCACATGCCATCCTGTTACCCTACACAACTGCCGCTCATGCCTTCATCAGTATTACGAGTTAACAGCACATGAAAACCCTATCCTACATACTAAAAAAAAAAGGAAGTTAAATAAAGGAAGTTAAAAGAAGTTAAATAGCAATACTCCCTCATAAATCTGCACGAGAAGTTCCAGGAAGACCCTGCAAATAATCAGTCATTAATGGCAACATGATGAGGGGGTGATTTTGTTTTGTTTGTTGCTATGTGAAATACTGAACTAGAACAAGCATACAGACGTACCCGTATCTGTATTTTTTCAGTTATTTTTACTTGCTTTTATCAAGAGATAATGGGTATCAGCCCGCTTCCAGTGAAGTCACCAGAACTGATTTAAGTGGGAACAGGATGGGGCTCTCTTCCAGAGCTGTGAAAATTTCTGACTATGGGTCTGAATTAATTATGAGACAGTGCACATTGTCTTTTGGCAGAGTGCCTGTTCTGCAGCTCTTACTTTAAATGAACAAGCTGTGTTCATAAAACTGGAAAGGGGAATCATGGATAATGTTTTTTTAGTCTCAGACCACTTTCAAAGCAGAACTCTTTCTCTTTCAATGCTGTTTTTTAGGGACTCATGTAAGTTTAATCCTCCAGTGTGGTGACAGTCTAACCAGGTTCTGCTTACTGACTTTTGAGTCATAGAACAACAATGACTTCTCTAATTCCTCTTCCCACTCACCAAATTAAAGTATGGCTTATTTTCTTGCTGTTGCAAGCACTTCTTTGTTTGGCTGGAAGCATGGAAATGAAGCAGTTTTTGCCTGTTTCATGTCTCACCCCGTTATTACTCAGCCTGTAAGACCTGAACCAGCTATTGTTTAGGGTAAACTATGAACCAAATGGAATATGATTTGATTTTCAAAGGCCATGTTAACTGCAGATCAAATATGGCATTGCAATCACCAGAGGAGAGGCAGAGAGCAGATGCATTCAGCTTTAGTGTGTTGTTTTTACAGTGTCCCTTTCCCATCACACGAATCCACTGAAGTGCTGCTTGTTTTGTATTTTAATTTGCTCTGCCTCTGTACAGTTTCCAACAGTTTCAAATTCAGACTGAGTTTTGCAAAGGACGTGGCTGCCTTAAGCAGAGGAGCTGCCTTGTTTCTTCTGTGTACACCCTGGGGGATACACCTTGCTTTTGGAGATGTTCTTCTCCAGAAGAGTGAAGATGACTAAAAACTTAAGAACAGAAAATACAAACAGCACTTTGGGCTCAAATACAACCCTGTTACAGCCCCGATCCAAAGTCCACCGAAGTCGAAGGATGTCGTTCCTATTGATTTCAGATGAATTTTGATCAGGTCTGCATCCTGGTGCTGCAAAGTGCCCGAGCACACACTCATCCATCTACAAGCACAGTGGGACGTCGTTACCCATGCATTTGGCTGGTACCAATATTTGCTAGTGGTGTCACTGTCTTTAAGGTTCTGCCACAAAATAGCCTCTGTTCCCAGAGATGTGTAGCTTGGCCATAAGCATTTCCTCCTAGCTGAAAAGTGGGAAGCAAAATGAAGCAATTTTCCGTTGTTGGCTTGGGGGCAGAAAGTATTACAAATCCATTTGCTCATCTCTGAATTCCAAGACTGGGAGGAGCTATGTCTGCTAGTTCCCAGTGCTTTTATGTGTTGCTGTAACTAAAGAAAACATTTATATTTAAAAAATGCAATTTTACAGGCTGTTTACCCACAAAACCATTACACAAGATATAAAAAGCAACTGTTCTATATGCACAGTTTCCAGCTTTCCCCAAAGGCTTTTCACTGTGCATCCTGCGTTATGGATCCATAATGCATAAATGGTTACTGCAGCTAATCCATATTCGAGGTGCACATTGGCCCAGCTCTGGCAGGGAAGTGAGGTGAATGCCCAGGCAGGTCTGCGTATGCCGGCACTGACTTCTGAGAGCCATTCTGTACTGAAGGCCAAATTCTGCTCTCATCTACCAAAGGGTGACAGTAAACGGGATTGGGTATGATTAGGACCGGCATAATTTGGCCTGGTTTGCCTGAGTTGTTTCTGTGTTGTGTGCTCTGAGTTACCAGCTGGATTTTAATGGATCTATCTGCAGGGTTCTCTAAATCAGAGGCAGCCTCTGACCCTAGAAGCATGTCAGTAGAAGACCTTGTTCCAACATTTGCTTTGTAATATATTACAGTAACAAGCAAAAGTGAAACTATCTTGAAAACTGTCTTGTTAACAGTTTCACTTCAACCCACAAAAGGAGGACTGGCCTCAGCTTAGCACTGAGGCAGAAATTTCTAGATTCAAATCCTGCGCCTGGCAAATGCCTCGGTTTCTCCACCTGTACATTGGTAATAACCAATTTACGCACTCTAAAGAGGTACTCCAAGGTATGAAAAGCATAGGGCACTTTGAAACAGATTCCAAGTATCGGAAATGAAGAGAATGACCCAAAAGCCATCCCTCACCCTGGCTGCTGTGCTGGTCTGTTTACGGCTGTAGGCCATGCGTTAATTTATTGTAAGTGCTATGTGCCAGAGCATGGGTTGCAGGATGTACCTGGCACTATCTTCTTCCTTTAGTGGGTTTAAGGGAACTTTTTTAACATAATGTGAATGTAGTTTTTTGTGATTTATATGTACTACAGTTTGAAGTGGTACAATTTCTTTTATTTTTAGGACTGATTATTTGATGCTACAATATCATGAAAAATGTGTGTGTAGTTTTAAAATGAATGGAGAACAACGGCTTTAAGGCACTCCGGCAGAAGTAGTGGCCAGATAGTACATTCTTGTTCAATATCTGCCCCTTTCTTCCAAAATGTTTTTCCTGTGACTTCCAGATGCACTGAGACTTCTTCACTACATGAAGTGTTTCTTCAGGGGGCCTGTCAATGCATCATGATCCAGGTCAGGATAGGTGAGTGCTGGGTACCGTGAGTGCAGGTGCAAGATTGTGTCCTGTCTCTTACTGGAGTTGGTGAGGCAGTTCCTCTTGAATTCAGATTTTACCTGGTCGGATGCTTATCCATCCCACAGTGTTTCTGCCATGGTTGCAGGGATGCCCCATGAAAAGCCTTTACAAAAGCTGGGGCTGTGTAAGGTATTTCTCAGGGTTCATACACTCAGCAGTATTAGCGTGAGTGAGCATTTTGGAGAGGCAGTTATCTGGTACCAGGCCAAAGATGATGGCTCTTAGTCTCTGCCGTCTTACACTGTGCTGACCCTTGCACATCCACAAATGAGGGTGATGCTCCGAGTGGGTATTTCCCAGCAGATTCCATTCCTGGTTTGGGAGGGTGGAAAGGCCAAGACATGGTGCAGTGCTAGGAAGATGATCTTTTTTTGCTTTTAGTCACCTGAACAGGGTTAACTTCACTGCTTGGTGGGTGTTGTTGCTGAAGAAAACTTTTTATTGCTCATTTGTCTCATCCCAGCTAGCTCTGTTGAAGGAGTTTGCCTCCTCCCAAGTTTTCCAGACAGTCAGATGCCACCTTGTACCCTACCCAGGTCACAAAATGCAGGATTGACTGATAAGGTTGCAGACCCAGGCTGTCATGGGGTCCAAAGTCATCAACAAAAAAAAACCCTCAACAAAGGATCAGTGTGAATTTCTGGCTTGCCTGAATTTCTCCCTTCGTGTCCAAAATTTTGGAATAAATGGGGGGCACTTCAGGTTGATGTT
The DNA here is from genome assembly GCF_965638725.1 of Aptenodytes patagonicus. Lineage (NCBI taxonomy): Eukaryota > Metazoa > Chordata > Aves > Sphenisciformes > Spheniscidae > Aptenodytes > Aptenodytes patagonicus. The sequence goes on from NC_134954.1 coordinate 27,365,023, forward strand.
TTTTCCACCCCATAGTCCCTTACTTGCTTACAAAACTGGGATGGCAATGGAAGCAGCATAAAGAAGATCCCGACAAGCTTTTGAATGCTCTCTCCCAGGGCTGTCCTGTAGGAGCAGAAAGGGCAGTGCAGTTGCTGAGAATACGAGCAAGGCAGAAGGACCCCCACAGTGGCAGTACGGACAGATGTCAGTTAGGAAGTTTTCACTCTGAGCCCCTCAAATCACTTCATAGAGACCACTGAACAGCTACAGAAGATAATGACCAACATTACAGAACAGGGCCTGACCAAGATTTATATCCTGGGGTTAAAAGCTTCTCTAGCTTCTTACTGACATTTAGAGTTACTCAGACCCTCCCGTATCCCGCAGAATTTTCTGAATGTCACAAAACTTGGTAAAGCTATAGGAATTTGCAACACAGACTATGCTAAACGTTGTATTTCCAGGGCTATATCTTGGAATGCAACTCACACTATCTGCTGGATTCAAATCACAGGGCTGGCTGCATTGTCTTTTTGTTCTTGTTTTCGCGAATATTAGCAGATCATGTTCCAGAGGCAGAAGTGAATGCAAGATTCACTGCCTGATCAGCAGTAGAGCCAAGCCTTTAAAGCACAGGTCAGTTAGCAGCAATTCAGGTAAACCAGCGAGCAGTGGAGCTTGTGTCTGTGCACTCAATCTGAGCTATCTGTGTCTGCTTGTTTTGCCCCATCTACCAGAGTTCTGCCAAGGTGAATGCAGTCCTGATAAGCACATGGGTATTAAAGCCCGTGTTGTCCCAGCTGCAGGTGGTCTTCTCTGTAATTTTTAGCCATGCAAGCTGAAAAAACCCAAGATTTGCAAATGAGTGTGTCTCATCCCTCAACGCCCCACAATTCCCCCTCCCTGTTTTCCCCCGGGTGTCAATTCTGCAGACTGGATTGAGAGAGTTGTACTATAATGAATAATTTTATATTCAAAGGGTTTACTGAGCATGATTTGTTTTGTACATATTGGAATATGATTTAACTTATTTTTATTCCCCCTTTTCATCTTTTTTTCGTAAGAAGAAGACAAAAATCCCCACCCTCTCTCAATGTGAAGTTCCTCTGTGTTTGTGTGTAGTCTGCCAGGCAAACATGCAACAGCCACAGGATTTCTCACCATCCCTACTGGTATCTGATCTTATTTTTCATTGTCATTTGTTTTTGTCTGAGGCTTTGCTTATATTGTCTCTTCTTTCCTCTCTGATGCACAATCTGCACAGGGAAGGGAAAGGGCAATGCAGGCAGGACTTCCTTTTTCTTCCTCCCCACTTTCCTGTGTGCTTTACCTACCAAGGAACTCAGTTTTTATCTTCTAGGAGTTGTGTGACTGAGGGTAAAAAAATACAACTGTCCCCCCACCCACCTTCCATCCTCCATATTGTAGATCAAACAGATTCAGCTTCTCTGAAAGTGATTGTGGCTGGAGTCATTCCATTGGGCTGAATGTGTATGGTTTGCACTTTTTTTTCCACTTCAGCAACTTAAAAACAACAAAAAATAAAAGACAACTGTTTAACTTGAGCCAAGTAACACTTAAGGCTTTATGTATTTATTTATAGCATCTTACAAAAAGTGTTAAAAGTTTTTTCTTTTCTTCCACAAGAAAAATTGGATTAAAAAAAATAATCATCTAATTGTTTTTGTCTAGATCAAGAATGAATGTTAGCAGATGAAATAAACCCTGAAACTGAGCATCTGTCATGTGTGTTGTCCTTGCATTGGCCTTTGGATGCTGTTTTAGTGTAATATGTCTTGCCTTCCTGTATTACAGAGAGATAAAGCTGCCAGTGGAGTTGATGGAGAGTATTTGTTTTCTGCTAAAAAACCAGACTCCTAACAGAGAAATATTCAAGCAGAAACTGCAGTCTGTTTATTCCTATTGTTACATTTGAGCCAACATTACAAAAATCCCTTAAACCTCCTAAAACCTATCATCTTTTAAAAATCAATTACCTTTAATACTGTACAGTCCTATTAGTTTTCTTTTTCAGTCATTGCATTGAACAGATTTGCAGGCAATAAATGGTAGTTGTTACACCGAGTATTACATAATAATTAACAAATTTTTTTTTTACATTCAGAAGTACTTTCACCAAATGTGACCTGTGAAAATGTTCTCCAGTTACAGAACCGAAATAATAAGCTGTGCACCTGGTTTTGATACAGTGAAAGTTACTAAGTTAGGGGGTAAGAAAATGATGATACAAGCACTTTACAGTATCCTAAGTGAGAACAGCTAGATGTTTATGCCAAGTGTAGTGAGCATAAATACCACTGTTATTCTACCCAAGCATCATTACACTTCACACTTCCACCGTATCTGCTGGAGAAGCTGGAGGCAGCGTATGAACCTTCCCAGCTAGGCCGCTTGGGTGGTTTTCCTCGTCCACCTGTGAAAGTAATCCCACTCAAGTTCCTGGAGGCCCAGCCAATTAAAATGTATAAACTAGCAGGAACACAACGCTGCATCAATTCATATTGCTGAGGGGTTCCTCACTTTACTTGCTGGGCGGTGCAGGCACTGGTGGAAGGTCCAGGTAAGTGTCGGTGTGAGGAGAACATCACTGATCTCGAGGGGAAGCGAAGGCACAAAAACTTTGCAGTCATTTACTCCAAGCTGTGCCATGAGCCTCTTGCAGAAGGAGCCATCACATCCCGCCCCTCTGGCTCGCAGCCTTTTGCCGTAACCGTGAGGCGACAGCTCCTCGATCAAATTGTCAGATTTAACTTCCCATTGACGTGTCCTCCTAACTGCTACCGCTGCTGAAAAAGGAGCCAAAGGAACCGGGCTTTTATTAATCTCCTAATTTTATTTACTGTAGAATAACAAGAACCATCCTCCGCCCACGCCGCCCCCTCACACGCGCAGAAATTTCCCGAAGCGCCGGGAGCCCCGCGCGCCCCTCCCGCTCAGCGGCACTGCCCCTCAGCCCTAAAGTGGCGGCAGTGCAACGCCCTTGTCTCCCTCTCCCGCGGTGCTGCCCCGCGCCGGCGGCCGTCTGCTGCCCCGCCGGTAAGCGTGGTCTCGACCCCTCCGGTCTCTCTGGCGGGGTCCGCCCGGGCCCACGGGGAGGGTGGGTGCAAAGGTGTGGGTGGGGGAGAGCAGAGCACCGGCACCCCTCGCTCCCATGTGCTCCCCCTCGGGGGCTGCGCTGCGAGGCTGCCGGTGCGCCGGGCCCGGCGTGGCAGGAGCTGGAGCTCCCCGTGGCCTCTGGAATATGCTCTGCAGCCTGTGGACCTCGCTGGGATTTGTGCACATGGCTTCTCTGCGGGGGCCTCTGGGTGGTCGCTGCAGCCGTGCTGCTCCTCAGAAGGGGCTTTGGGTAGCAGCTGAGCCCCCTCCTGCAGTTTGCTTGCGTGGGGTGTTACCCACCAGCATCACTTTTCCAGTAAGCAGAGTAGGCACCAAAGAGCCCGGCTACCTTAATTGGGGCAGGCTGTGCCATAAGTCTGAGCATTCCTGTTGGTGGGACCTGTGTGCTTCTGTGTCCAGACCATCAGTAGCTTGAAGCACCGGGGGCTGGTGGCCTGTGGTCCTTCCAGAGCTTTAAGAGGGTGTGGCAGCCGAGGTATCAACACAGCTTTTTCTGCTGCATGGAGTCCTGTACTGTGGCAGTGTACCTGTTTGAAAGCGCAATTTTTCTTCTCCTTTACCTTCCTTTCCCAAAAGCCTGAAAGATACTCCGTCACAAGAAGTTTGTGCAGGCAAAATATTTTCATTTGCACACGGTCTTTCTGCACCATCTTTAATATGCTTCTTCCTCTCGATCAATGCTAGAAGCCTCTAGGAGAAGGAAGGAGGATAGCTAGCAAGCAGATGGAAGGCAGGCTTCTTCTATCGCAAGAACTGGTGTACGAAGGGGAAAGGAGCAGAAAGGATGCTGAAGGAGGGTTAAAAGAAGCGGGGAAAATAGTTACTGAGGGGAGAGCCTCCAGAGGTTTGGTTTTTTTTCCCCTCAGTCACACTGATGATTGTTCAGTTTCCTTATGCTTGAGTCCAAGATGTTCCTGTTCCTATTATATTTGGTCATTTTATGCTATCCAGCACTGCCTCTGGGGGATGTGCTGCCTCAGGTTAATTGGAAAGTGCCCTCCTTTACAACCTGCTGTTACCCTAACAATAAGCAGCCCCTGGCTGCTCTGCTGCCCCAGGTGACAGCCTGCTCTTCCTGAATGGAAAAGCTGCTCCTGACAGTACGGTATCAGAGGAAGTGGTGCTGAGCTTTTGTCAGAGGACTGTGTTTTGTTTCTCTGGCTCATGCACTCACACAGAGTTACTTTAACTCTTTAATAACATCTTTCTTGCCACTGTCTATAGGAGGAGGAAAAGCAGAGCACGTCTGCTTTAACACTGTAATGCCAAAGGTTTTCCACATTGATCGATCTTTGGGGTAGTACAGGTTCCCTTTTTCCTTGTTGAGGATTCATGTGTGGGTCCACATAATGCTGAACAGCCTCTTTGTCAAAGAGCAGAAAGAGGGATGGAGGTTCTTGCATAATTAAATATATATCTAGCAATGACTGCATGTTTCTATGGATTTTGTAAGAGTGAGCAGACTTTAGGAGAGCCCCATGCATTGCAGTTCGTAACATTTTATGATGCAGTACTTCAGTGGTGCTTACAGTAAGGTTGTAAATAAATTTATATGCAGATAAAGTAAAATTCTGGGCTTTTTGCAGCTGGAAATGTTCAGGACTGATTTGGGCACATCAGCTCAGACCCTCTGCTGCAGGGGGAAACTAAGACGTTTATATGTATATTCAAACAAAAAAAATATATTTTAGGCTTAATGGTAAAGCAGTTTGAGCTTTACCATAGTTATTATTTCATAAACTTTAAATTAAAAGGGGTAGTCAATGAAATATTCGTTAATTGAACAGTATTTAATAGACCATTGCTATGTATCTGTTAAAGCAATCAGAAGTTGCAAGTGAGGAAGGCTTCACTAGCAAGGCCCTGCATGCTTTAATTGGTCTGGGAAGTAAGTGGCTTGGAAAAGAAACCATGCATGTTCATATTTTGCAAGCATTAGCTATAAGCCTAAAATGAATAAAATTATCAGTCTCTATTAATATTAATTAGACCATACTGTAGTATATTCAGGTGCTTTGGTATGTGATACTGTTTCTTAGGTCTTAGAAATTCTTTGCTCGACATGATTTTACTCATTTCTCTATTTGGTGATGCTCTTCTCAAAAGTTTTTGTTTTTTTTTACTCTGAGTGCTTTCATGTCCCTGCCTTACTCATGTCTGCTCCCTAGTCCTGCTACGCAGAAGGTTTGTCCCCAGTGATGGAGGACATGCAGTATCTCAAGCAGGGATCTTGTGCCTTTTGCACAGGGAGCTGCAGAACTGAGGTACCAAAACTTTTTAATCAATGTCCAGCCAACAACACAAGGGAAAAGTTGAATACCTGTCCTCCAGGAGCTGGGAGTAGATGAGTGATAGCAGTGCTTTGCAGATGTTTAATGAACTAGATGTTATTGATATATTTATTTTGTTCTCCCCACTAACAATATCATTCTATCAGGCTATGGTTATGGAATCCAGATGTTTGTGCAATAATGAGTAATAGTGATAAATAATAAACATTTAATTCATGCGGTTTTAATATATTCTAGTTCTTACTGGATTCTGCTTAAAAGCTCCTTCTTTTTATTGACTTAAACCGAATGTTATGCTCAGTTGTGCTGTAGATATAGTAAAGAAATTCCATGTGGCCTAATCTAGTTAATTCAGGCTGGATACCTGATACTGAAATGAATATGTGGTAATCAGTCACCAGTTTTCTGGCATAGGCAGTGACAACATGTATAAATCATACGGCCTTTGTGAGAGAGTAAATAACTTTCCTGTAGAGCCCTTTCTTTGGGATTGTATTATTATTGCCAGATATTGTTTTCTGAACAAGAGCTTGCAGCCAAATTAGTGAGTGCTCAGATGTTTTGCATACTACAGCAGCCCCCATCAGTACATGTTTCTACCGATCATGTGTTCTTTTGTTTCCTTAATCTCAAATATTTTGATGCTAAATGAGAATTTATAAACTGATGCCCATTAGCCACAACTTCCTGTAGGCTATTAAATTTTACCAGGTTAATGCATGATCAAACCTTTTGTGTTACTGGAAATATTAAAGCCATGCTGCTTAGTACTGGGTTCTGGGGTAATTAATGGAGGCTTTGCTCCCAGACTGGAGAACTTGGGTCACGGAGAACAGTGCCACTGGGAGAGATGTACAACCTTCTGGACTGAGAGATCATCTGTGAGTCTGTTAGAGTTTCTTAGGTTTTGGTCAAGATCGAGTGGGGAGTAATTGCAAAGAATTCTAGAGTATGCGGTCATCTGTTTTGAGTGCAGTCTAGCCTTCTGAAGCAGCTAAAATGACCAAGTTTCAGTTATTTTGGGGATGGGAGTGGAGGCAGTGGTTCTGTTTGAGGAGAACTATCTTGATAGGAACCTAGCTGATGTTATCAAGGGACCCTTTATCACAACTGTTTTGCATAGTTTTTCATGCATTTATTTTTGAATACTGTTGCGAGGCAAATTATTTTTCTCCTCCACTTAGAAAGCTTGTCAAAGGAAAGTGTGTAAAATTGGGAACCAGAGTGCTGGCTGAACACCTGGCCCTGATGGGCCCAGCCTCATCTCTAGTTCTTCATGGTCACCCTTGGAGAGAGAAGTCTTACAACCTTTTGGAAACAGCGTTCAATCTGAGCAAATAGTCAGGCTTTTTATTTCTTCTTTGCAATGTCGTCATAACTTAGAGGTCATTTTAACTGTCCATCTGCCTCTGTTATAGCGAGTGCCATGTGCCATGCCATTGCTATGTGTGCCACAGCTAGTGAGGCAGTGAAAGGCACTAGCACAGCTGCCTTCTTCAATGCAGGAACAAACCCAAGATTAACTCTGCCAAGATAGCACGCTATGACAGGGGTATGCCTTGGGGGGCAAAAATGTAGGAGGGTCCTAAACGCTGGCCAAACTGAGCAGTTGTGGCGTGGATTGTTTGTGGTAGAGTGATGTTCTCCAGCAGAGATGGCTGTTAGCCTGGCAGCTAAGTTTTGCAGATGTTGTTCATGTGATTCCCTAATAAGTCTGGAGAGGATTCTCCCTTCCCTATAAGTATTTTATTTTTCTGGAATGTTGGGCTTTATTTTGTACTCCATCAGTTCTCCGTTGTTGTAAGAGTGAATAATGTCTGTAAATTAATAGTTCATTCTAGGTGCATACGAGACCTATGCATGAAGCTTTTGCTTGGACTTTATTTCACTGTTATTTTTAAGCAATGCTTAAAGTTAAAAAATGTTTCTAGTTCTTTGAGACCATAAGCTTTGACTTTTTGCATGTACATTTAAGGACTTTCACAAGAAAATCAAACCATACATCTGCAAGGACAGTGTGTTGGGAGGAACAATTACAGCAATAAATAAAGCTTTCTGCTTGCATGCCAATGTAACAGGCTTTACTGTCTCCTCATCAAGTGATCTGCCATTTGTTAGCAGTTGCTTGTTAGTGTCTTTCTCCTCTAGGCCCATTCTTGGTTTTGTGTATATTTTAGTCATCTTGACAAGGGAAAAGAACTCTATTAAGTAGAAGCACTTATAATTCACAATGCCTGTAACACCTGTTGCAGGATTAGAATTACAAACCACATGAGCATATTTTACTTTTTTGTTTTCTCTCTGTTTGAGAATCTCATTAGCTGTTTTACATTTTTGTTTGTGGGTTGTTGGTTGTGTTCCCCCACCCTCCTGTGGCTTCTTTGTGAAAACAAATTGCTTTGTCTTTCTTCCTCATTCTTTATAAAGGTAGCCTGCAGGTCTGGGTTAGCCAAAATCCACAGTAAGTGGCAATGAGAGGACGTGAGGCAGCAGATACCTCTTCTGGTCGTCTTGGATGGGGAGGTGGGGTGGGAAGTGATACATTCCTTACAGCAGCCCTTGCCTCTATCATTTACTTCTTAGGTAGTCCAGAGCTACCTTTTGTGTGTTAAAAGTGCTTAGGTGTGTTTCTTCCTTTCCAAAAACTGTTTTCAAGTTGTCCATAGTGTTTTCCCCTCAGCCCCTCTTCTCATACTGATATTGTATTTGGTTTTTACTAAGCATGGATGCCTTATAGGAAGAACTAGTAGTTTTGCCTGTAAGGTGTCTTGATGCTTCCTGCGCTTCCGTATAGTCACTCATACACTATCTTCAATAATTAAAGCAGAAGTTTCTGTGACTGAAATGATGCAGAAACTTTTGGAAAGCTGGAGGATGAAGATTGGAGAGGATAAGCATAAGGGATAGACAGACAAGCTGGTGGTCACCAGACCATGTCATCCTTTTTAAGGGTAGGATGGAACCCAAAGATCTCCCACTGTTTTGTACTGGCAGCAAAGGCACCGTCACTGAAACCCAGTGTGATGTGCTGCCACTTCTTTACCCTGGTGTAAGACCACATATGGGAAGTTCCCTGTGTCAGAACCAGTGCAGAAGACTCTGTGGTGGAACTTGACTTCAAGTATCTTCTTGCAAATGGGGCTGTTATGCCGTAGCTTTAATAACTGTAGCAAGATAGTTGACCTTACTTTCCTTCATGCCCTTAAAGAGGAGTACATAGATTCTTCCATGCTCTGAACCATATCCAAAAAACGGCTACCACCTTCTGGAGAGCAAGGCTGGGGTAAGCGTGGGTTCTTCCTTGCTCCTGCCAAGAAAGCTTAAGTGTCCATTACATTTCCTTCACTTTGTACAAGGAGGGAGGGTGACAGAAAGGCAGCACACTATCCAGTCATTGTTATAAAGGACCATTTCTTATACATTAATCCTTTACTTTTCTTCTGTGGATTATATGAAAGTAACACAATACAGGTTTCAGCATGGAATAGTGGAGAAGAGCAGAAGCCAAGAGGTGTCCATAGTTGCTGTGCTCTAGACGCTCTGCAATCCTGTTTATAAAACAGGTAATAGAGAGAAGTGTCTATCTACAGTTAATTGGAAGTATGCCAAAGCAGGGTGATACACAGGCTGCTGGCAGAGATGATGCTCTGTGATAAATTAAATGGAAAGGTTGTCTTGATTGATTGCCCATGACTTCTGACCCTTACTCTGTCTTGATCTCCCTGCCATCTTGATAACTGCAGGCACCTCTAACTCGTCAGCCATGTCGGGTTGTTTTCATTTAGCTCATACTCAAACTACTCACACTTAAATTATTCTTCCTATTGTATTTCTTAAGGTGCTTCATGTTGTTAAATGGTGGTGTGTGGTAATAAAGAATTGCAGGAAAACTTGCTTAAAACGCTGACGTAGGAGGGGTGTTTTTCTCATCTGTTTAAGAACTCAGTTGTTTCCCTTCTCTGTGGAGCTTCTGGCTTAAAAAAAAAAAAAACAAGAAGACCCATCTTGTCTGGGTTTTTTGATACATAATAAATGCTGCAGGTTTTCACGTATCTTATTATTTTGAAATGCAGTAGCATTTGTATCCTAGTTCATCAAGTATGCCCTCACTGTGCCATAAAAACACAGAACACAATGAGACCCTGCCTCAGGAAGCTGTAACTTAAATCATGAGAAAGGAGAATTAGTTTGCCTCACCCCTGGGCTACGGCATAATCAGTAATCTTTGCATTAATGGTAAAGTAAGATTAGGAGTTTCTCACTGTTAACACTGTGAGGACCTGCAGACTTGTCTCATTAAGAATAAATAAAAGCTGGCTCTTGTCAGGTCTACCTTTAGTCCCCCCAAAATTGAGTGTTACTAACTTCAAAAGATTTTCCTTAAGTGTTTTTAAAAATGGCCTATTGGGGCATGTAAAAATCCAAAATTCCTCCTTAAAATTACTGTCACCCTGTTTAAATACCCAATTAATCTATCATGCTTTCGTGATCTACAGAGCAGGGAATGAGCCATAATTTTTGAGGGGACAATGATTTGATGACACTGATGGGGAAGACTGAACTCTCAAACTCCATTAGGGTGCATGAATCACAAGATTTTTCTCACAAGTTAATTAGTCATTTTTCCTAATATAATGAAGTTCTGTCTCTGATCCTAGAATTTCTGTCTCTTGTCAGATTTATTATTATCTCCAGATGGACTGTTCTTTCTCCTCCCCCAAAACTTTCTCATATTATGAGGTGAGTTTTTTTGTAAGTGTACAAAATATTAGTTTCTTTTCTTTGAGTAAAACCTTTCCAAGGTTATACTCTATTTCACACAAGAGTTGAAACTACAGCTTAGAGTTTCATAGGCAATTATACACAGAAAATGATGAGTTCTGATTTACACTCTAGATAGAGGATATTAGAACCTGACTGAATATCAGTTACTGACTTAAAAGCAGAAGATAATTTTGAACGCCACTAATTGCTGCTCTCTGAGCAGTGCTGCCAAGCAAGTGCTGCAGTGCAGGAGCTGTGGAGGGCTAGGACCACACATTCTCCTGACATGTCCTTCCAAGCGAGGAGCACAGGGCTTATCGCAGAGGGAAGGGAATTTGGGTATTTAGTGGAGAGCCCCACTGCCCTCTCCCTCTTGGAGCCACTGTCTCCTGCCTGCACTGCTGCTTGTTTGGAGGTGCTGCTCTCTTCTGCTCTGACGGAGCAGCCCCGCCAGTACACTTGGGGACTTCCACTTGGGAAAGTCCCTCCATGCTATGAATACACTATGAGCACATGCACATTGGGGGGGGGGGTCAGGTCATGCTCTCTGACTGTGCTGTTAGATCACAGGAAAATCTGGGGAAGGATGGCCAAGATTTTTCTTGGAAGTTAGTGGGAGAGCTGAGCTAAAGTATTGGAAGTCATCTCCATTGGACATCCAGATGCACTGGATCCAAGGCTCTGTCTGTGGGGACATCCACTGTTTGTTCTGGTAGTGTTGGAGGGGAATTTTCCTTATTTTGAAGGAGTCTTTTTAAAAATGTGGGCTATCTCAAGGAGCTGGAAATGAACTTCTTGTAGCAGCTGCTCTCTATGGTGTAATCGTCCTTCCAAGTCTGCAAAGGCTCACCCCATCTCCCTGTTCTGCATCCAGCTGGGAAGTACTGACCCACTTAACAACCACAGGAATTTCTTGGTTTGCATCTCCAGATCTCTTCACAGTGCGAGAGCAGGCTAGGTTTGAGGAATGAGCACAAGTATGATGTAAAAACTTAATGAGAGGTAAGGGGCAACTGTGCCCCTCACAGTGCTGCTGGCTTTTTTTTAATATCACAGGAGTTTGTGCCCTTTTTTTTTTTTTTCCTTCTACTCCTTAATGTTCAGTATGTGGAAGCATATGATAAAAAAGGAAGTTGAAATAATAATCTACCTAGAGTAGAACAGGGTTTTTGGTTTGGGGTTTTTTTGTTAGATCTGTAGGTTACAAAGGATTTCTTACACCCTAAGGATGCAAAACTTGCAAGGATGGTGAAGAATTTGGGGTTTTAAAAATTTTTTTAAAGTAATTTTAAAATTCTGGGATTGAAAGTACTGGAGATATAGCTGGATTTTGGGTAATAGTCTATGCTATCTGCTTTATAAGCATTATGGTGTGATTTTAGTAAGCTGTTACACAGAAATTTCTTGTGGACCAGCTCTTTGTGCATCTGGATTGCTTTTTGCAAGACAGGAGGAGGCCTGGGTGACTTTAAAGAAGGTGCATATTGTTATCTGGGCAGAGGGTGGGATGTGACAGAGGACAGTTTGAGGGAAGTGAAATTGTGCTTGGTCTTGGGATTTAGAGCAGCACGTTTGAATATGGTACAGTGCAGGAGGAAAAGAGAGTTGAGGAAAGGGAAGGGAGGAGAAATGATCTGGTCAGAGCTTGAGGAAGCTGTGGGCAGCAGCTCTCCCTGCAGATGGGAGCGGGCAGCGTGGGTGTGAGAGAGCCTGGGGAGGGGAGACTGTAGTAATCAAGCTGGAAGTCCTGACGGCCCCAGCAAGAGTTTTAGTTGTGAGGCTGCAGAAAAATAGATTGCTTCCACATTTGTATTCAAGAATTAAAGTCCATGTCCAGACATGGACTGTTTTCAGTAGCCATGTTCATTTGTGGCTACTGACAAAAAGGTGTGGGGAGCCAGACCTGTGTAGCTTTTGAATTGCAAATGAAGAAGTGATAGAGAGGACATGAATCTGTTCTGATACATGCACATTCTCTGTGAGGAGTGCAAAGGTTTTGTAGCTATCAGCACGCCATGCACGGTAACCAGTGTATTCAACAGCACATTATCCTATTGCAAGCTACCTGCTTATTTTGAGTTTCTTGTCACAGCAGAGCTTCTTACAAATGAATCCTTCCTTGTTCTTTTCAAAGTTCAGGTTTCATTGCCTTTCAGTCCAAATTCTCTGCTCCTTTTAATTACCCCGTGCTTTACTGTTTTAGGCTTGGCACAGCATGCAGTATTGAAGGAGTTACCAGTCCAGATTGACTTTTCTGGACAAAACCTATATAGAAGTTAGGGGAATAAGTAAATTTTCTGACAGGTAAAGTAAGCCTGCATCCTGTGGGAGAGGAAAGGAGCCAGGGTTTAAGTAAGGATTAGGTAGTAACCACTCTCAAAGGTGACAGTTCAGTAGGGACTACTCCTTCCATGTTCCCTTGGTAGCAGATGCTGTCTTGTCTGATTGCCTCTCCCTTTGGTGCTGCTCTGTGCAATACCTGCCATGTTTGTATCTCATCACTGACACAGTGACAAGAGCAAGTGCTCGTGCGCTTACGTGTTTTATGGGAGTCTGTAATATATTTCTGAGAGCATTACCACTTGCTTCACATGAGGCTATTACTGCTGAAGGCTCACAAAAGTAACCAGTGATTCAGGGCTTCTCTCTGGGAGCCCTGAGGAAGTATCAGTACCTACTAGTTGTTGCCAGACTTGAAAACACAGAGGCTTGTGTTCAGTCCTCAAAGAATTTTGCCCAACTGGGACACTAGTAAGTATACTTAAAAAGGAAAAGAGAGCTGAGAAATTACTCATGCTTCCCTGTTTAGAAGTGTGCTGGTGAGAAGGAAAGCTCTGGTTGGAGCTCTGAGGAGTAATAATCTTTCCAGATCAGGGAATTTCCCACAATAATGCTCAAGAGGGGTTTGTAGACTGCTGCTCCACTGCAGCTGGAGAGAGCTTCATGTTAGGCTGTGTGTTTTCTGAGGCCAGGGAGAGGTGATGCACTTTGATGTAGGACTTGAATTCCCCCCCCAGAAATCTTCAAGAAATCTGCATATGATCTTGTGGAAGACCAGGCCCAACTGTTATCTTGGTCTCCTCTCAAAAAAAAAACCCAGCCAGGAATGAGAATTGAAAAGAAAAAACAAAAGAAAAGGCTTTTGATTTGTAATGACTTTTTCTTGGTTTTGAATTTTTAAGGGGCTTGGTACAGGTGTAAGAACCTTTCCCAGAGTGACAACTTGTACATAAAAATGCCAAGGTCCTGACAGGGCTGCCAGAGGGAATCACGCACAGTTAGCTGCTAGATGTGTGCATGCATGACTGCCTCCCTGCCCTTCACTCTGAGAGGGGGAAAAACAACTCTGCTCTGAAAAAGGAGGGAGGGGGAAGAAGGAAAAGAATATTTAAAAGCAGATCGAGTAACTAACCTGTCTGGAAGCCTGTCTGCCCATCCGTAAGCTGCTGGACAACTATGATGCTGCTCTCTAAGTACTCAAGTGCACAGAGCCATATGAACTTGGCCCATCAGTAAGGGAATAAAGTGCAAGTCCAGTACTGAAAATTAGATCCTAAATCCATCTATATGTTGAGGATGTCTGAAAAACTTTGTCAGTGTAGTCTGATGCTTAGGTATAGAGCAAAGTACCTGGCATAAAGCCTGAGTAAACCCTTTCGATTTCATGGTCTGCATAGAAAGGTACAGTTCAGCTTTGAGTCAGTTACATAAAGGGGCCTTAGATACTGTGCACAGTATAGTGCAGAATTGGGTTGTTTCCTCTGTAGCTCTGCTGGAACAGTTACTGTCTCTCTACACCACGTGAGCATTGTGTCAGGTCTTACAGACTAGGTTTTAGGAAGCTCTTCTCTCCCGTTCATTTAATTTTGGGTTCTGCTCTCCTAAATAGTCTGAGACAAGTGTTTGTGTTTCTTGGAAACTAAGGTCCTGATCCAAAAGCCATTTAAATTGTCAGGAATAATTTCCTTCTGTGCAAAACCTGCCTCGCCATACCTCTGAGATGGAACAGAACAGTTCACAAACATGCCTTCCTAGGCTGGCAACAGCAGCTGTCAGAGCATCACCCAAGGCAGGGCGTGCGGATCTCCTGGCCATTCCATATTTCAGGCTATGCCTGAAAGCTTGGCTCTTATGTTCACCTTTTCTGGCCCTGGAGCCAAATCCCATGCCATGCTGTTGAGATTATAGCATTTGCAAGAAAGTGGGTGAGGGGCCCCAAAGCACCCATCTTTGGTGGGTGGGAAGAGGCTGGAATTAGCAAAGCCTCTCTCTTAGCTTGAGCGTGGGGTTTCTCTGATGCCCAGAATGCCCAGACTTCCCTCCCTGTTGTCAATGTTAATGTCTGTAGGAGTCTGACCAAACATGTGTGGCTTTGGACTTGCTGCACTAGATTCTAAGAGGTCGTAAAGTGTCAGTGTTACAGAGACAAGCTAGAACTACAGCCAGTTTTCAGGGAATTTACTGTGCATCTTTTTTTCTGGATATTCCCTACTGGTTTTGGATACAACTGTAAGCAAAGCCACAACTTGGCTGCTACCTTTGGTATGGAAAAGGTCTAGAGCAGTAGTATTCAATTTTTATTTTTGCAGGCTAATAATTCTTATTTTCCAAGATAGTTGCATACTACTGTACAGCATGCTTTAACTGTACAAGGAACAGACTCATGCTTTGTTGGTTAACTTTGTGAACCTCAGAGTCTGTGCATTCTGCTTATGCTGCAGGCTGTCGGATCAGAATAACCAGAGTAGGATATTTCGATTTCAATATAGCTGTTGATGAGGTGGTACATGCTGAATGGCTTTACAATAACTGAGCCGCAGCATACAGCTCCTTGCAGGACTGAACTTTTTGTAATTTGCAGCTTTTTATTCCAGAATCATCTTACCTGTTAAAGTGGCAACCCTACCCATAGTCAGTTTAAATGTTACCGGTTTAGATTTAAATAAAAATAATAATTAAAAAAAAAAAATCACTGCTGAGAGCTGTAGGGATCACGGAGGTGTAATGATTTTATTGAAGGCTGTGGCTAACTTAACTGTTTTCAGATCAGGCCATGCTTCCCCATGCTGTTTGCCAAGGGAGTGGCTGCAGGAGTTAGTATCCCTACAGGTTAGAGAGGTTTGCATGGAGTTTCCTAACCTGCCCCTGCCTTAACGGAGTGATTCAAACCTCCTAACCAGGCAGGCTTTGCCTCAAGTGTTTTATGTGAGCATCTTTATGTTGCATCTTTACAGTTCTTTACTGCAGAAAAAATAAAGACAGGATGGGAACGTTTTTAGGTAGCACAGCTGTTAGCAAGGTGTCTCTGTGCCTGCAGTGTGAGATACAGACTGTCAGAGGTAACCCGGGTTTTTTATTTGCTGTGTTACAGCTGAGCACATGCTCCATTTATTGTGCACAGACCATATATATGTCCTGTATTAATAACATACATACACAGGCTGTTATACATAATGACGTATTTTAGTATCTTGCAGAGCACTGATGAGTGAAAGTGAGAATTCGTAGTCGCTGGTCAGTGTGAGTGTTGAGCTCCGTGATGAAATCCTTTCCTGTGGATGGCCTCTGCACTAGACAGGCCTCCAATAAAACCTGATGACACGGGTTTTGCTGGTATCTTCACTAGGGGAACAGAAACTCATTTAGGACAAAAATCATTTTTCCACTTGCTACCTGATGAGCTGTGAAGTTCTGCTTCAGCCGAGTGGTGTGAAATGATTACCTTGAAACTGCTGATTAGACTGAGCTCTGTTTTTCATTACAGGCTCTTTGGTAACAGAGAAAATGGACACCTTTTCTGGATCTGTCTCAGAAAATGCTTGGAAGCTGATGCCTGTTGATGTAGCACTCTTCTTGCTGGTAAGCAACATTTAGCTCGGTCACAAATTGTTTCTCTGTTGACCTTAAATCAGCAGCACGACCCTGGATCTCTGTTAAGTTACTTTCCTTGGCTTTTTAACAGTCCAAATAAATATTGGTTGTGCACACTCATGCAGCTGTGTCATAACTGTTAAGTTTGAAATTTGTTGGCAGTCTGTGCTTGATCTTATCATTTGCTCCTCTCCTCATTAATTAACTCACAGCTCATGACAATTAACTTAGGAGTCTTTCTCTCTGCATTTGATAGCAGGGAGTTGATGAAGTTCTGGAATGTGATCATACTTTGCTGAACTATATTCAAACATGTTTAAATAATAGGCGGGGACTGCTCAGTAAATACTTAGAATGTGAATATATCACACGGCACCAGAGGAATATGTAGGGGGGTGTTTCTAGACTGCTTATTTACAGCTTTAGTGGAACTAACAGTTGTTAATGCAGTGGCTTGGCTCAGGCATCAAGAAGTTCATTTGTATTCTCAATAACAACTACAGGCTTGCTTCATTTAAATCCTTACTTTTACTTTAAAGGTTTGCCTCTACATTGCATCTAATTTTACTTAATTTTCAGCAGCTGTGGAAAATAAGCTTAGTCCCATCCCACTGCCCCCTCTCTGCCTTTCCACTACAGATAGTGGGGTTTTTTGTTTTTGTTTGTTTTTAAATTCATGTGGTCCCACTGCTTTTCTTTCTGTTGTATGTAGTGATGATGTGGCCTTAGAATCAGCCTGTTCGGAAAGTTGGCCTGGCAAAAAACAACCCCCTGAAAAAAAACCCAAACACTTATTCTCATCAGATCAGCTTACTGAATCTATTTGCTTTCAAGGTGTGTAGTTAATTCTGTGGGTGAAAGGAAGGAGGCTGGGACCAGTCCTCTCTGGGACTAGACTTGAACTAGAGACAAGTCAGACTGTACCTGTGTTGCTCTGTCCTGCAGTTTAGTCACAATGAGATGTTCAGAAGGGATTGATTTACAACTTTGCTAATAATAATAAAAAGCATTGGTACAGTGCTAGGTTGGTAGTTTTTATTTAAATCCGAATTTCACCTTCTGAAGCTATGATGACTGTTTTGTGTTCTTATTGTATACTTAACTTCTTTTTTGGCTCTGGACATGTAAGTATGGTCACATGATGTTGTTTTTATATGAATGAATATGATATTCTCCATATTGGATTTTATCTTCTCCTATACAAATGCTTAGGAATCCTGAGCTGCTCAGGAGTTAACCGTGTGCTGCTAAGTGTCACTCTTTAGCATGACCTTGGGCTATGTTTTTGGGGGTTCTTTTCCCCCCAGGCTTCACAATGAAGCTGGATAGTATTGTGTGGAACAAGCTTTTAAATGAATGGCACTTCTTGCATTCCCAAGAAGCTCTTCTGCTGTCATGAAACCCATTTCAAGTGCAGGAGAAGATGGGAGTTGGTGGATTGTATCGTTTGTGTAGGTGTTCATTTTTTGTAATAAATTCAAACAGTTGAAAATGTTCTCGCAAGTTGTGGCTCCAAAAGACTGTTCGAATGACAAAGGAGGTATTTGTATGGGACTTTCTAACCAAAGCTCTGGTGCCCTGATTCATGCCTCCTGGTAGCTGTCTGAACTGAAATTGACAACTGACGACTTCCGTGTTTGCTATTTCTCCAGAAATTACTTCAAAATACTTTTATTGTTTTATAGGTTTGAACTAGTCTATGTATACAGATCTTAGCTACCATTCAGAAAAAGTCCCAAGTATAATAAATTTATAAATACTCACTGGGCCATACAGACAAAATTTGGTTAGTGTGACACTGGATACATTATTCATTGCTATGCTTTATTAATAACCTTGTAACTCGCCAGTGACAGCAAATCAGAGCCAAAAGGGAATCAAAAAGGACATAAATAGTTGAAATAAATAATGTATCTGCTTTCAGGTTGTGAGTCCATAATTTAAACAATAGTGGTTTTCTTTGCATCATTTTTATATCTTTGCTATTCAGTACTGCTTGTTTATATTTGATCACTTTGCCTCCTGCCACTAGGTTAGTTAGAGAGGGTTGTGTGTTGTTTTCTAATTAGATGATGAATTAATTCTTTCCCTTCCCTTCTGGTTCTGCTTTGGATTTCTATTATTAGAGTAGCCTGGCTACTGATTTCATTAAGTCTTTAATTATTTACTTGTAGTTCTCCTGTGACATATAAACTGAGAGCATGCAGAGCACTTGTTTTGGAGTGAGTCTGACATCTCTGAACTCTTGCTGGAGAAAGCATGGGAGAGAGTTTGTGAAACCTCTCTCCTCTTCTCTATGGGCATGCCTGAGTATGTTCTAGTGGGTTGAGCGAACAGTATCTTGGAAAGACACTGAATTGTAGGTTCCTGCTGTGTTCCAGGCATATGACTCCTTGCCCCTTCCCACCCAATCTCCGGAAGCTGTAGATCCAAACAGAAGGAAGTTTGGGTCTGAGTTTGAATGTGATGGTCATGTTGGGATTACATGAAAAGGCTGTAGCTCAGATTCATCTCTGGATCATGCTCAAATATGAAGAAAGTAAGAAAATAAAAGGAAATAAAAAGGAAGTCAGAAAAGCATTTATTTTTAGGACCTGGCTTTCTGTGGCTGCTCTAGGGTAGTAACTGTTTCTTGCTCTTTAATTTTTTGTGGAAAATCCTGTCTCCTTTTAAGAGAAAAATGGGTGCTCATAATTACTATATTAATTAGCAGTCCTGGGTGCAATTTTTTTAGAAGGTGCCCCTCCCCTTTCCCATCCCCAAGGGCCTGTGGATGCACAGTGACAATTTCAGAGTTCAGTTGAATCAACCACAGTGCTGTATTTGGATATACACACCTGCAGCAATTCTCCAGTCCCTGCAGCCGTGTGTCGTCTCCTGTTGCTCTCCTGGTACTGCAGGCTTCTGCATCCTCTGGGGTTGGACACTTTGGAGGGGTAAGTGGAGGGGCACTGTGTACCTCTCCCTTTTCCTTCTACCCCTCTACTGCTCACAGGACTCTGTTTAGAGACCCTGCTAAACCCCAGGAAGACATCTTCTCTAGCACCATGCCTGCCTTCCTGGGACCATTCTGCCCTTCCTTCCCCAGGGTAGGGCTGGACAAAGGCGGGAAGTGTGCAGCTACTGGGCTTGTTAGTTCTGTGCTGAGAACAGGTGAGGGAAGGTGCGCATGTTGCTCCTCTGGATGTGTTAAAAGAGGTTGCAGGAGAGCCAGAACCCGGACATCTGTGGTGTCAGCAGACAGCGTGGATTCTCTCTAGCTTTTGTGGCCTCCATCTTCTGTACTCGTTCTCATCTCAGTCCTGACTGCAGGGCACTGGGGCACATCTGCATGTAGATCTGCACTGTTTGAGATCTCCATGTTAGAGTTTGTCAGATTTAGCAAAACAGATGTAAGGTATGATGAGTTATTTTGGTAGAGTTGTCTGTCAGAGGGACATCTTCTAATGTTAAATGGGCTGGAAAATTTTTCCCTGCCTAGAAATGGCCTTTTCTCAGTTATATCAACTCTGTTTAAATACCAGAAGCTGATGAGTCTTGCCTATAGTAAGGTTGGTATATGGAGAGGGGGACTTCCCTGTCATTGCCCAGTGTAACTTGGGATAAGAAAGGGATAACAAACAAAAAATGTGCCTATTTGAGGATTTTCAAATTAGTTAGTGATAGTTCAGGATACTGAGAAGTATCTAAAGCAATCGCTTAATTTCTTCCTCAAAATCTGTGCTGTTTGCTGGCAGCAGATGGATTTCTCAGAGCATCTCAGTTCCATGTGCACCGGTCAGTGCTTTGGTTAACATGCTAAGCAGCTACTGACTCGTAAGAGCAGTTTTTCTTTTGTTTTCAGCTACATAGGCATTAAGCTTTACAGCTTTAAGTAAATGAATGAATGAGCAAAGAAGTTGGACTGCTTTTAGGTGGTTGCAAGGTTGGATCCCTATAGTGAGAGCTTTCTAATCTCTCTCATTCCTTGACACCTTCATCCCTAAAATGGGCTTCATCCCTAAACCTGGGCTTTGCTGAAGAGCTTTTAAAACCAACTTCCAGCTGTTAAAATATTCAGCTTATGCCTGATGGGGCTGACACTGTCTTCGGATCACATTTCTGCTTTTAGAATGCAGTTCTTGCTTTGATCAGCAACACAAAGTGATCAGGTACATTTATTATTCCACAGATATGAGCTGGCAATAGGTTTCTCATGCATCACTGTCTGATGGAGGGAAAGCAAAGCAAGGCAGGAACTTTGACGATGAGGAAGAAAAGGATTGCACCTTGTTCCCCAGTGGGTTTGTCCAAAAGAAGTAAGCAGAAAGGCACTTGGAAACTCAGACAAAAAGACAAAAAGATTTGCTTCAAAGTGTAGACAGAGCATAGCTTTAGCTGTACCACTCAGATGATAGCATGTACTTTTATGATGGAGCTCAATCACTGCGTGCTTTTGGTTGCTTTATAAAAAAAAAAAAGGGGGGGGACACACACATTCACAACACACTGTATTTCCAGTGCTCACCCTTCAAAAAGAAAGTAAATTTATCAGTTATATCAGTGAACAGAATGAAAGTCTTGAAAATGTATATTTGATTTAGAGTCTTATACGAGTCTTTAGGTGTTACCTAGGGAAAAGTTTCTCTGAGTGGGATGTGAGATGACAGCTTCCCTCAGAAATACAATCTTCATGTAAGAAGTACAGACTTCTGCCATTACGTCTGAGTCCTTTCTGCCATAGTGGGAGGTAGGAAGATGATTCTCGAACTATGCAGGGGTTTCTATATTACTTTCTTTAAGTTTCTTTGCCCGCTTTCACCAAAGAGCTTCTGATAGACATGATCAGATACAAGACAGTGGACAAAATAAACATGGTTCAATGTAGCGTAAAGATTTCTGTGTTTCCAGCCCATTTCTCCAATCCATTTTTGTAAAAGAGGTGTCCTAATTCTAGTGTAGTACCAAAAGGGGATGATAGTTTTCATTTGAATTACTAAATCAGCTCTTGATTTGCACTAGAAAGTTGATGGTAAGTGAAATAAAAGCGGTTCCACAGGATTTTATTATTATTAATAAATAGTAAAAAACCCCCAACAAACCAGCCAAACAAACAAAAAACCACCCACAATAGATCCAGAAGTGGATCTGTTTGGCTGCTCCTTTTCCTAGAAGCAGTTAGACCTTCCGAGGTAACTATATTTGAACTTCACTGAAAAGCCTTATAACTTAATAGCAGCAAGTCTAGCAAATGTATCGGTACTTCACAGAGATGGTATTCATTGCATGTCTTAACACGCATGCAACACAGCCAGCATGCAGCTGCAGGGCATGAGAATGTGTTCTTCCTACTTGGAGCTGATTTGGGTAGAGCTTGCCAAGCTCCAGTTTTCTGTCTTTGGACTTTGGCTTGCTTTCTTTCTTTTTTTTTCCTTTTTTTTTTTTTCTTTTTTTAACGGAATGCCACAGTAGACCACATGGGACAAATATTTCCCAATTTAAAAATTGCTGGAAATTGTCGGGAAGGTGTCGGCAGGCGTTTGTGGATCTCTTTCAGCAGTGCAAGTGCTCCATCTACAGGTCAAAACAGCTGCTAAGAGCATTGACCAGCCTGTTCAGAGTGCTTTCCTTCGATTATATTAATAAAGGACAATGCAGCTAAAAAGCTACCTCACAGAGTCCACCGGTGTGATTCTGAGTAACCAGTTTTCAACAGAAAATTGTGAACATAAGTTCACCTTCCAAAGGATAGTTTCTTTTTGAAAAAAACTTGGCTTGTTGGTTCAGTGAGAAAGGGTAAAGTTGCTGCATGTGAAGTGGGGTGGCGGCAGGGAGTTAAAAAAAAAAAGCTGTAGAAGTTAAAAGCAAATGTTGGCATGAGGGGAAAAATGAGTGTGAAGTTGCCATGTGTAAGTTTAGGTGGGCAACTGGAAGATGATTTCCATCACTGTCAGCGTGGTGAGATTTGAACAGTTTCCCAGCAGTGAGATGGGATCATTTAAAATGATCTGGATAAATTTGGGAGTGGGATCATGCAATAGTAGCTGTGGTATCACGGTACTGGATTTGGTGACTCGAGTGGCACCTTTCAAGCCAGCAGTCAACAATGTTGTTGGGACAAACAGTTAAAACGTTCAAGAGGGCAAAAGCCTCTTACTTATAAGACTTACTAATAAGTAAGTCTCTTACTTATTTTTGAGGGGGTTTTTTTGAAAGACCCAAGTCGAATGGCTTGTGAAAACAAAACAATGTGTTCTTACAGAGATCTGGACAGATCAACAGCAGCGAGGAGTTTTCCCATATAAGCCTGCCAGCGTGCCTCCATTCAGAGTTAGAGACACATTCCTGGGTAGAAGCATAATTCGGTCAGCGTGTCTGCTAATTGGCCTCTGTGGCTGCCAGTATAGCAACAGATAAGGCCTTATTTACCCAAGAGAGAGAAACACAATCTTGAACACATCTTAAACACAGTTCAATTTAAGGACAAGAAGTAGAACATTAGGAAAAATGTTCTTAACTCGTTTAGTTTTATTCCTAGGTGGAGATGGCAAAATTGTTTAATAAAAAGCAGGATACTTACTAGGTATGTGCATGCTGTATGTAGAAAGAATCAGAATGGTGTACTGGGATATCGTCATCGGTCTGATACAATACACGTTAAGCAGCTGATACTTTAAGATTTTTCTAAAGGGACAACTCAATAACTGGTATTTAGGAAGAGTCTGAAGAGATGACTGGGGAAATCACTGACCCAATGACGTTAGTTTTTGATAAACTGTGGAAGAAAAGGCACATGTTCCAGAAAAGTGCAGCAAAGAGTTGCTTGTCCAGACATCTGTCTGAAACAAAACAGAGGGGAAGCTCCTGGGATATCAGTGGTGCCCTGAGAGCTGAAATGACTCTTGAGAGGGTTTTATGGGACGTAATTCTTGTCAAACAAGTGTGACTTTGAGGCATTACAGGTTTGGGTTTAATAGCAACACTGAGTGTATACATAAAGGCTTCACAAAAGCCTACCTTGTTGCTCCAAAATAATGTAACTATATAGCATATCCTTAGAGCATGTGTTAAAAGGATTAAGAACCAGTTAGCAAAGCTTTAGTAGTAATAGTTAGTGGGAATCCCTATCAAATAGGTGTTTGAGATTCTTTTCCTCAGCAGTGATCTGTGCTATTCAGTGCTCTCATAAAGGTCTGGAAGCAATTGTGGTGACAGCTGTTGAGCAGCAGTGAATCATACACAGCAATGCAGATTTCTTGGGGCCTCTTTCTGGAGAGGAACAACAAAAGCATTTCAGTAAGGCAATTTGAAATTACACATCTAGGAATAAGAAACACAAGGACTTCCAACAAATAAGGGACTGTATTCTTGAGTCAAAAAAAGGGTTTTAGTGATTGTAGTAGACAAGCAGTTCAAAAGAAATTCTCAGTGGGATGGGTAGAAGGCCTCCTGTGGCTCTTGATGGTATAAAAGGCAAATACTCAGTAGAGTGAGTGTGGATATACAGAAATACACATGCACGCAAACTTTTTTCTTTACACAGTGTTGAAGAAATTGATCCTGGAATACTTGGAATAATGTATCCAGTTTTGGTGCCAAGATTTCCTTTTCTTTATTTAAAAAAAAATAAAAAAATAAAAAACACCCAACCAAGCAAACCAGAAAATATCAAGAAAACAGTCTAAAGGCTGAAGGAAATACTTTGAGTTCTGGAAGTCCTTACTATAGTTTTATTGTAGTAAATAAACACCTACAGGTAGAGAAAAGGTTGGAGACTAAGTCTCTAAGATCTGAGACATGTTCTTTTCAGCAGAGAAAGGAGATGTAGTAAGTAGGAATGGCAGAAATTTTCCTCAGAAAAGGGGAAAAGAAATTTAAAAAAAAAAAAAAGCATGGCTTTAGTGTTGGGAATTAATTTTAAGCAAACAAAGCAGTTGGTTCTCTGTTCTGTGGTATCTTTTAGAAGGAAGCCAAGAGGATGTGCTGTACACGAGATGACTCTGCTTAGTAGTGGGGGAATGGTGAGAAATAAAACAGCCTCTGATGAACAGGCGGCGAGACCAGTGAGCTCAGGAACTGGTAACACAGTGCATGACATGCAGCACTCCCCCCACCCCCGTTCAGCTAAGTTACCAGCTGCCCTCTCTTAAAGAAAGATAGGTGTATGTCTTAGTCCTTTCCCTCCCATCTCTAGGAGTTGGAAAAGGTCAGTCATGAGGATCTTGGCTTTCTAAGTGAGACTGTCAGTGGGTGCTAGGGTGCTTCCCACACACCTGCAGGCTCAGCAGCTCCTCAGCAAATAGATATCCTCCAGTCACTGTGCTGTAGTCAGGCAGGTCCTGCATCCCCAGGTCTGTGTCTGTGCTCAGGTGTAGTAACAGCATTAGCTAAAGAAGCAGAATGTTTGATTGCTTATTGTGTGTTTCCTGGGCTGCCTAAGAGCAGAAGAGGAATGTGTGCTGTGCCATAATCTGGGCACAGATTTATTATTATTATACATAGTAATAATATATTTCTGAGTTCTTTGTTCCAGATCTTCACACAGAAGAAACACTGTTCTTACTCCTCATCAAGCCCCAAGCTGGCTAATAAGGAACAAATTCAATGTATTCCAAGCACAAGGCAATCTGTCTTAGCAATTATCGTAATAAAGTCTAGTCAGCAATAAATCCTGGTAGTCAGAAATGATTTTCCTTGAGTTTCCTGATTAGGGAATGCTGTTCAATTATCTGGATTCCAACGAGCAGCTGGCATACATGCTGCAGACAGAAAGGGAGAGTGGGGGAGAGGTCTTTAATTATCTTCAAGTCAGCAAAGATCAGTGTGCTGAATCAAACCAGATGGAGTGTATAATCCACTAGCAATACTCGTGATTGGGTAAATATAATTATATGGCAAAGAGGAGGAAGGCAAAGCAAATGGAGAGGAATTTCCTTGTGGGTAGACTTTGAATGTTGGTATATTTACACTGTCATTGCTAGCTAAGGTGGAAGCATGAAGTGTAAATACAGCGTCAGAGTGAACCTTTCTGTGGTGACTTGCAAGGCTGCTCTGGGGAAGCGGCAGGGTTTGGGTTGGGAAAGTCAGTTCCTTGAGGAACCTTGTGCTTTGTGTTCTGCTGGTAGTGGCTGTGTTAAACAGATGGTAGATTTGTGAGTCTCTTGGTTCCAGAAGGCACAGGTTTAATTCCTTTCCTGAGGTGCACTTAAGGCATTTCTGCAGTGACTGCAAATCAGGCTGGACTTGTTGGACAAAGTAATTGAAGACATTTTCTGGACAGCTACGAGCTGGTGAGATGTGTGATGAAGGCACTGTACAGCTGTTGGATGGAGTTACAATACTGGTAGGAGCTCAGTATTCTTTCTGGTTCCCAGTTGTGAGGTTTGCAGTTACACTCCCAGCATCTCCACTCACCGCCAAGTGGTAGTGAGGAGGACTGACCTGACAAGCTTGTCAAAGCCCAGTAATCTAGAGAGGATCTTGTCAGGCTTAGCAAAGTGTGCATGGAAGACTGGCATGGGGTATCTCTGCCACTACTTCTAAGCCCTGATGATAAGGGCACTCTAACTCTTGTAATTTGTCTAACTCTGAAGTGCATTTTAGTGACTGATTTTTCATCTTGTTATGTCGGTGTGAGTATTTGAACAATAGATGGAAACAGGCAGCAAGAGCAGCATCTGAAAAGCATTTGTTCACCTGGGGATGAAGCACTGCTTACCGTCATACGGCTGTATATCTGTTCCCCAGTTAGAGAGTAAATGGTACAAGGTAAGCAAGAAATGAATCGAGTGTCAGCCGTGTGTGTAGAGGCTTCTCCTCCTTTTTGTCTCTCCTGTGTGGATAGGAGCTGTACTGAATACACCAGCAGTGGCACTAAACAGAACTTTGGGTAACCCAAAGTACTGCTTTAATTTTGTGGCAAACTCTTTCATAGAGGCACCACGCTTCCTTACTTGAAGGGTGACTCTCGATACCAAAAAAAAATGCTACGCATGGAGGAACGTAGAGGTGAGGCGAGTTTTGCCACACTGTATTACGGGGAGATTAGCTAGTGCTCCAGCGGAGCTGTGGTCACAGGTTCACTCAGTCTAGATCTGATATGCTGGAGGCAAGGGGCTGCCACCAGTGTGTATTTCTGGTTCTGCAGGTACCCTTGCACAACTCATAGTGCTCTCAGGTGACTTTGGACCTCTGCTTTTCAACTGCCTGTTTTCCTTTAAACACGATCATGAGAGAAAACGAGCATCCTGCAGTGTTTGCCTCCTCCTAATTGAAACAAGCTAGAAACAAACTGGGTTTTCCTCAAATGCAATTCCATTCCTTATTGTAACTTCCCTGTATCAGTCCCCCATCCCTGTCATCGTTGTCACCCTCCCAAGATCAGTCTGAAGAAAGGCTGAGTGGCAGGAACTTGTTCTGATGCTGTAAGAGCACATCCATAGGTGATACGCAGCAGATGGTGATACCCAGTGGCATGGGGCTGCATTGTGCACAGGCTGGTATCTGCCTGTAGTGCAGACTACAGCTGCAGCTTCAGCACAGGGTGGGGTGGACAGTCCCCACGTGAGCCTCTGTGTTATAGTGCACTGTGATGGCTGAGTCCCCCCAGGCTATTAATTCAGAGCAGGGCGGTAAGTCTTGCGCTGGAAAAGCTGGCTCTGCTTATTGATGAGAGCTAGACACAGGTGCTGGGAATTGCTTTTAAGATTGCTGTTGAGAAAGTGAAGGGGCAGGTTGGACACCCTTGAGTAGTGCCTTGCAAACGTGGCAAGAAGTCCAGCGAGAAGCCAGAACATGGTGGGCTTCTACAGCAGCTGCCCTTGGCATGTTACAGCACTGAAGGAGACATCCTGCACCATGTGGCGTGACCATCCCAGCTGGAGGAATGTGCTTCCTGACACGTTTCCATTGAGCTATACATGGTGTACGGCTGAAGTTACAGGCATGTATTGATAGGGTTGGCAGGGTGGGGGTGGAGGGCAATGGGACAGTTTGCCCACCAGAAAAACCCTGTTGTATTCAGGCTAATATAATTTTAAAAATTGG
Organism: Aptenodytes patagonicus; assembly: GCF_965638725.1. Taxonomy (NCBI): domain Eukaryota; kingdom Metazoa; phylum Chordata; class Aves; order Sphenisciformes; family Spheniscidae; genus Aptenodytes; species Aptenodytes patagonicus. Next base: position 27,392,094 of record NC_134954.1, read on the forward strand.
GGTTTGTAGAAAAAGATTCAAAACTACTTTTTCCATTCCCCCTGCAGCCATCCAAGTTTTTCTGATTTAAGCTAGCTCTTTTGGGGTGGAGGGAAATCAGTCTCAGACTGATTTCTATTGATGTACAGTCACATGCTTAAATATGTACTTTGAAAATTAAAAGGGTGTGTGTGTGCTGCAAAACCCTTTATTGGCTGAGGAGGCAAGAGGCATATGGCACGTATTTATTCTTTCTGGCTGCTTCCTTTTCCCCTTTTAGTTGTCTCCTAGGATTTGGTCTCATTTTCCAAACCTGAGCAAGTTCAAACAAACAGACAACTGTAGGAAACCAAATACACAGAAAGCTCAGTTGAATGCCATAGAAATATGTAAAACTCTTTATTTCACAGCTCTGTGAATAATAAAGATGCTCTGGCTGAGAGGCTTTTCTGAGAGTCCCATAGGAGTTTGGAATTCATTCCCAACTCTGAAAGAGACCCAGACATAGCTTTGTAGCAAGCATTATTTGAGAAACACTAACTTTTCTGAGTGCTTACTATGAATGTATTGGTGTAAAACTTAATCAAATGAAGAAAACGGACATAGAAGCACCTTGTTGTAGTAGTAGTAGGTAGAGTTGGAAAAAAGATACAAATCTACCTTAAAGAAATGACTGAAATACTTTACATTTAACAGAAGTGTCTCAGTTTAGGGGTTACTTTAATATCATGATTAACAAGACCAGCTTGGAGGAAGAACTCTTTACTTCTCTTTTCTAGAAGCTTTTCAACAGTATCCCAACACTTGAATACAAGAATAAGTGAAAAATGTACTCTAGGCAACTCCATTAAAACATCAGTTATCATCAGACCCAAAGTAATGGACGTGGGAGGCATGGGTAAAGAACAGAAAAGGCTTTATTATGTTAGACAGATCTTACTGTTGCCACTGTACTGGGAAATTCACTGTAATCTCAGTTCAGGTAACATTCAGTAGAGAATAACTCCCAATATCTTGGGTCAGTAGGTATCAGTGCCACACTGAGTTATGGTATATTCTTGAACGGATTACAGAAGATTTGGATATGCAAAACAGTTTATATTAAAAAAAAAAAAGTTTTGCTTCCTAAGATTGTGACTGGATATTTACTGCTTTGTACATGCCCCACCCCTTTCATTTCCTTTACAATCCATCCCCCAATAGCTAAATGAAAGAGAAATCTTAAAAACATATTTTTCTGCTATTTGTTTTCTAGTAAGGCAGTGAAATCTTCCTTTTAAAATAAAGTACTGGGCATTTTTTAGTGTGAACTTCTCATCAAGAGGACAAGCTGCTTGTATCCAGAGATTTGGAACAGTGTCATCACTTTGCCACAGAAGTGGCCTTTCCAGTCTGAGGGATCCAAAATTATGTTGTGACCTCTGTAATCCCCATTTTCTATTTCTTCTTATCAGTCTTACTAGTTTACAGGAACAGGCCATCAGTGGTATGGATCAGAAGCAGCTCTATTTCAGTAATCATCTTACTCTGAGATTCCTTCTAGATGGAGCTGTCAGAAGATTTTTCTTTTAAGGCCCAAGTGTATGCATAGATCCAAAATAAGTGACTATTCTCCTCTATGATTGTTATTCTTGTGTGTAAATAACTAGTGGCTTCACAGGAAAAACTGGAATAGTTCACATTCAGAATGATTAGTACCATGTGCATTTTATAAGGTACTTGAGAACAGGTACAGGACTCTTAAGAGTACTGCAAAAGGTACAAAATGTCACAACATGTGTTTCTGGTTTCTTTCTATATCAATTGTGAGCTAGATTTTTTTTTTTTTTCTTAATAAGAGCTAAACAGAAGAGCACAGTTTCTGTTAACCAGAAGGAACAAAAATATTCTCCATAGCTCACTAGATCTTGTAATTTAAAAAAAAAAGCATGCAGTGTGGGTGTTTAAGTGTATACATTAACTATTAGAATGGAGGAGCATAAATAAAAACTGACATTTAATTCAAAAATATTTTCTCCTTATTCAACTCCAAAGAAGGCATTGTAAATATTGTGCTGAATTTAAGAGGTTACTTTATTTTCTATCTTCTGGTTTCTAATAATACGTGGAAAAAAAGAAGCCAAATATGGTTCTAGGTAAGAGAGGGTCTTGTTTTGCAGAAAACTTGCACTTTTCTTGTTCTGAGGACTTGGGCAGATTCTTTTCTGACCCACCCACCATCCAGCCTAAGCGATCCTCCTCTACTGCCCCTGTCCATCCCTGGATGAAACTGTGGTGTACAGCTGCAGCCCACCTGATCCTGTGCCATTCCCTGTGCTCCAAAGAGGCAGAAGTGGTTTGTAGCTGAACACAGAAAGGGTGATCTTACATGTGTTGTATTAGCTGTTTAAAATAGGCTAATTAACATAGTACGTAATTACTGTAATTTGTTGGCAGGCACATTATTGTTTTTTACACTAGAAAAAAAGTCCTTCTAGTGTAAGTCTGCTTATCCTTAACTGGAACAGTTTTGATGGGAAGCATAAGCCACTTGTAATTTACAGAGCATCAGGGAGACTATGTGAATTTAAAACCCCACAACGTGGAAAATACCTAAGCTGATAACTCATACTCAGTAAGTCCATGGTTTGATATCCAGCCCCCCACGTTTGCATAGCTTTCCCTCTGGAGAGGGGGGAGATTACAAACTGTCCTTTCCACTACCTTTCTAGAATTACCCACTTTTGATACACTTCTGGTGAGTATGTGTGGTGGTACTGGTTAGTTTACTCACCTTGTCAACAGTGCCAGCAATGTGCATTTAAGGGACCCTGGCTATTTCTTTTAACTTTTTTTTTTTTTTTTTTTTTTTTTTTTTTTTTTTTTTTAGAGTTTGGGTTAGTGATTTGGGCCCTTTCTTGAGCTGGCTGGAGAAGAGCTGCTTTTCTGTTCAGTTGCCCTATTGAACAGTTTAAACACTACAACTGCTGTCTTTCAGATTCCTCCAAAACATTTATAGGATGTATAATACAATAATTCTAGAAGAATATCTTAAGTCAGGATTATCTTTAGTGGGAAGCTCTTACAGCACAGAACATTTACCTGTATAAAAACATGGGAGGCAGAAATGATCCCAGATTGGTTTTCTAAAGAAGCAGTGCATAGGGAGCTGTATTTTACTACTAGAAATACTACTTTAGTTCTTACATTTCAACTCTTCAACTCCTCATGTTCTAGGGAGCGGACAATAATCGTACAGAATGAGGGAAACAAGGTTTGAGGATTTTTTTTTTTTAATTGGTATGTTCATAACAGAACTATGGCAGTATCATCTTTAAAAATTAAGACATGAATATGAATGATAAAACTAGCCCAGGGTAATTAATCCTTGCAGGAAAATGTTTTCTTGTCTGTGCACAGAATGAAAACAAATGCAGGTGAAATATTCAGAAACCCCAAAATCAAATTAGGACTGTAACATGTGCAAGCAAAAAGGATGATCAAAGGACTGAGTGTGAACTAAAGCTTAAGACCTAAGAACTCCAAAGTTTTTATTGATGTGACAACATCTCTGAAGAAGAATAAAGTTAACGAAATTTACATGATGAAAAACTTTGAAGCTTCCACAGATTTTTCATTAACAAAAAACATTCATGAATCAGTGAACCACAGCAATAGTAAGGCCCTACCAGTTTTGCAGACTGATTTAAACTTTGAGCAGGAAGGAAGGAGGGCACTTTGATTCAAGTCAGATGGGCTAGGATGAACTGAGCTGTCAAACTCAATGTTCTGCTCACTTTGTAAGCTTAGGCATTTGTATTTAGATGGACATTTAAATAGATTGTGGTAGCTTTACATTAAGCCAAACCTTCAAAAGTTGGGCAATAAATGAAGACAGGAAATAGAAAATCTAAGTAATGCTGGATTTGTTACAAAATCAAGGGCATACTGAACAAATCTGAGAAGCATTTCCGACTGTTTGAAAACCTGCAGATAAAACAGTATCCCAAATTCAAGGCATGATTCTGAGCTTTTTAACGTTACCTGGAAAAATTACCTCCATCAGTTGAGGTTAGGACTTAATGTTCTAGCCAACGGCTGAATGGGTCTGTGATTTCCAGGCTCTCAAGTTAGATCTGAGGCTAACAGGATCTTCATCAGTGGTGGAGGTAGCAACAGCTGAAAGAACAGGCTGTGGCTTTTCCAGTGGATTTTGAAGTTTTGTTTCTGAAATGCTAAATTCCATCATGGGCTCTTTCATCTCCACCACAGGTGCAAAAAACCAGTAATGCTAATTCCAGCAATCCAGATCCTATTTCATATGCAGAAACTAACCCAAAGGCAAGTAATAAAAATGCATACATCATCCCATTCAATTATTCAGCAGTTTTGCAGACATACCGGAAAAAACTAGCTTTCAATATAAAAATTGTCTATGAAACAGTCTAACTTGAATTTTTCTCCATGGATCATAATTCCACATGTGCTGCTGGATCTGTAGAAGAGAGAAAAATGAGCACGCTGTTTCCAGCTGCCTCAACTGGCAGATTGGTTTGAAAATTAGTGTATAAACCCCAAAGACTTGTTCTTTGCAAGGTTACCAGTGACTGAAGAACAAGTCACAGCCATTGTGTATAGTGGCACTTTAATTAAGGGTTAAGATAAGGCTGAGCTCATAAAATTGCAGGAACAGTGAGGGTCTTTAACAGAACTGGAACAAGCGTGCAATATAGCTCTCTGTTCTCTAAGTTTCAGAATCAGGTTAAGTTACACCAGCCTCACTCAGCAAGGCCTTTCTGTCCCATTAAAATATACAGATTATTTAACACATCCTCCATGCAAGCCTTTGCATGGTGCAAGCCTACAGTGAATGAGTATGCAACTTAACCCCAGTCCAAACAGGTGGGAAGAAAGTCACAGAAGCAGGGAAATAGTCAGAAAGATTACCATGTGTGTGCTGTCCGGGCATCTTAGCTGGTGTTCCCGTTTCTTTTTCTTTCCAGAAAAGACTATGGAGCAGTTTGATTTCTTGATCATAGTCCTGCCATTCTGGAACTATACGCATCGCTGCTTGCAACTTGGGCTCTTTGGTCATTGGGTTATTACACTGCAAACAAAACATATGAACTGTTCAGACACTTAATGCATAAAAAAAAGTTTATTTACTGAATAGAGGTATGCTTCCCCCTGGTGGAATTAATCTGTTGTTGGTGAGCACCACATGCCTGTATTTTAGCTAGAGTACAGTGTAAAGTCTCTTTCCAAATTCATAATAATGCCACTGCTCCAGGTAAGAGAAATAGAGAAGCTAAAGGAAAAAAACTGAAGTGCTGAAAACAGTAACAATGCAGGATAAGGTGCCTAGATCTGAGGTAGGGAAGAGCCTCTAAAATTGGTCACTGTATTTTATTGTGACATAAGAATGAGGGAGCCATACTGCACTTACCAGATCAATGGTTTTTGCTCTCTTCTTTGAGGAATCATCACACCATGTTTCACACCACAGCCACTCCTGTGGGAGTGATTTAATTGGCACCTGGTGGATCATGTTGTTAGGCAAATCCTGTTGTGAAGAACAAGAGTTAGTAGCAGTTTCACAGGGTGCAGGGTGGGAGGAACAACCCCCCCAACCAGAGAGTATAGAGAAGTTTAACTTTTGTAAAGAGTGTTTTTCCCAGTGCAAATAAAAAGTGATGAATCAACTTTTCATTCCATTCCAAACAAAGCCCTTTGGAAAAAAACCTGCATACTACAACTGTTAATCTTATTTTGTTGAAAATTAGTTATTTAGCAAACAGTATTAAGGCAGTAATATGAATCCAGTATCAAACCTGTACTGGACCAGTTTGGAAGACTATTCCGATTAAAACCATTGTGTTATTTTTTCCATCTGCCACAGTACAAGCCTTATTTTTATGTTAAGTCAGTGCACAGTAAAGCACCGAGAGCTGGATAGCTCAAGAAAAAAGTACCCAGTTGTGTTATATATGTGTCTTGGAGTATATTGGAAAATTTGATAGTCTTAAGACATTTAAGGGGAACGTGTTGTTTCCACCCACCAGTTATATTTGATGCTATCAATACCTGCCTCATTTGAAGGCAGGGCATAACAGGACTGCCACTGGCATCTGGCTGTGATTGAAGTTTGGCCAGGAAAGGAGAGGTCCCAACCTGCCATCATACCCCAGTAAAAGAAAACAAACCAAACACAAAAACACACCTGATCAAGGTTGGACAGACTGTTAGGATCCTGACTAAGACCCTGATATTGTCCTCTGAGTCGGTCTCCAGCTGCTATCTTTCTGAACTTCTTCAGGTCCACAACATACAGAGCACTACATGGAGATGACGCAATTAGTAATGACATTTGACTGATGGGTAACTTACTGCAGCCCCAGTAGACCCCGAGACATAATATGCTAAAACAATCTCTTGGTGGCAGTACATCAAATTATCTAATACAAGGCAGGAAAGCAGTTCTAACAAGGTCATGGCACGTATGAAAAAAATTTTTCAACAAATCTATCTTAGCTTTGCTGTCATGCAGTCCCTTCTTCCAACATTTGTTATTAACAAATGAAGATGTCTGGTTAGTTAACACTTCAGTTCTTTTAACACTTCAGTTCTTCATCTGTAAAAGTTGTAGCATACTGAAAGTAACTTCAGTGTCCCTAGTGCTTCAAATGGACCATAGGAACCTTAAAGAGGCAACAGTAAGCAAAAAGTGGTTCACTGCAGCATCGTATACCTCAGCTAGTTTTCTGCTAGTTCTAAGTAGTAGCAAAAGCTCTCCCCTCTATTTTGAAAAAACTGAATTCTTCAGTACCTGATGTGGTATTTTCTTCCAGCCAAATGACTTGCCCAGTATCCCGATTTCCAGAACCTGTAGCCATCCATTTCTCTTCGACTGTCACAGAACGGAGTATATCCATAAGGAGCACCATCTAGATTGAAATCTCTTAATTCCTTTAGATCTGTGCGCACAATCTGAAGGGAAAGGACATTTTATTTTTATTTGTAGAAGCCTGCCACGAGTTATTCTGAAATGGTGGTCAGGATTTAATTCAAACTGAGCAAACAGTTAAAGGAAGAATTACCTGTTATACTCTGCAGTCTTTTGCATTATGTATATGTAGCAGAAAAACAGCACAAAAGGTCTTGTTTCCCCTGCCCTTAGAGCTGGAACAACTAAAATAGAGCTTAAAATAATCTGACAGGGGTTGGTTTGACAGCTGAAGTGCCAAATTGTTGCTTAATAAGCAGCAAGAATTCTCACTATACATGAACTCTACTGTGATCCTTTGTGTCCTTTCCTCTTGAAAGTTTGCAAACCCTTGAGGGATGAAGGCTTTTAAAATGTCTTTTTTGACACAGATGTCGCAGTAATACTACTCTAAAAATACCACTCTGGTGGGGAAAAAATGCATTAATATCTCTTCTATAAACAGAGCAAAAACTGTCTAAAATGAGAACAGCATAGCTGGAAATTTATCTGAGGTGGTACTTCAGCACAAGTTGTAATGGTTTTAACTGACATGGGATCATACTGTACATATGCCAAAACACCTAAGGCATTTTATACTTAAGTGTTGATAATCTGTACTTCTCAGTTTCATATATGTTTTGAAGGAGTATTTTTGGCAGTTCTCACTGCACATGTATCCTGTACTTTCAAACCATTCAGGCAGTAAGCACATACAAAGCCTTATAGACACCGTTTGCTTTGCAGCAGGACATGTCTTCATGCACAAGGGATTTGCCTTCTCGCTCCTCTAAAAGCCACTCAGATCTGGCCAAGTTAAAAGCAGGGGGGTGGAAGGGGAAGGGTGTTTGGTGACTTAGGAAAACACCGTATGTGGTAAGTGATCTACAGGCTGGGAGAACCGACAGAACTGGAAAAATGGAAGGGTGAGACAAGAACCTATTTGGCAAACTAGCTAGAATCACAGTGAGTGAATGAGGAACCAGACAAAAGTAAAAGACAGGCCAACAAAACCAATCTTTGTGGGAACAGGCAGAAAAAACAGCACTCACTGAAGCATGCTATAGTTACAGAATCAACCTTCAGTCATGCCTGCGAAGGGCTCAGACTTGCAACCTTTCCAATAATACAGAAATTGTATTCAAGAACATACTATTCTTAGAGAAAAGAAAAAAGGAAAAGATCAAGTAATTCCAACCTCTGTTACCTGATCAGCATCCACAAACAGGATCTTATCAACAGCTAATGGGAAGAGCACATCTAGAAAGAGGATCTTGTAACCCCAGATAATACGCTGTTTCTCTGTTTGCTGATGAAGCCAGCGTGGCCATTTATACTGGACAAGTTCATACTGGAAGTTGTACTTCTCTGCCATGTATGGGATGAACTCCTGCAGAGGGAGGGGGAAAAATGTAGCTTATCTCAGTTCTTTGTACCTCTGCAGGTAAAAGAAAAGTGCATTACAAGAGAGAGACTTCAGTCCTATAATAAAGCACAGAACGTTAGAAAATGAAATACCAAAGAATAACTGCAGTTTCGTTGTTAGTTCAAAGACATAACCCCGAACTGAACAATCAGTACAAATTGTAAAGCCAACTATCATAAGACAAATAAATATTTTGGCATTTTTCCCCACACAATTACTTATGAGCCATTTTATAGCGATCCACAGATCAGTTTAAAAGAATGCATTACTCAAATTGTAAAATTTCGCAGATGGGAGAATTATTATTTAGGGCTGTACAAAGCAGTGTAAATGGGAATAATAAAGTGCGAGAGAAGAATTGGGAGCTATTTTTTACTAGAACAACTTGGCCCACTGTCAAATCAGTTGACATTTTCATCTGTGAGGCTTCCTCTGACACTGGGAGAGTACAGGTTTAGCCAAGGGATGCTGGTACAATACAGCCATTAGGAAGGGAGGGGGGAAGCATATTGTTGCACCACCCCAAGAGGTGACTGACAACAGCAGAGTCACAGCACAGCCCATGTTTGCAGCAATAGGGACACTGCCAATCACTTCCCCTTGAGTTCATGCTGAACAGGCAAGATTCTCCAAGAAATGCTACTTCCTAGTATTAAATGTTAAAAGTTGCAAATTCCTGAGCGTTTTGACATCCATTTACCTCTGGGTTCTGTTTTGAATCCTGCTGTTTGTTTTATGTTGTATCACATACAATTGATAAGTATTTCCAGGTATACTCATCTAAGGCCTGTGTCACTCTACCATGCACTGCTCATGAACTCTAGTCAGTCTGAAACATGGTTTTAACATCTCCTCTTATGAAGCTCTCTCCATACCTAGTCATAGGCACTGCTTCTCTGGTAGTTTTTCTCCTATAATCTTTCAACCCTTATCTATTAGATGTAGGTTTATAGCCCTGAATTTCATCTTAAATTCTACACCTTTATCATGCAAGTCACAAAAAAAAAAGTTCAGATTCTTTCAAGTATGATTTTCCTAGTATGTGCTGTTCTCTTAAATATTTACCTTCAGCATGAGTCCACTATCAACCTGTCTGTTATTTCTCAAAGCTTTCTAGGCAGAACCACCAGCTTATACCAACTTGATGCTTTGTCAAAATAGAAGGTATACAGACCAGTAACTGGACATATGTTTACACAATAGTATGATGCACAAGTTGCAACCTTTTTTTTTCCCCCTAAACTTTTCCCCATGATAGAATAAATTTCTAATTAGTAACAAACCTTGAACGTAGGCGATAAGTAGTTCTTCAGAAACCAAAACTTTAAAGGAGTCTTAGTATGTTTCAGCACAGACAACATCATTATGCTATCAAAAGAAAAAAAATAAAGCATTTAGAGGAACAACTGCCACCCACTAGAGATCAGCTGCATAACAGATTACAAATTGCTGTTTTACATTATTAGACTAACTGCAATTATGTGTCAGGTAACTGATCTTCATGCATGAAGAAAAAGCAGGTAGCTTCAGCCTATTGCAAATTGTTTAATTTTATCTACAAAATTACTAAACCCCCAAATATCTATGTACTTCAACTAGTCAGAGAATATACAACCTGTTGGCTTTCACAGTCCTTTGAGAACAGAAGTTCAGATTGTTTTCCAAAGCAACTATGACTACGTTTGTATTTGGTTATATTGTAGTGAGAAAATTCTAGGACAGCAACATGCCATCTATTAAACTAAGTCTATTTTGAACGTATGAATGTTATGCAGACAAAAGTTCCTATAATACAGTAGATGCAAAATCTAGAGGATTTCTGAGCTGTTGCCCTTTTTTTTTTTTTTTTTTTTTTTAATATTCTTGCAAATTCTAACCTTTTTCCTTGTGGAAAGCAGGGCACCTCTACCATTTGAGATCCCCAGATTATAAATTCTGAACTAACCGTAGGAATCTTTCATATAGGTGTCCTGAAGCCACAGAGAATATATTTAGTACATCGTCTTTATCTTGTTTCACATCTTCATTCTTTTGTCCTCCTGTGAATCCCCTGAAAGGACAAATGTGTTTATATAAAGGACAAAATAGTAAGGCCCAGCTATATAGGAAAGAGTGCAACAGATTATAAATTGCTACAGTGTTGGTTTAATAGAGTACAACTGTGGGCTTTGGTGTCATCCCCCCCGACTAGTCAGGGTATCCTCCACAAGGCAGAGTGCTGCAGACACAGACATGGAAGACCCAATAGCTTATATATGAACATCTATTCAATTGAAAGATTGCTGGCTGAGATGCAGCTCCTGGAATGTTTTCAGGCTCCCAAGTAGCACTAGGGGTAAGGGAAGGTAAGCAGGTGCAAAGCAGTAGCTCAGTTCTCTAGAAACAGAGGGGTCCTATGAAAGATAAGGAGTTAGCAAGACCTAAATTCAAGCAGTCTTAATAGATGGCTGTGGAATATCACAGACCTAACTGTATCATGAAATAGTTTTCCAGTTTCAAGAGACTTGCAGGTTATTATTGAATTAGTTTTACCATTTGAGAGATTCCCAAAATCCAGATTCATTCTCACTGGTACCATCACTTAGTAGATCTTCATTCATCATATCTAGTTTTTTCTGAACCTGTAAAGCATAACACTGCTTTAGTGAGTGGAACCACATATTGGGCAAACAGCTATGGAGTGTTATTTTGACACTGGCTCTGTTTGTATCCATTTGAATTATGTCCAGTGAGCTGATAGGTAACCTAAGCTGTCTGGAGAAACAGGTCAGTAGTGAACAGACATTTTCAGAACAGATTCCAAAGCTGTTTTCAGACACCAAAGGCATGTTAGTCTAGATGGTTAAAATGCTTTGCTAAGAGGTGTTTAGTGATCATCCTTGATGATGGAGACTGGTAAAGAAAAACCCTCAAACAAACCAACCAACACCCCCCCCACAAAACCCAACACAACACCTCAACACCACTTTCTGTTTCTAAGAGGTATTATTGGCCACTGAGACTTCAAAGCAAATACATAGACAAGGCAGCAAATCAGGAAAATGTCCCAGAATTAACTCTAGCACAAGTTAATCCTGTGAGGAAGTGTGAACCAGATGCGTTATAACCGTCACTTATCTATCAGTTGTCCTCCTTAAACTTTTCAGCTATGTCATTATCTGATAGGCAACCCTAAAAGACAGTGGATTACTAATTTACCTTTTTTTTTAATGTATTCTCACCTACTCTGTATCAGATTGATAGAAAATTTATTACCAGAGGAGTCAAATTTGTCTGTAACAGATAGAATACTGACTCAATGGATACACTGAATGTTTATTACCAGACATATATAGGACATACAAAACTGACTGTTTTTTTCTTAAGTCATAAGCACAACTGAGTCAGTAAAATGTGAGCATAATTGTTTCTCATGGGCATACAAAAGGAACAGCAGTTACATGTCATTCTTGCCTGGGTGAAAAAACCAAAACCAAGTCTACAGGCAATTCTCTCCATTATAGATACTGTGATGTGAACTTTGTGCAGACTGCCTCAAATCATAGAATCATAGAATCATTGAGGTTGGAAAAGACCTCTAAGATCATCGAGTCCAACCGTCGACCCAACACCACCATGCCCACTAAACCATGTCCCTAAGTGCCTCATCTACTCGTCTTTTAAATACCTCCAGGGATGGGGACTCAACCACTTCCCTGGGCAGCCTGTTCCAATGTTTAACCACTTTAACCACAATGTATGCTTGTAGGAAGGGATCATCAGGCTTTAATCAAAGTTTCTTCCCCACTATTGGTCAAACAGTCTTTTTTAAGAGCAACTCTAGTTTTTAAACTCACCTTCACTTTAATAATTTTGCTCTTGAAGTTATTCAGAACAACAATAACTTCGCTAGCTTCAGGTGGAGAGTCTGTGCCGTCATGGCTGAAAATACAGCAAAATACTGACCTTTACTACATAGCAGAAATGTTCTTTATTTCTTCTACACATTTTTCTACATGGTATTAAACCTTATCACTGTAAGACAGGTTTGAGACGTGCAACGAAGTAACAAGTACAGGTATTTGAACACACACTTACTGGGTTTTTTAAATGAGTTAATTTATTTCATCTCACATAACTTATGTTCAGTACAAAATGTAATTTTGTGTTCACTACACTTTGGCAAGGGAACTGTTAGATTCACATATTACAATGCCTAACTACTTCAAAAGTTTCACAAGAAAAAAATTAAAGTATTTCTTATACTGTCCTACCTGTAGATTCTGTAGATATCCTCAGATCTGCCCTTTCTGAGTCTGAGAGTCCATGCACCAGGATTGGCTTTTAACTGGAAGTAACCCTGTAAAGCAAGAATATTTGTCAGTTTCCAGAAAGTGCAAATGTAGAAAACCAAGTTTTTAAGTAATGTATTTTGACCCACTGTTTTATATCTGAAAATAGTTATTTGTAAGCCAGCTGATTAACATAACCATAAGGCCTTAAAAAACCCAGAGAACAGGAAAAAAAAAAACCCAGAAGTTCCATTCAAAATCGTTGGTGTTTTTTTTTCCGTAAGAGACAGGAGTATGAAAACGTCTAGCATTATTTGTTAGATGACAGAAAGTCTTCAGGGTGTCCTGATGGGAACAGTGCAATCCCAAAGTTTTTTCTGCGAAAGTTTTGTCTTTTGTGAAAGTGAGTGAGTGAATTTCAAAACACTAGTTGGTAATTACACAGCAGTCCATGAAAGGTCTGCCTACAAAACAAAATTCAAATCAATTTTGCAGCTCTACAGACTGGTACTTCAGCTACAGCAGGAAATAGTAACATAGTTTATATGTTACAAGATATCTCTTCTACAGAACATAAAAAAATTACAATGTGAAATTCAAATACTGCATACAAGTCTTGTTGAAGTTTCAGGTTCCGGATCTGAATATTTTCTTCTGTGATTTAGATTATTACACCTATAGAAGATATAAACATCTGTAGTGATGCTTCAGTGTCCCATCCAGTTTTGTACGGTGACCCCAAATGCATGCAATTCCACATGTGAAGCAGTCTGCTTTGGGGGGGGGGGGGGGGGGGGGGGAGGGCGTGGGGGGAAGGCAGCACAGGGCATGTTCCTGGTCTCTTCATACCCCTTCACAGTATAGACGCTAAGCTGAGGAAGAGGATTCCCAGATACAGCACTGTATACTGTGGTACATACACTTTGGTTTAACTAATTAGAAAAAAAGACACCTCCAAGCCATTAAGCTTTACTGCCCAACATATACACACACAATGTGATCACACATAAAATAAGGGTCATCTTTTCTGCAATAAGAAATATTACATCATTATAGCATATACTTTAGCTAAGAAAAGGTGCAGAGAAATAGAAAATGAGTGTAAGAATTTTAAAATAAGTATTTATCATCGGTGAACATTTTTTCCTTGCTTTTTCTTTAATACATTTAAAGAGTCCAAAAACCACAATAGGCAATTTATTCCAGTTTTTCACTAACATTACATATCAAGAAAATATTCCAGTGGCTAACTTCCCTTGCCATAATTTCAGTCCATTACCTCTCTCATTGCCCAGTGTGAAGACTGAAAACAGACTGATCCCTCATGCAGCTACCTTATAAAGGCAGCTGCAGGGAACAATCACATGTTTGGATTTCCGTCACCTTTTCTCAACTAAATTAAGCAATTCCTATTCTTTCACACTTCCTTTGTTTTCTAGAATGCCAATTATTCCTGCTGACTCTCTCCATTTGTTCCATAGATCTCCTGAAGAAATGGGTCCCAAAACAAGACAACTGTCCACCTAGGCTTACAGTACTAGAGTGGATGGTCTAAGGAGTACTCTGTCCAGAAAAAAAACAGAACTGTCTGACCTTCCCTGGAAAGAGGTTGCTTAAGAATATCAACATCGTTTTAAGATACTCCAGAAGACCCTTCTCAGCAAGCTGAAGGGAAAGGAGTAGATCTTGAAAAAGGTAAGAGAGAAATAAGTACACTGCAAGGTTTTAGACATCAATCTTAGGAATGATGTGGTCCTGATATATTTGCAAGCAACTGTGGGGTGTAACACCACATATCCATAACCCACATACTAGAAAATACTCAGTGGTTTATGCAAGTAGTTGTGCTGACTGTAGGACCTGTAATTTGTCGCCAGTTTCAATTGAATGCTTACCAAGTTGGCCATAACAATGGTATCAACGATGACAGGACTGGCTGAAGTTCCCAGTGTAAACTGGAGTCCCCGAGGTGGCTGTCCAGTAGTGATATCATAGCAGTGTCCCTCCAGAAGCAGATACTCCAATTCATATTCTGCAGCTACAACATTATCCACCTGTAAGAAGAAGATACTGCTGAATTCAGCACTAGCTCTAAAGTGCAAATTTTTAGTGATTCAGTTACTCTCTAAAATAGCTATAGTAATTAAATGACACACGCTTTATTTTACCAGAGTAATTTTATTAAACAAATACCTTGAAAGCCTCAAAGAGCTCAGCTCCTTCGAGTGATGAAATTCACACACATATTGTTAAGAGTGTCCCTGACCAAAAAGATTGGAATCTCAACTGCTAAGATGCTAGGATAAGGAAAAGGAAGGACTGTTGCTCTATTTCACAATTATTTTTTTTAACATTTATTGGAGAATGTAGTCAAGTGATCTGTCTGGCATCTCATAAAAGATATATGATGGGCTCCAGAACTTTGACTCTAAACCTGTTTAAAGCTAGTCTCATCTAATATCTATCACCCGAAGTAAACATTTTGTTTTGCTCTGCATTACTCTTACAGTGTGCTAGGGTACTGTCAGAAAGACCAATTCCTTTTTTCTACACCGAACAAAGTGCTAAGAAAAGAAAAAAACAAAAAACCCACAAACCCAAAAAACCTTGGGTCCCTACCAGGCTAAATTCAGATGTAGCCTGAGGACACTACGTAAGCAAAATATTAGTCTGATCTCACAAAGCATCTTCTCTCATCGCACATCCAAAATGACAGTTTAACTGCTATAGCACCAACAGACTGCATATTAGGAATTGGAAATTGTGCACCTGCAAAAGTAAAGCTGCTATTTATTTGGAGGCTCAGGATGGTACTTCGAATGCCTGAAGCATTTAATCCCCCTCTCTCTCAGCCTTTCAATTAATCTAGGGGGGCGCATGGGAATCGGAGGCTTGAAACGCGTAGTAGTATCAGCCATTTGGTGGTTCATTTATGACTCTGCACTTAGGTTAAGAGATGAAAAGCAAAAAAACCCCAAACAAAACAAAACAAACAACAAAAAACCCCACACAACAACAGCAAACACCCAATTTCCTAGATTTCTGAATAACTAGTACAGGATTAGCAATATCAGACTCTACCACTACACTGCATCATATTCCCAAACAATATCAGAGATGCAAAAGTGAGAGGAGGCTAATAATGCAACATTCAGTGATAAAGTAACCCACATTTGTAATGACCACAAGGTTGTACAGACTGTTGCTTTTCAAGAGGCCTATTTGTAAAGGGTTTGACAATGTTGTTACGCATGCAGCAGACAGGTTTCTGTACTGCAGGAGTCACCCGCACAGCTGGGGCTGCTGTGGCCTGTCTTGGCAGACAAGACCCAGGGCTGGCTGGTTTTGGAGCCTGAACTTCCCTCTCACCTCTAGAGGTGGTTCCTCCAGGTCAGGGTTGAGGCAGATCGGTGGGAAAGCTTGTCCCACCGCTGCCCATGCCATACCCATTCTGCAGATAAATAGAGGACTTCAGCCTCCAGAGCTGTCAGTCTGGCATCTTTTGCATATGCTAGATTATACGTATAAAATTACTAATTTTAATATATATCTGCAGTTCTTCAAGGCCAACTACATAATGGCTTATTTCAAGGAAAAAGACTATTTGACCACTTCATTTAACTTTTATTATTTAACATTGCACTCTGAAGTCCAGTATTTTCTACTTTGCATCACACATGGATTTTCTAACTTTTAATATATGCAGTTTCAGTGCCCATCATAACATGTTAGTGTAATGCATTTTGTAACCACTTACTAGCCCACTATTTCTAGATCTTCTGAAAACTATTAAAGTTAACTGCTAGCAGCAAGAGGTTAATAATTAGCCACAGGAGTGTTTGCTGGTAACAAAAGCTGTGAAAATGGAACAGGTAGCTAAAACTGGCTTGGTGGCTTCTCAGAGCAAGGGAAAGTAAGTAGAATTTACTTACTGGAACAGGACTCAGATCTTACTTCAAAATTTCTAAACAGAGTTTAAAAAATAACAATCTTATTTTTAGTTGTGACATTAGCTGTAGGGAGCTCTAATCTGGAAGAAATAAATTGAAAAAGTTATTTAATGACCAGCAAAGAGTTTCTTTGTTTTTAGCTCAGGACACTCTGAAATCTTATATGTACACACTCAAAGCAGGAGTGTAGGATCTGCTTCAAGCCTACAGTATTTTTCAACCTGTGGTTCAGGCATCCATGAGTAATTGAGAACAGCGATCTTACTGTCAGTGAGCTTAAGTTTACTTGCACCCCTCCTAGAAAATGTTTAGGGGTCTGCAAACATAAAAGGTGTTAATATTCACAGTTCTATGTTTATTGGCATTTTAAAATTCGAGAGTTCTTTCCCATTACAAAAATAAGCCCTGGAAAAACACCACCATTTAAATGCAGTAAGAGGAACACGTTGATTTCTCTTACCTCCTCTAAGTAAATATTATCAAGGTCATATGGGGTTCTGACAGATTCCACCATCCAGCTCTCAGGAGTATTTAGGTTCAAAGTGAACAGTGGAGACTGGGGCATATCCAAAAACTTGGCAATTGGTCCTGGAGCAAAGTTATTATCTGCTGTGAAAGAAATCTCCGGCTCCAAAACATAGCGATAAAAGCTGGAATTTCAGAAAGAAAATGTTAGAACATGTTTCTGCCAAACTTTGCAAATATTTCACTCTTCTTGAACTTGCTGACAGCATCGGCTTTCCCAGACCTCCAATGTCTCCAAGAAGCCCGATACAAAATTTTTATTCCCTCTTGGATACAGGAGGCTTTGTCCAAAGCAACACAGGTTGTGCTGACCTTAGAACAGGTCAGAATTTTCATCCTGAAGGACCAGCCAGAATGTGCAAGACTCAACCATTAAGATTAGTAAGTTATTTAACTTATATAAATGAAAATACACCCAACTTGTAAACCAGCAGAATTACCTCACGTTATCCACAAATTCCCAGATTCTCTGTGGGAAATCGTGCTATAATATAAACGAGCTCAAAGCAGTTATTGAGACTTCCTATAGGACATTTGACCATGTTTCTGTGCTTGCACATTCCAACAGGTTTTTCTTTCTCTCTCTCTTTTTAACCCTGGCATGGTATTGCTTACCTTTTTAGTGGCATGTCAGAAAGTTTGGACTGGCAGTTCATAAACACTCTTAGGTTCATATTTATCAATTGGTTCAAAACCTAAAGTAATGAGAAAAAGACATCCCTTAAAATGCTAACTAGGAAAGCTGACCACTGTTTTTATAGACAAGACCTCAAGAAGGCTTACCTGCTCATTCACAGTCCTCCCTTCTCATTATTTGCTTTACCACACGCACCTTTTAATTGGTTTTAAGAAGAACAGTTACCTGCTCCCTCACATTGCAGGCATTCTTGTTGGGATGCAGGGACCTTCTCCCTCAAGAACAGCGTAATTGCAAACTAAACCGTTAAAATGGTGAAACTAAAAGCTATCTAGACGATACCTAAGCATGATCTTGTTAGTGTGTAGTATAGTGTATTTAGTTTTTCCACTAATAAATGTATTGTGCAACTCAGATGCACTGTTAGAAGGCCATTGGTCACCACTCGGTCAAGGAGGAAGACAAACATTCCAAAATTACAGAGCTGAGACAACTTTTTGAAATTGCCATAAAATGCATTACAACACTGTATACATACCAAAAGTAACGGAGCAAGTCTTTGAGCATCCCTGGTCACAGGATCAACAATAGCCACAACATCAAAGTATGTCTCCCCCTCTTTTGGTCTCAGTTTAACTGCACTAAACAGAAGAAAAAACAATTTTAAAGTATCAAACATATGGATAAACATAGGAAAAACACTATCCCATTCTGAAGTCAAATTACTTCCTAGATGCTATGCGCCTTCTGAAACTAGATTGAGAAAAAAAATTACATATATACACATATATGTGTGTAGAGATAGGTAGACAGAATTAATTTCTGGAATCTCACTGTGCCCTGAAAACTATTGGGGACTTCCCTATTGCTACTTGGATTATTTTTTAATTTTTTTTTTCTTGAAGTTAAATGCAACTTAAAACCATAGGAACATTAAAAGACAAGGAAAAGCATATTGCTCAGCCAATGCCAGCAATCCTATACCTGTATCGTTCTTCAAAAAAATGATATTCAATCCTTGCCTCTCCTTTTGGTTGAGCAGAAAGAAGAGCATCCACTTTCATTACCAAGTCACTTGCACTGAAAAATAAAGAGAAAAGGAAAAAAAAAAAAGGTTTACAGATACTCAGAAAATGCGTGTACTTATACATTTCTGCCAGTTAGCAGCAAAAAAGAAGACAGACAATTCTGATACACAAACTAACACTTTTACTACCTCTCTACACAAGCTCTGAAGAATTAAACATATTTAAGGGTTAATCTGCCGTTAATTTAAACAGGTTGCAGCCTTATTACTGAGGGTACCAAAGGGTTTAACCCTGTAAAAAAATACAGAACAGCTGGTATTTTAGGGGTCAACCATGCTACAGGCACTGCATTCCTGAACTGCACCAACCTTTAGACCTGTAAGCAATTCAGATCAAACCCTTGTTTCACAGCAGTCTTCCCATTTTACACTGCAGTTCTAAGAACTAGGAAGCAATCCTGTATGTGGAGCAATTTTTGTGAGAGGGGTCCTATCATTGAAAGATGATTACTTTTGACAACTTCTTCCATTTTATTATTCCCATAAATTTCCAGTCTAGTATTTTAAGAATATATTTAATCTTGAAAAAGTAAAACCTCTTGAAAGATCAGTGAAAATTGATTTGTACATCATAGCTTTGCCAAGAAGCAATACTGTAACTTAAAGGTCTGTCAGCTTTTCCTGAATTAAGTAAGTCTCACAGATTTATAGTGACAGCTGCTTAAATTGTTCATACCAAAAACACAAGCCTGGTGAAGTCTGCCAAGTTCTACAGTGTTTTCCAATGCAGCGGATAATTTCAAAAGCTTTCAAAAAACTTTGGCAGCATTGAAACCAAAAAAACACTGCTTTGTCCAAAACTAGCCTCTGTTCAAACTATGCCCTCTTCCTCCACCCTATCACCCTTATTTCTTTTTCGATTCCAAACACAGCAATGGATGCAAAAGTGTTTGGAATGCTGTTAAAACCTGTCCTCCTAGGATTCAGAATTACTCAAGATTTCTGCACAAAAGACCTCATGCTTAACTTACTTGATCAGCCTGTAACAGTCTCTCTCATATTTAGCATTACATTTTTCCATGATGCTGCTTGACTATCTTCTTAGCTATGAGCTCCAACACACAAACACATGCCTATGGACTTCAGTTCTTCTGAACCTGAAGATGACTTTCTTTTGATTAGCTCACCTCTGTGCTTTTTGCAATAATTATCTAGAACTATGATTTTCATTTTCTTATCTCTACCTCTTTTCCTATTGTTTCTCTTTAAAAAGTTAAAAGCAGTTTGCATGATTCTGTAGTACTTACAGTGAAGTATATTACTAAAATAATTTTTATATTGATAGGCCAAGCATCACTTAGCTGAACTGTAAACAGATTCAGAAAGCATACTCCAGTGTCTTATTTTCTTCCCTTCTTTCTGCTTTTAAATCAATACCGTAGTAATCCTACATGTGAGTTATGAAACCCTGATATATTGGAGGTAAATGGTTTAAAACAGCCTGTCAGTTAAGATTCAGCTGGGGGAAAAACCCACAAGAAATCTGAAGGCCTTAATATTAATGAAAAGTTAGGTTTCTCTTCCATTTAGAGGAGCAGAAAGGTAATCCGGTGCAGAAAGCATTTTCAAGAATAAATGTAATGATGTGCAGCAATTTATACCACTTCTCTGCATATAGACATCTTCTCTGTTGGTAAAGCTGTCACCAACCAGTCAACTAAACCCTTGAATGAAACTTCGTCTAGTTCAACACAGCAATGAATTTAGCCACCCCCTGTAGAATGCATCACGACCCTCATTCTTTATTTTTTCAGTCCACCTGTATCGCTCCCTGACCCCCCCAATCCAAGAAACCACTTCCTGAACTCCTCCGATAACACAGCAGGCTGTTGCTGCCCATGCTGCTGTGATCCAGGGACTGTGATCTCAGTGAGTATCAATATATTTACTGTTTCATGTTCACTTGAACAGTTCTATAGTAAATTCCTACAGACTTGGGCACTTTCCCAGTTTCTTGCTGCTTGTCAGTGAGGCTCCAGCCAACACAACTCCAACTTCCGTTACGAGGTAATGGACCAGCCATGGCAGGTTGCTACTAGATATAGATCACAAATCAAGAACAATGAACCCTGAGCACAGTACCATAGTAGGGGGGTTGCCAGTACCCTCAGAACTGCCTCCTGAATCTGGGAGATACAGTTAAAGCTCCATACCTCCAGGAGATTGTGAACTACAAAAAAAGTCACTAAAGCACTTCAAACCCAATAAAGATATTTTACATCTTTTTCCTTTCTCACTTGCCCCTCTGAACAGCTGAGCCTTGACCATCTGAACACATGCATGTTTGTTTATAGCACCTATTCAGAGTGTACTTGATAAAGCTTTTTCTCGAGGCTGCAGAAAGTCACATTATCAAGAGTACCACCACTTTTTTGTAAGCCTCTTCACGTTTACTTACAGATCTTCTTCAAATCCCAGCTGCTGAATCTGAGATTTGATTTTCTGTCCTGATGTCTTTAGTATGATGTTCTCAAGGAGATGGAAATCATCCTGGTTGAACATCTCACCATCCTCTAACGGTCCAATAATCTACAAAGAAAGCGGAATCAGCGTTATTAGGTAAGGTTACGCTGAAGCAAAATTCAAAGATGTTTTAAATAAATACTCCAGCCCAGTCTCAGTGGGTATAAATTGTTTAGGCTGATATTAATGTCAATGGCAGCAGAGTTTAAGAGAGAATTCTAGCTATTTAGAGCCAAGAGTCCCAGACTAAGGCATAAAATAAATGCTTAAAATTTTCACTGAGTGCTTGGTTTGCAAAAATCAGACATATTAAATTACACATGCAATGCTACATCTTGAAGGGGCAATAGAATACCAGTCCAATTCCAGTAGTCGAACAAATTTCCAGCGAATCTCACTCCTCTAGCGTTCAGAAGCCTAAAAGCTACCTAGACAATTCTTGCTATTTTGCTAATGAGAGAAATAGAATACCACAACTCATCGCTTAAAATTTTTAACCCATTAAAGTATACAGTAGCCACTGGAACTTGCCTTTTTTTTTTTTTTTTCTAACTAGCAAGCAGATGACAGAAGAAAACGCAATGCTGTATGCAGCTGGGTTTCATTATTTGCAGTGAAATACTATTGTAACATAATTTGCCTAATCTAAGCGGCTATTGTAAAAAGAGCTGGTGGAAGAGACCAAGGCACCTTGACCAGGGCCAGATACAGCAGCATTTTGCCCAATGAACTGAAGCAGCACAACCATTGAAATTTATCATCCCTTTCTGCCCCTGGACTCAATTCACTGCCAACATGAAAGCAACTCTGTTACTGAGAGATCTGAATTTGTACAAAACACCAACCACTAACTGCACACAGTACAAAGAAAAGGTCACGGCAGGTCTGAATAAACCAAACTGGAAGCAGTCCTAAAGACTGCTGAGACCTAAAGAAGGCTGAGACTCTGTGTCTGATCCCTAGACTCTGCTGCTCAAGGTCTGCTTCCTTCCCACGTGTCGTATCTCTCTTTACTGTCAGCTCATTGATCTCACCCTTCCATTGCTGATCACAGCCCTCTGCCCCTTCTTCAGCTTTAAAACGTCTCTGCAGTATATAGCATGGGACAGAATAAAATCCACCTTGGGAGATTCAAAGGCTTCTTTGAAAATATTGATATCCATACCCTGAAAGAAAAGAATACTTGACGTTGAAATGGGAAGAAAAGTACACCTCTGCACACTTTTTTTTAAATGCACCTTTTCTGTTTCCATTCAAGAACATCTTTATATCTTGCTAAAATTTATCCCCAGGTCCCTTTTCTTTGTGGTCTTAAGCCTAGTTCTTGCCTGTCACCTTCAAACATTATCACAACTTATGATGTGAAGGGCCACAGCCCTAGTAATTGTTGTTACTTAGACCAGTTGTTCCATTCTTCTGTTCTTAAGTGATTCTTGCCTAACTTTTTTTTAAACCTACTTTGAGAAATGTAATTGTAATTTTTTTTCCCTCAGCTTTTTAAAGAGATTATAGTTCTTCCTTAACCCCCCAAGAAAGAACTGACTCACTTAAATAGATCCCTGAATCTCCATTCCTTTTGACTTTTCAAAGTTATGTAGCTTTGATGTGTATGAGGATTTACTTTGTTTTTAGATGCACTGTTATATTTAGGTAAGTTTAGCTTTCAGAGCAAAAAACAAAACCAACACCAAAACCAAGAGTGTTACTCTCCGTTGTTACTGCATCTTTTGCATACGAACATACTACGCTAAAAAATTCATTAGAAGAACAAGTGAAGTACCCTACCTTTGTAAATACCAACAAACATGCTTACCCCAACAGCAAATTCTAAAATGTCGGCTCCTGCCTCTAATGCCTTCGCAATTTCTTCTTTTGCCATTTTGGTGATGAAGTTCTTGGCATTATTTGACGTTTGTGTCTGTAGAGCCGCCCATATGGCTTTAGCGACAAGTGTATTCTGGCTATTTGGATCTTCACTAGGATTATTAATCATGCTAATTCGAACATTATTGCTGGATTTCTGTGTTCAATGAAACATGCATAAGGAAAGTTTTAGATTTCAGGTGTGTTTTAAATGAGAAGTCGTCATCTATTACAATAAACTCTATAGCAAAAGCTTTGTATTTCTTAACCAGAAAACCAGATTCCAAATTAGGTAAATAACAGCACAAGGTTAAAAGGATGAATGAACTCATTTAACATCAAGTATTTAGTTTATGTATAGCCACCATTGTGACAGGAATCTTCTAGGTAATACTGTGCTACATAAGAGATAAAGGACCATGGCCACTGCTCAGAGGTCTGGCAAAACAGTGATTTAGGAGTAAGCTATCTATTTTTATGGTTCAGTTATCTTCCTGGAACAAATGAGACAGAGCAGAGAGCAATGCTCACGTTCATCTCCAAACTGAAACACAGACATCTTCAATTTAGAACCATGGGCTGAAAAGAACATCTTTTCTTTATTGTATTAGCGTAGTGCTAAGAGGGGATTCTGTCCTAGTACAAGAAGGTCAGCAATGTTCCAGCTCCTGCAAATAAGATGAGGCTGGAAATTAAAGACCCTGCAGGGAGAACCGATCTCCCCAGGTCATACAACAGGAAGAAGCACAACTCGTGTTCTTCAAGCCTCTACCTACTGCTTTATCAGCACTGCTAATCTGTTCAAATGAAAACATTACCTACCTGATGTTTAATGGCATCATACAACAATTGCCTCCCTGAAGGTTTATCAAAATCACCAACAATCCAAAAAGTAACAGGTCTAACAAAGGAATCATCTGCAATTAAAAAAAGAGTGGGAGAAATTTGAGGGTGAAGGGAAGGAAAGCTTCAGTTTTTCCTCATTTGGAGGAGAAATATGATGCACATGCAAAGGTTTCAAAAAAAGTAAAATTACATAAGGAAGATACAGATGAAGCTAAGCTATGAAGTCTGGCAAGACACAAATAATAGTATTGGTATTATATTAGGTTTCATTTACCTCATGCATAAAACCCACATGGGATAGCATGCATCACTGTTTCTAAGCTGGATTTTTTTTTTTTTTTTTTGCTACCTTTTTGATTTAGAAATTATAAAAGAACCTATAAATAACTTACAGATTCCAACTAGGGTACAGACATACCACTTCTTCAAAGTGAAGCTGTTAGTTCACAAAATCAGTTTTGTATAGAGAAAAAAAGTGCTGAAGCAAACGTGCATTTAAACAGCTTACTTCATTTCCTGCTGGTTCTAAAGCCAATGTTACAAAGGAACCAGAAAATTCCCAGAACAACAACATATGAAATACTAAAGCATGAGTTACCATAGATCTCCTTGGAAGACATTCCTGGTCAAAAAGCAGAAAGGAAAGGGGGGAAAGGAGAGAGACATTAATAATTTGATAGTAATCCCAATGTGTATCAAGAAGCTGCAGCACTGTACTGGGCATAACTGAATAACTGAAGTTCAAGTCCAACAAGCAACAAGTTTGTGATAATTTTATTAGAATAAGCTTTGACCTTTTCTTCCCCTCAAACAGATTGATGCTTTATTTTCATGCTAGAGCACTAATTATACTACATATTACCAATTTCATACCATACCATGAAGGCATCATTCTGAAGACCGTTTGCAAAAACTGCCATGCCATTACGACTTGGATGTTAACCGTTTCTGTTATCTTCTCTCTTTAAAAACTAGCGTGACAGTGCTATTTCAGTACTGTTGCTGAGCCAGCAATATGTATATCGTCCCTATTATTTTAGAAAATAAATGTGCTACAGCATTACTGTAATCAGATACCAGTTATTAAATATCTTAAGTGATAGAAGGGGCAGTGACCCAAAACTGTCAAGCTGTGGGATTGAAAATTAATGCACACTTTCAAATGAGCATGCGGAGGTGTAGGTTTAATTAATACTCAACAAAGGGAAAACAAGAAACTTGTTCAGATCTAAAGAGACTGAAAATGAACCAAGGGCAAATACAAGACAGAAGGAGCAATGGGAACATTTAAGGCAATGCATGCAGGTGGCAGTGGCTGGAGATAGTACTGGGGACACTTGTGAGAGTCTAGTAAAGATGACAGACAGGAACAAGAGGAATTGGTTCAAATGACAGCAGCTTATTTATGACTCCTAACCGAAATGGATATAGGAAAGGCCTGATTAAGCACTGTATTATGTCTGTGCATGCATTTCTTACATTGAGAAGTACAGCTGAGTTTTAACACTAATGGGAGACTTTATGTATAACTAATAAAACAATACTATCATTGAAAAAGTAGTACATGCACTGGAGCAATAAAAACAGCACAGACCACGTTAGGTGTTGTCTTACATAATGGGCAATAACAATTTTCTTCTGAATCCATGTAACTTTTAGTAATTTTGAATTATGAGACAGAGAGCTAGATTGCCTTTTGTATTTTTCTAGTCAGCATCACTGCAGAGCTTACACTGCTGCATTTCTGGTGGTCATTTGCAATATAGCAAGAGCAGGTTGGGTGGGACTTCATTATTCATTGAAGGCTGGGTTTAAATAGGGGAACATTCTTGTTCCATGTAGATGCCATGCCTTATAAAAAAGTCTTTTTTTTTTTTTTTTAACACTTAGATTGCGCCATTACCCACAGGCCTGAACAAGGCTCAATGCGTGTGTTGAGTACTGTATATACACTTTGAAACACACACAAGATTAGATTTGGGTTCATAATCCACTGCAGATGTTACCTTTCTTTGTTAAGTAAGTCATGCTGTTTGCGACAGCAGCTGTCTTATCTTTGGAATCCAACGTGGTAAATCTAGCAAAGTCATCCACATAAAAGTTATCTGAGGAAGAGAAAAAGTATTAGATGCCAAAGCAAACTATTCCTTGTAAAATGAAAGAAAAATCACTACTATTACCAGAACATTAAGAACACATCCCATTTTGCTCCTCATGATACTGCTTTTTATGTCTCATTTCCACTGTTAACATATAATAAGCTGAGGAATATATTTGTGTTGTCTCATAAGTTACATTAATTAACTACATTGCATATTTGATATGCAGAAGTCAGTTGAAAGAACTGTTCAAGTCTCATTTAGTTGAAGTTAATTTATGTAAATAGTATACATTTAAAAATCCATTGTGTTACTACTTTTCAAGCAACTCAAAAAAGGTAGTTTTTGCAATACTGTTGTTACAGCAGAGTCGCTGCATTGGAAGTTAATACATTTAGCCATGAAGAGTTCTAAAATATATGGCACAGCAAATCTTAAGTAATTCCAGAGATGACTGTCAATCTCTGCTCAAAGAAACAAGCTGTTGCTTTATACATTATATGACTGTTCTTGGCTTTTGCTAGCATTGCTAATTTCTCAACTTTATGAGTCATATTCCCCTAAAGATTTGTATAAAATCAAAACAAATTACTGTTCTGAAAAATCTGCAGACATTAATGTTGTTATTGTACATAACATCTCCCCCAGCACCAGGGCTAGAACATCACTTGGAGTGCTGTTAAGACTTTGCCACTACAGCTTTCTGTTGGGACAGCAAAAGTCTTTGACTCAGATACTTCAGGTTTAACGCAATTAAAAGCATCCCTTACTCATTCCTGTCAGATCTAGGTACTCTCTGTCAGACATTAAGATTCTTGAGTTAATTCTTGGAACAACATTAGGCTGGTTCATGATATACTCAACCACATCTTGGTCATTAGATAATTCACCCTGAAGGAAAGAAGAAAGAAGCAATATTTGTTATTTCACATGTATATTTGCCTTAGATAACTTAACAAACAAAACAAACAAAAAACTCACAACAACAACAACAAAAACAAACCAAGAAATTATGCAAGTTAAGTTGTCTTGTGTATTACATATTCAGGGACTTCTGAGTCAGTTTTTCCAAATCTTATTTCTCTCTAAAGTCACAGCTGAACTCAGCACCTACCAGGTACACGGCTCGCTGGAAGATGCTTGTGGTTTCCAGGATTTTGTGCATTGTCACAGTTTCTAGGTCATCAGGATCCAGCTGATCTTTTTGAAACGGCATTCCATTGAACAGCACAACAGGGAGAGGACCTACACCCGTTTGCTCATAGTAACCTCTCGCTGCCTAAATACAAGGAAGGAAGTAGCTTTACCACGTCAGCCCATTACCACAAGGGTTCATAATGTTTCCATCCAATATCCACACAAGTCTATTCTAATCACACTAAGATGTCCTTCCAGTTTTTATATGATACAGAGAATATTAATTTTACACAGTGCATAAGACACTTTCTGTATCTTACATGCAGAAGATGTCCTTGTCTTTCAGAGTTTCAAAGCAAAAAAAGTTACTTCATAATACGTAAGTGTAAAATATTCCATTAAGTTCATACTGTAAATAAACTGATTCCAGTGAGCACTTTCTGGTAATAGCAAAAAAAGGACAACACGAAATCTGACTTTGCATATGGAAGCAAATGCAATGCAAGCATTGATAGTGTAACGTAAGACAGGGTAGAAGTTTTTTCTTTTTAAGAACATGTTCTTAAACTTGTGAAAAAACATTTACTTGTGGGGGAGGGGGTTATTACGTCAAGACAAATTTCCCCATTTCATGTAACCACTGCAAAATGCACCATCATTATTGATACTCTGTTATGGACAGAAGCTAACCAGGTTCTACTGTGTAGAGGTTCTTATGGAGGGCTTTCAAGACCTTTTAAGGACACAAATATCACAAAGCTCAGATCACGTGAAAGAGTGCTCAGTGTTGTTTTAACTTGTGTCCTTTATATGGAGAGAACCTCTTTCTAAAGGCTTCCTTCCTTATCCGAAGGCTTTGCAATGTTTTCAGATGTGGTTGTGCTGAATGGTGTCAGGTACACCAGTTGCAGCAAGGCCCCCGGAATGGCCTCTCAAGTCTTCTGGGGGAGAACACTTTGCATGTGTTAGGAGTTTCTTGGAGGGGGGTGTTGTTGCTTTTGTTTCATTTGGGTTTGATTTGGCATCTAGTATGTAAACTGAAAAGGCCTCTCCTGTCATACAAAAATGTCTGCCTTGCTTTTATTGGTTTTGATTTCCTCAAAATGCTTTTCCTTTCACTTTCCTACATCGGAAGATAGAAAGCGCGTGTGCATACAAGCCTATTTATATAACCCTGACTGCATTCCTTACATTTACAGATGTAGGCAGTATCATCTGTGTTACAGAGCTATTGCAGACAGTATTTTCAGTCTTTCTTTTAGAATATTCAACAGAAATACATAACCATCCCCCTATAGAACCCCAAAGAAAATCTGCTTCATCTCACATATAAGTGATCCAATAGTGATTTGCTGTCCCAGTTTTCTCCATACAGAAAAGTATCAACCCTAGAAATAACTTCAAGAAATTATTTGAGGAAGATTGTTGAATGCCTTGCTATAGGAAAGGCAGTCTGAATTCATCATCATTACTTTATCTCACACACTGTTCAAATACCGATAAAGAAAACCCACACCAATCCCTCCCAGACATTGAGCCCCATGGTTTTCTTATGAACCACTCCATCACCTTGATTTTTTTTTTCCCAAGCAATTTTAAACTCTACTAAAGTCTGCATGCCAGAACGAAAGCATGACTTATGAATCACAAGAAAGTTACCTTGGTTCTAGTACTATACATATAGATTTTTATAAAAATACATATTACAATATATTTTATATATATTATGTATATTATATAAAGCTTTGTGCTGAACATAAATACTTATTAAAGTATTACTAAAAGTCACCCAATGTGATAACAAAATAGCTACCTGGTTAGTAAGAGAATTGGATCAAGAAATTCCGAGTAACTATATTTTCAAAACGGTGTTGAAACAAAAAAAGTGAAAAAAAGCTCTGTTTCATGAATTCTTACCTTTCTGTTTTGATCATAGGCAGAATCAATTCCCAGAATGCTGTTGACTTCCACATAAGGATACTGTTTCTCAAGAACACTAACCACATGCTCCACTTTCAGCTGATCTCCTGTTTTTACTTTGTTATATATCTGAAAGGGGGATACAAATATAAGTTTACAGCTGCAACTGTAAAACTTCTGTCCTTACCAAAGGTAAGTTGACCTGTCACCTGTATTCCAGTAATTATAAGGCATTAACAGCCAGATTGCAAAACATATTTTCATATTTATTAGCTGCAATAACAGCTCTTGTAGCTCTTATATTTATCTTGGTTTAGCTTGTAGTCATTCCAGTGAGATTGGAAGGAGATAAATACCATCTATTTCTTTAAATAACAACAACTTGCATCTTTAATTAGAAAAGGTGTTTGAGGGGGAAAAGTAGTGCTTAGGGCAAAAAAGGCTCAAGTAAAGCATATCCAAAGAGCTACACTTCCCTTCAGAACTCAAGACACGTTTATAAATAATACAACAGACCTCACATGTAAAGTAGGTAACTGTTTCCCTCCTGAAGGCACAAGATTTTATTTCGACTTACAAATACATACCAAAAAAAAAAAAAAAAAGAGAATAAAAGTCACCAGCAGTTTAACATTACAGTATGCCCCCGCTTGTAGCTTTGTACAGCAGTGTCAAACCACAAGTGAAAATGCATTTACTAGCACCTATGTTATCCTTTGATGTGGCAAAAGTATGCAGCAGGAACTGTTCAAAACAAATTATAATATTGAAGGGATACGGCAGTTTAGAAGTCATTGGCAGAATGAGCAGAGGCAGTATCAGAAAAACGTGCAAAAGTGTTAAGTGTCACATTTAAATCTAGTCTCATTTGTTAAAGTTCGGTCAGAAGCACTTTACAAAGAAACATGTATTAGTGGTACTAGTATTTGGAGATACTCTGAATACTCACTGAGTAAAAGAAAAATTTATTCCATTATCTATATATTAGCACATTAACATAATCTTACATACATGAAAAATATTAAAACATTGATTTCCCTTTTAAATGAATACTTACAGACATGACAGTCTGGAAGGCATAATTATTGTCCATTTCTTGTGCCACATAATTGTATGCCCTAAGGAGGGCAACACCAGGATCCTGAAGTCCATCGACATCCTCTGAGTCGTTAACCACAAAGACTAGTCCTATCCTGCAACCAAACAAATCCCCAGATCATGAATCTATTATACTAATAAATAATCAACTCTTCATGTAACTGTCAGGTATGATCATCATCTTAGACAAAGGCTTTTTCCGGAATAGACTGATAAGATTTTGAGCAGAGCAGCCAGGAATCAAACTTAGCACATATAATCTCTAATGGTGAGTCCATCAGAATCTTGCTTTTCATCTCTCTCTCATCCAAAGTACTTGCCTTTAAGTTTCTTTTGGACTGTTAAAGAAACTGAACTCTGTTTTGCTGCTAGCAAAAGTTATATTAAAAAAATTTTAAATAAGAAACAGTATTTAGTATATGCCCTTCCCAACCACCAATACAAGATACCTAACATTTCTACAGTGCCCTAGCAATGAGAATTTTACAATTGCAAAAGTCACAAAAATAAAACTGATGTAAAAAAATTCCCGTTAAAACGTAGTGATTACCTCAGTGGGATGTGGTTACTGAAGAACATCTCTGCCACATTCAGTAATTCTGCTGTGGTCTCGTGAATAGGATCTACTATCAGCACCTGCATATAAATTACAAGTGAAAAGTTTCTATTCCCTTAAGAAGTCAAGATACGGGTTTTTGATGAGAGATAGCTTCATTCACCTTTCAGTGCAGAATTATCGTTAGTCCTATTTTGTACACTGCCAGGGATATGAGGCCCACTAAATAATAGTTTCTTCTAAAGTCTAAGTCCATTGTCTAAAATACCCTGTCTCAACCACTCCTTTAACCAGAAGAGACCAGACTCGTTACGTACTTTACCTCAGTATCCCCTAGCATCTAGGCTTCTGCCTCTGCGTATGCACAAATCCACCCATTAAGATGTGCATGGGAGACAGGCATTTGTCAGAGCTGAGGAACACAGCGTTGCTCTGCTCAACCCCCTGGAAAGCCGATGCTGCTAAGACATTCTCAGAGCAAGCCCAAACCCAGACAGAACTGGGCCATCCAGAATGAATTTAGGGCCCTTTATTCATGCCAAGTGTTGCCTTTTCATTTAATAATTTCAATGTTAAAAGTACTGAACTCCAGAGAAAAAGATAACACATTAATGCTCCCACACCTTGAGGTGGTTGAAGTCCTTATTTGCCACTAATCAGAGGAGTCCTTTTTCCTATGGGGCCACTCTGCCACATGCAAGAGTTACAGTACAGAATTTACAAACTCATGAGATCTAACTTTAAGTAGTTTACCTAGAGACTAAAAGGACACCCAGGACTAAGCTGAGGACCGATGATCATCTTTTGAAGTCTTGGTGCAAGAATGCTTTCTAACTGAAACAACTGAAGTTGGTTTGGATTTCATTATTTGAGGGATTTCATTAACCAACTTCATTTATTATCACAAAGTTGAAATGCACCAAATTCTCACTTGTCAGGTGATAGTTTTTTCCACTGATGAAGCAATTTGTGGCATCTAATAGATGCCAGAGAATCATGCTCAGTAATCTCTGAATCTCGGCCATAACTTACTAGTACAGGTAGAACAAAACCTTTTAAAAAAGCATTCTATCGCAAGATATTTAAGTGACAGGGAATCCAGCATATATGTAGGTAAGTTGCAAAAGCTAATGTCCCTGCTGTTGAAAAAAAAATGCACATTTCATTTCTAGTCAGATTACTACTTACAAAATTATGAAAGTTTTTTCTAATTTGTCTGATCACGCCTGGAAACGTGGGACGCAGCAGTTCTTGCACGTTGGAAGGCCAGGAATTATACCGACTGTCAACTTCAAGATTGTTGATCCACTAAGGAAAAAAAAATAAAGGCACTTAAATGATTGACAGTCCTCCTGCTCGAGTCTGAGACTGCAAAATATTTTGAAATCAGACTCTATATTGAGAACTGTACGAATAAAAAGTTAAGCTTTTTAAGAAGAGCTAATTATATTTATAACCTTGTCTTTTTTTCTTCACTGCAGTTTCAGAGCTGATTGTGAGATAAGAACAAAAGTTCCCCTGACAGCTTAAGAATGCACTGCCCAATGGCAAATAAGGTATTTCTTTCATAAAACCATACGCACTGAAATAGCAGGGCTTCTAATGTCCACAGCATAGTCGGAATCTGATGGCTGAATGTTCAACTTCAGAACATTGTGCAAGGAAAGACCCTCAATTCCTAAGCTGTGCAGGCCTTCCATAACGTGGGCTTCATTGCGTAGCACATCAATCAAGCTGGAAGGAAAAGAAAAAGTGTTGTTGAATTTTAAAGACACAGCAAATAACTTGCCTTATCCTAAGGGTTAACAGATGAAAGTATAAACAAGTCTGCCATGTCTGTGCATTACTTCTTATTTATCACCTATTTCTAACTGTCCTAAGAAACTTGAGATAACTTAAACCTATTCAATTGTATTATATTTCTAGCAAAAACTACATTAAATCAAAATAACTAAAGCATGATATACATATGTAATTTCAATTCTGTGTTACTGAAACAAATCTTGACAAAGATATAGGGTGGTTTTCAGATGAAAACTTTACAGTGGTTTATCCTTTGAGAATTAGTCTACTATCTTCAGAGTAAAATCTGTATGTTGACAGTCTTGGAGACCAAAATCTTGCTAGTCACAGCACAGATCAAAAGAACAGTAGAAAGGTGACTTCCCATTCCAATATTCAAGGGTCTTCCAGTTTTCACATCAGCTTTTTTGTTAGAAATGCACTTACGTAACAGAAGGAACCATGATTTGCTTTTTCCAGTACTTAACAATTAAACCTAGTCTAGATACAGGCTTTGTGCAGAAGGTTCAAAACTGTCTAAATTACTTCATTATCTATGCACAAGCAGGATGCAAGCTCCTAAACAGGATACAATTATTCTGAAAAAGAAAACATTCCTACCTAAATATGTCCTGAGTGTCTAAATCAATAAGTAGTCCGTTGATGAACAGGGCAGAATCTCCTGGTTGTAATCCTAATGTTCCTTTGAAATACTGAAAGAAAGTAGAAGGCCATTAGAAGAATGCCCTGCACAGAAAAAAAATTATTGAGTTTAATGTGTCAAAGTTGTAAATTTCATCTCCCTTATTGCATTACATTACTTGTCAACTACAGTCTTTGCTGACTTTGTGCGCACATACATACCAGAGGAAAAAAACAACTGAAGCTATTTAGTGCATAGATGCATAAATGGGACTTCCATTTGTTTCTACATGATTCGGTAGTGCATTGGAAAGTCCCTGAGTAGACTTTTTAAATATACTCAGATTAAATAATTAGAAATGCTTGAGAGAAGTAATTTAATTTTTTTTTAGCTGACAGCCCACGAAGTACATAGACAAATAGCATCCAGTTACCTGTCTTAGCTCTTAACACGCAGTTTTGGGCAGAACAGACTTAAACTGCTGGATATTGCATGGCGCTCGCTAGTGGAACTAACTACTGTGTTTAAGGTACCAGTTAAGTCCTGACCTAGTGGATATGTCATCAATGAAAAGTAGATGAGCTGCCACCGTAGTCTGATCTCCCCAAAATCAAGCAGCACACAAAGGGAAAAAGTCTTATCGATATTTTGGAATTTCTTCCGAGTACCTCTAAGCAGTACCCCATTTGAATGGATATTTGCCCCTGAAAGGAGGCACCATCACAGAGAACAATTTTGAATCTGGAGAGGTGAATAAAACACAGTACTCCTGAAGCAAATTTCCCAACTCTAGCATGAAAAATTCTGTTTAAAAACTTAAGAGGTATTGGAAGAAAGCAACATCATTTTTGTCTTGCAGTACCAGTTACAAAATTCTATTAAGAGGCATGATGAACACGGAAGGAGAAACATAGTATTTGGATATTTAAAAACACTAATATCATGAAGAATGTAAGCAAAGCAAACAGAGAAATAGCAAAGTACCATGTGAAGTACCAAGAACAGGAAAGCAGCGTCTAATCAGGAAGGATTTATATCTTTTATTAAATAAAAAAGCTCCCAGAGAAGAGCTGAGTACATGCAGTGTTAAATTGTATCTTTCTGTGGATAATTATGGAATAAACTATAACTTACTAATAGCAGTGAACTTCACTATCAAATAATATCCACACAAACTGTGTCATGCAAAGAACAGCTTTAAAGGGCAGGGTTAGATCTAGCCAGATCTGGATCTAGTAGCCTAGACATACTTTGAATAAAAATGAATCCACAAAATCATGGGTTTACCTGTGGACCAGTCTGATCTAACACATAACAGAAAAGCCACCAGGTAGCTTTAGCTTGCACTTACATTCTATACTTTGTCCCTTCCAGAACCACACCGGACGACAGTGTCAAACCGCATCCCTTCTTTTCTGATTTTATCGCTATTGAACAACAAGGGATTTCTCTTTCAGAACAGGAGTCTCATGGGACTTGTAAGTAGATTTCAGGTAACTTTGCATTTACTACTAGACTAGCCAAATATCATTGATTAGATTTTAAACAAAGACATAAGTGTGTACTTAACATACTTTGTATTCTTCCTATTAATACCAAGCGAGACTGAAATGTATGAACAGATCGGTGTAGGTCATATAACAAAAGCTGTTGTTTGGCTTTGTTTTTATTACCGTCTTACAGTTCTATTTCACACTGTATCCAGACTGCACTACCAGGTGTATTTGAATTGTACAAAATTCCCAAGTGGCTATTGTTTTTTTCAGTGCTTTGCTAATGCCAAGTACACAATAGAGCTGTTGAAACATTTTTCTGCAAACACCAGAGCCTATTCAATGACCTCCAGAGGTCCCTCGTACCCTGGGGTTTTTTTATGATTCTGTTTCAAAGCACATGTAGACTTACTTGGACAGCTGTTAAATTTTATTCCTTCGCTAGTTTCACTCTCAAAGCACCAACATTGGACCCATTTCCTCCATATAGTATGAATCATTCTAAGCCATAGTAAAAGGTTTTGAGTTTATTCTCTGACTTCCTTGTAAATACTGATGAATTCAGATATCTAAGCACCATCTCAAATTGGGTAATGAGAACTAAATTTCTTCTGCATCCTTAAAACCGTAAGAAGATACTTAATATATTTGCTTTTCAAGCAATAGCTTTCTAACAAGCTACGTTCCATCCAGCTCAGACATTTTAAAATAATCTAAAAGATATAACGACATTTTGACTCTAATTACTTCCACTAAAAAACACTCACACTTTTAATATCTAGTTGCTTTTGAGAAGTTCAGAATACAATCAAAACCTAAAATCAGTAACTTGAAGTCAGTCTCTTTTTAACTATTACCCAGGACGAGTAGTGCTATGACATTCAAAGTTTACACATCTGCTATACCACTCAAATAAGAACTAGGTCAAAGACTGAAAGGCGGCCACCCCCCAGGCACAGTTCTAACAAGAAACATACTAACCATTTCTATACAACTTTAGCTGGCAAGTCATCACTACAAATATGTAACTCAGAAACTAAGTAAAGACTGATGTGACACAGACATCAAAATTTCTACTGCTTCATTTCTGACACAGTCCTGTCCTGTAGATCAGATTAAGACAGTCTGCATGGAAATCCTAAGAACACCAATGCTGTATGTTTTCTGTAAATAAACTTTTTCCCCCAGGGTTAACAACATAATACTTTAATTGTATTTAAAGTTAATTTTATAAAGATAAATAAATACAGTTACCAGATTCTGAGTTCAGATACTGAACAGGTCACTTTCATATACATTAACAAGTGCTTGCCAAATAACTATGAGAACGCTTGAGTACTGTGAATAACCATTGTAGGGGCAGCTCTGTGAACAAACCCCCATATCATCATTCCCCAACACAGTGATCTCACTCAAAGAATTTATGACCAATATTTTCATATTTAAGCAAACAAGCTAAATTATGTTCCTAATCCATGTTTGAAAATCTACCACTTCTTTACTTCCCAGATGCGTACTATGACAAAGTTACGCCTGAAAATACCGGGTTACTATTTTGAGCAAAATGTAAACTTTTAAATAGAATCATTATTTTCAGAGCTTGAATTTATATTAAAACATAAGTGCAAAAGCACTATGTTACTTTCTGGAAGCATTACCTTTTGGTTCTCTTCAATTTCTGCTCTGAGTTCCGAAGAAACAACTGTTTTTGTTATGGCTCTACAGAAATAAAAAAATCATGCTGTGAATCATCTTTCTGTTTATCTAATGCATAGATCAGATATCTACTTATCCTACTTTTTGTACTTTATCTATAAATACATTTAGTCTCCTAGTATAAAGAGCTGCAATCAGAAGCATTTGCACTTCGTGGTACCATTAAACAGTAGGATGCACTATTTTTTCTTATACTATATAATTCAACAGAACATAAAAATGTTAACCGCATGCCAACTCTCAGTGTCTAATTTCACATTAACCATAATAAAAGTGGGCAGCTGCCAGAAAGGTAGAGGTGGAGGCTGGCAGCAGAAAATAGGGAGATTTCACTCCTCATTGTGGGTTCCCATTCCTTTCCTTACACTGGATCTAGTGATTGCGTCATCACAGAATGGGCGAGTACAGCTCACAGATCTGACTAAAAACACAAGAGTGCAATGCCTACCTTAAGAAGCTATAAATAGCACAATTTTTACATCAGTTAGTGGGAAATAAGACCAGAATTCAGTTTCTTTTTACTCTTGGGTATATCTCCACCTACTCAAAAAGGAGGAGCTCCTATAGTATCATCTTCACAACCGAGGTCATGGAATTTATCAAAAGAAATACATTTCTAGACTGGTTGGGCAGGCCAGATTGTGACTGAATTTCTTGAAATTAATTTGAATATGCTCAAGACAGTCATTGACAAAGTGCAAAAAAACAGTGGAATTGCGCATCAGTCTCTGACATGAGATTGACTGGGCTGTTTGGCAAAGTGAATCCCAGAAGAGTGGGATCCAGTGAATAGATAAACCTTAAAGCCACCAAACAGAAAGCCTATCCAATAAATTCTTGAGGACTTGATGCAAAAGGTTCAGAAGCATCTCACAACAAAATAGCACAGATAATCTGTCAAATTTTCCACCAGTCCACATCAACTGCCATCCAGGAAAAACACTGTAAGATCCTCTTTGTAACCATAGGCTGAAGAACATAGGCTTCTCTGCATAAACATTCCCCAGTGTTTGCTTCCAGCTAAATGGAAACTCGGACATTAACCCAACCAATGCTGCCTGTCTCAGGTTCTGCTCAGAAATAAGATAGTAAGAAAACTTCCTAGAACTCCTAATTAAAGTTACCTGGCCTTTGTAGGAAAGTTCTGACTGAGATCTTTCATGACCATCAAAGCATCCACAGGGGGAGCAGTCAAAATGCGAGCAGCAGTCTGAAAACTTAAATCTAGACGTGAAAAAATAGAAGTCAAGAACTCTAAACTGAAAACAAGCCAATGCAGAGTCATCTTAACTTTAGCTTTCAACATTTTTGCTTATTTGTTACCTATGAAAATTCATTTTCTATCTGCACCTTTAGATACTTTTTTTTTAAATTTCCTTCCTTGTGTTCAACTTCTATTTGTTACCTTGAAGCAAGTAACCTTTTCAAAATGAACCAAAGTATCCTGTCTACAGATTGTTTCAATGAGTCCAGACCATCACCTTTTTTTTTCGGCTGAGATGGGAGGATCTGCCCTTCAGAAGGGGTCTGGGTACTTGTTTCACAAGCTAGAAATATAAACAGCCATCTGTTGGACATAGGTAGATTCTCTGTGGCTACAACATATGTTCAGCATTTTGAATTACTCTTTTTTTCAGAGTATGAAAAGCCTTTCCACAGGCCTCTACAGATGGTTTCCAGGGAAACAGGCCAGAGTTGCATGCAGATGCTTTTGAAATACAGTTTTCCTTTCGTCTTGAGAAATCTCAGCTTTCCACACCAAGAATGTGACCATGGAAAGAAACTTGCAAGTGGCTTACTGTACTTCACAATATAGAAAGCAAACCTCATTTCAGAAGTCCTGTGAAACGATCTTTCTAAAAGCTGTTTCAACAGGACTCTACAAAGGCGCTTTAGAAAAATCCAGTATTTTCCAATGCAGGAATTTACAAACTCTCTCAACTGTACGCAGCCACTAGCAACCTCATTGGCATAGAACACAAGAAGATATGTTTACATTAAGTTTTTGCAGTACAATACTGAAAGTCTTCCTACAGATTACCTTGTAACTGCCATACTTTCAAAGGTGCCATTTCATTGGTACTTTCCACGAGGTGTTTTCTAAGCTCTTTCAGCTCTTCTGTCAAGTCAGGATACAACTGCCTATAAAAGGGTATGAGGGTAAAACAACTTCTGTGGTTTCCTATAAGCAAGTCTGCTGCTAATTCAAAGAAACTAACATAAGAAAAAGTATGCTGCTAACACATATGGATAACTCAGACATTTAAAAAATAATAACAAAGCAAAAGATCAGCATCTCTACATCAAGTTTTTTGGTACGACAAAGACCAACAACTTAAAACTGAGTTTTACCTTAGTTTTCCAAATAGAAATCCTTGCACTTCATCAATAGGGTCATTTTCATCTATTACTGTAGCATTCACATCTGTGCCTATAAACACACAAAGAACACTATTACCAAGCTATTCAGAAACAGTTCTCACACTCATTTTCATTAGTTTAATAAAACTACACTGCAGTAACCAAAAAGAAGAGAGAAAGGGCAAGTTTCAGGTTTACTTTTAAACCTGTATCCAAGAGATGTTACCTTTATAAATGAACACAGTAACAGCTGAAATAAAACCAAGTTGGATTATTGAGAAGGAAAAGCTTAAGATGAGTGCAAATCTCAGAGACCTAGGCATTGCAGAGGAATTCACTAGGACCTAGGAGCTTTCAGGACATGCCAGCTTTGTGGAGTAAGTGCTAAACTTCAGTTGTGAACACAACCCTGATTTTAGCCCCAAAATACATGATAAAAAATAGTATCCGAGCAAAGTCCAATTCTGGGCTTAAACATCAAAAAGAAATCTGTGCAAAAGACTCACACAAGTCACTAACTAGCTGGACACAAGCCAGCTCCAATCTAGATGTTTTATGCTAAAGTCTAACTAAAGGTCCTGACCTTTTAGATGAGTATTTGCTTCTGGACAAGCCAAAACAGCACAGGCATGAATAAAAGACTGCCTAGACTTCCCAGAATCAGACAGGAACCGGATGAGAACCACATACCTCTAATGTGCAGCTTACTATCTATGAGCTATTTGCAGCTCATAGCAATGCAAGTACAGTTTGTCCATTTTGTAAAACATTTTAGATTACTGCATAAATACTGGTATAAAACTTCACACGTTTACAAATAACAAATCTTCCCCAGAATGACTTTTCCCCCCCCCGCCTAAAGAGACAAAAGCCTCCAATGTCCTATTCTACAAACAATATCAGGGCTTTTGCATGACTTTTTGATGACAAATTAATGGAAATTCTCACACAGTAATATAAATCTTAAGTTGGATCACCTCCTCTAGTATGTTAGTTTCTCGTAAAATTAAATACTTCTACAAATAAAGACCAAAGGTTTTATGTGTCTATACTCTAGATGGTGGCAAAATATTCTGAGTCAGAGTTTAGATCTGTATCTAGAAGCTGATAAAACTGCAAAATCCTGAAGAACCCAATTCAAAATCTGAGTTCTGTTCTCCACAACTGTTATCTCAAACTAAAAAAAAAAAAAAAAAAATTTCTTAAGTCCAAGATAAAAGCAGGAAATTCTGGGGTTTTATATGAGTGTGTGAACATCTAAATAAAAAGTATACACACACACACACAGATTACCCTACCAAAATAGTTTTGGCAGGTGCATGAGAGTTTGCAAAACAGAGATCAGTACTCTAAAGAAAGCAGCAAAAGCAAAAAATCACGCAGAATTCTAAGTTCTGTTTTCCCAAAGAACAAGAACAGGAAACACATTCTGCTCTGAGGATGGATAAGCTAAGGCAAATTAAGGCAGATTAATTGCTTTACATGTGCAGAGAATCTGGCTATCTGGTAAAAAAATCAGTTGCATTAGTAGTGCCATTACTAAGATCTAGTCCAGAGTCATGACTCCATTGTGCCCAGCATTTCACAAAGACAGAAGACAAGTGCCATGGCAAAGATAACGCTTCATAAAGAACATAATCCCAGAAAAGAGAGGAACAGAAGTAATTTCAGAGCTGAAGAAAGAAGAATATCTGCAATTCAGACAAACAGCCATTCATATTAAAAGAAATACAACATTATCTTTGCAAAATTAAAATAATAATTCACCTTTCACCTGTGTATCATCCTTGGCCTTATATTCTGTACTTTTAATTGCCAGTTCCACACCATAGCCAGAGAGGTAGACTTTTTCTTTACTGGGATTCTGTAAGGAAAAGCAAACAATACAATATTGCCATTCTTTGTTTTGATGTACAAATTAAAAGCTGCCATTTCCCAAAGCTAAGAAATCTCAAGCTGGTACACGTTTCAGACATAACTAGTAATGCATAAGTGAGAAACAAATACAATGAGTGATGCTGCAGTAATGTACTGTAACAATTACATTTCCTATTGTACTTCAACAAAACTTTTTGAAGTTCAGAGAGCAAAGATCTCTTTATGAACCAAAAAAACCCGCAAAACCACAAAGCAAAAAGGAACACAAAACAATGTTTTCAGGATTCGGCACGTAAGCCAAGTAGAGCAGGATAGACTTATGTCATCAAATCAGATAGAGGAGAGAAAGGAACTTCAACTGTGACGCTCAAAAATGAAACATTCACTGAAGAGTTACAATAGAGAATTACAAAAAAAAAGGGTAAATCAATGACTCGAGAGATGCATAATTAGTTCTGACTTTAATGGGAAACAAACATGATCACTTGTTAAAAGTATTTTGACGTATACAGGAGTCACACAACTATATCAAGATCTATTGTGTAATACACTTAATTTTGAATGCAAATACTCCTCCCAACACTGATAAACAAATTACTTTTTAAAAGGAAAGTGGTGTATGCAATGTATGGCTTCATTTTATCAAAAGTGCAAACATCGCTAGAAGTGAACCAGCTGATGCTTTTTTTGCATTTGAGTCCGGCTACGACCTGCTACACTGCAGGTTTTAGCAACATTAAGCAATATTCAGGAAAAAAGTCAACTCAAATTTCTCAGAGCTTTTGAAATGTAGAGTTAAGCACTAATCCAGTGGTTATGGGCAATTTAGGGGAGGGAGATAGAAACCAGGATAAATTGCATTAGGACCGGTAAGTGGTTCTGTAGTAAAATTGCTACAGAAACAATGCCTTTCATTTGAAAATGGTACCTTAAGCTTAATCCCTGCTTTTCATATCAAGTAACTAAGTGGCCTGACTGCAGACAGATCTGACTATCTATTTCCTGTAATCTAATATAGGTAGAGCAACTGTTTTTTTTTTTTAGACTAAACTCTGTAATTTATCTGGACTTTAACTCTGCATTTGCAAAATCAAATGATCCTCTTATTTAAACAATCCTAAGACCTTAACTATTCTGAATTCCTCAGCTACATGCAATAAAAAATAAACTTTGAGTATTCCAAATAAATATCAAGCAGCAACACATTATGCAAATGTCAATTTAAAGAGAACAAACTTAGGCCATTTGTCTTTTTTAAAACCCAGGCCAGTTGCTCTTCGCATGTCAAACACCTTTGTTACAATGCACAAATATACTTACAGCAATATAGTGTCTGAGGACATAAGTGATTTCTCCTGCCTCAGCCTTTAAAACAAGCCTCTTATGGTATCTGTAGAATTCCTCTGAGCCAATCTCAGCGTAAAGTATGACGACAGGACTTTCGGGGTTTGACACTGGATATTTGTGGTCCCCTTTGAACAGAAATGGCTTTGGCCTAAGAGTAAACATTGAAGATTATCACACTGTGATTCATAGCATTGCTGCACTCAATGCAAGATGCAAAATTTTTTTCTCATGTTTAATCACTATTTCTGTCTTCACTGAATACATGTCAAGCTATTCCCACATATTATCAAGGTCAGCAGCACTTGATGCATGTTGATAAAGCTTTGTTAAAAATGGACATATGAAAATGAAACAAGTAGCTATGTACTATTTTGAATCTAATATGACCCTTATTTTAAAAATTAACCACTTCTCTGAAATTTGCAATTAACTTTCCCCCCCTCCGATGGTGATTCATAAATTCTGTATTAAAAAACAAACAAAAAAAAAAAGCTAACAGAGCAAATGTTCCAGGAACTCAAATTCAAGAGGACCCTGTCCTTGGCTTAGTATACAAACAAGAAAGTGAATGAGAAGACTAGTTTCAACTTCTGTTTTTAAATTTTGTCTAAAATACAATGAAATATTTACAATATTCCCAGTGAGTCAGAAGAATAGCATGTGAGCTATAGATGCCATATGTCTGCACATGGACAAAGAAACCCTTTATGCTTACAAAAACCAAAACTACCAAGATTACTATGAAGAAAAACTGAAATTTAAGGGGTTTTTTTTCCTAAAGAGGTATTCTATTTTATAGTTTGTTTTTGTTACTAAAAGTTACAATCAAGTTCTGTTCTTGTAAAGAAATCTGAATTTGAAATATATTGTGTGGTAATAGTTTTCTTTGTTATTGCTGAGAAAACGATACAGGGAAAAAATACTATGCATGCTTCAAGCCATTCATGAAACTCTCTCTGTTATACTAACTATCATTTTAATACGCAGCCCAGCTCTTTCTATTCTCCCTACACACTAAAGGCTTTACATATTCCTGAGAATTCCTACTGTCCTTCAACAAATTGTTTCCAACTTTCCCCATGCGCTGTCAAAGCATTCCTCCTCGTAGCAGAATATCAAAGAGCAAGTGATAAGAAAACAATCATTCCAATCTGGATTAATAAGAAATAAGAGACTGGCACTCTATGCAAGCAATAGACAGTGTAAATCAATACTGAAGAATGTGGAAACTACCGGTTTATTACAATCTCTTTACAGCAGTAAGTCTAACTAGGTTAAATTTTAAGAGCTAATCCAATGATAGGAAATTAAGCAAATACCTTTCTGAAGCTGCCTGTAAAAGGTTTCCAAGAGAGTCAAATTCACACGTCTTCTCCCCATGCACAGCGAAAAATAGGGTACAGCCCTTTGGTGGAGGTTCATCTGCTGCTATCTGTATTAAAATATTGGTAAGAAAGTAGATTGAATGTTTGCCCTTAGAACAAGTGAAAATGATAACAGCATAGCTCTGTAGCAATTGCTCTTCTTCAGTTTCCTAAATTCTAAACTAGTACTTCTTCCCTGTTTATTTCATAATTTAAATGCAAGGTAAAAATTGCAAAATTGAGAATTAAGTCTTAACTTACTACAAATAGTTTTCCAGTATATTACTATTAACTGTAATATTAGTTCCAGGTACAAAAAGCAAGGCTTGCAATTGTGGGGTTGCAATTTTTGGTTGGGTTTTTTTTGCATTACACATCAGAAACCTCTATATTTGTTAAACATCAAATGATAAAATTATTCCAGATGAAAAAGGAAGATGTCTCCTAGTATTACTTAGATAAAGGACAT
This sequence comes from Aptenodytes patagonicus, assembly GCF_965638725.1. Classification (NCBI taxonomy): domain Eukaryota; kingdom Metazoa; phylum Chordata; class Aves; order Sphenisciformes; family Spheniscidae; genus Aptenodytes; species Aptenodytes patagonicus. The sequence continues at coordinate 27,435,965 of NC_134954.1, forward strand.
TATAATGCGAGACAATTTGCAATGAACTATATGATACCCCAAGTTTGAAAGAGAACGGAGTACAATGAACTTCCATCCATGGGTTCTAATCATTAGAGCTATATATTCATGGATTACTATCTTCAAGTAAGTACAACTGAATAATTGGGAACAGCAGCAGCATCACAAGTACCAACGGAGCCATAGAGATTTTCCTCATAAAAATCTTTACAGATTTATCAGTGCGGCTGGCATCCAAGATATGCAGACATTTTGAAATCCCAATTCTTTAGCCTACTCTAGACACATGGACTCAAATTTGGCACCCAACGAAATTAGAATATACATATGCTCTTCAGCTCAGATGTATGAAGCACTTAATCAGTTCAAGATTTTTGATATTCTCAAATGTCTCCTTACACAGCTCACTCCTTCCTGGGCCTTTCGTAATGCTCTACATATCATTTGAGGAGTTCCCCTGTGCTGTACTAACCTGTTGAAAAGCTTGAACTGTTGCAGAGTAAGAGCGCAGAGACAAGGAAAATTTCAACAAATTCTGCTGCAAAGGTGACAGACTCTGGCAGGCTACTTTCAGCATTTCATGGTAAGAAGAATAATCACTACCTACAAAGTCAAAGTACAGGCAGTTATCTTTCTATACCATATTCTCATTGAAGAGGGGCTTTTCATCTTAATTGTGATTTATACTAACAGAAGTCCATTAATTTAATTGTAAATATGCACATGATCGTTCCTCCTCAATTTTCATTACAGCCAGTTCTACAGATGGATGAGAGTGAACTTCGATAGAGATCCATGAGAGTACACTTATATACATTCCTGAGGATGCAAACATAGGCTTGGGGAGGAGGGAAACAGTTAAAAGCTCCCATTTAATTTCAGTTGAGAAATAGAAACACAGAGAAAAAGCATTTGTAACATTTTATACTTCACGTTGAAACAGAAACTGGCAAGTAAAACCTGTTTCAGACTTGTCCACTACAGCTTTTGTCAAATGGATATCCAAAAGCCTTGAGCACTTCACAGTAAAAACATCACTGAAACCAGTCCTCATTTGACTTGTACAATACTAACACAATGGAAGACAAAACATTTTAGTTTATTTTTCAACCATGTCAACTATCAGTCATCATCAAGAAAAAGATTATGAAAACTTACCATCATGTTCAGATGTCTTAACATTTTGACTGGCTTCAACAAAATTCCAGAATTTTTCTTGACCTTCCTCTGATAAAAATTCACTGAGTAA